>NW_026933183.1:80000-400000 GCF_032062105.1 Saccostrea cuccullata
ATCTGTAATAGCAAATTAAATTCGTGATAACGAATTCAATGAATCTGTTATAACAAATTAAATTCGTTATAACGAATTCAATAAATCTGTTATAACAAATTAAATTCGTTATAACAAATTTTAAAAATCTGTTATAACAAATTAAATTCGTTATAACGAATTCTAAAAATCGTTATAACGAATTCAAAAATATTTTTTGATAGGTCCTAAATGGGCTTCCTTATTTCGTAGAAATCCGACTTATACTAAGATTTTTGATTTGATCTGGTTTTCGTAGATCTGTATACATTCAAATTTTGTCAAAAATAGTAATTTGTTTTATCAAATTAATAATTTGTTAAAACAAATCCGTAGTTTGTAGATATAAGAAGTTTTTAACAGTATAAATATGGACACAATTAAGATATGGTACATGCTATAGGAAAGGGTTTTTTTTAATTACAGGTATTCGTTACCGTGTATCCCCTCCCTGTACATGTGTTCGACAGAACTACAGCAAAACCAGGGGAGAAGGGGCCGGGGAGCACCTTCAAATGCACTCTAACCCACAGGTACTTGTGGACAGGACCCCCATCCCCCCGATATTCAACCCCCGGGGATTGTTGGACAATTTTTTCCCAATTATGCACTATAATCATTTTACATGATTGTATATTAAATACACTATAAACCTATATGTGATTTTACGGAAGCCCATTTAGGACCTATCAAAAAATATTTTTGAATTCGTTATAACGATTTTTTAGAATTCGTTATAACGAATTAAATTTGTTATAACAGATTTATTGAATTCGTTATAACGAATTTAATTTATTTTAACAGATTTATTAAATTCGTAATAACGAATTTAATTTGTTATAACAGATTCATTGAATTCGTTATTACGAATTTAATCTGTTATTACAGATTTGTTGAATTCGTTATAACGAATTTAATCTGTTATTTTTGTTGAATTCGTTATAACGAATTTAATCTGTTATTACAGATTTGTTGAATTCGTTCTCTCGTTGAATTAGTTATAACGAATTCAACAAATCTGTAATAACAGATTAAATTCGTATAACGAATTCAATAAATCTGTAATAACAAATTAAATTCGTTATAACGAATTCAATGAATCTGTAATAACAAATTTAATTCGTTATAACGTATTTTAAAAGGCTGTAATAACAAATTAAATTCGTTATAACGAATTCTAAAAGGCTGTTAAAACAAATTAAATTCGTTATAACGAATTCTAAAAATTTGTTATAACAAATTAAATTCGTTATAACGAATTCTAAAAATCGTTATAACGAATTCAAAAATATTTTTGATAGGTCCTAAATGGGCTTCCGTATGATTTTCAACCCTGTGGTGTAAAAATTCTGTGGAGAAAAACTTCACATAACTATATCAGCAACATATTGGGTAAATAAACCCTTCGACAGAATACATGTATATGAGTTATTTAACCCCATGGGGAAAAACGTAAACCCCTTGGGTATTTGTGGGCTTTTTGTGGGGTATTTTTAAGTTCATGTTTCCCCATCATGGGATTTTTTTTAAAATCAAATATCTCAAAAACTAGCAGGAAATGTTGAATTTTTTTTCCATAGCCTAAATCAATTTGATTATAAAAACCCCACCAGAAAAAAAACCCTACATGATGATAGCTTTAAAGGTAAGGGTGCGCAACTTCGGAAAAATGTCCATTCCGAAGTTGTCCGTCCCACTGTTCATAACGTGTACATTATATGGGTCTGATAACTGTGGCGGTATAATGAATTTTGAAAAACCATGCAGGGACCAATATATTAAATTGTAGGTCTCTGGAAAAACATAACGTAGTATATAAGTTCAGCTTTTTGAAAGAGAGCAGCCAGAGAAAAAAATTCAACTCACCTGAGAAAAAAGAAAAAAAAAAAAAAAAAGATTTTACTGAAAGAAAAGAAAAATTCCAAAAATCCTATTTAGTTGTGGATGGGGGAGAGATTGGTGCCCTGCTTTCAGTACACAATTTTATTCACTCACTACAACTTTACTCATTTGACAACAAAAGGCGGAGCACAACCATTCAATGATCATTTTCAAGCAAATGGGAATTTGCCCCCCCCCCCCGTTTCAGGCCGTTTGTGTCGGTTTTATATTAATGATGACATGTAAATCAGTTATTCATAATTATATGATACATATACAAGTGACAGTGTACATGAACTATTCAATGAACACAACTGAGGGCCAAGCTGATTATGCCCAAAAACTAGTCGACCATGCGTAGGTCAAATAGCCATAGCCCAAAATGTCTGGGGGTCGAATTCGCTCCGAACCCGAAATTCGGAATTATTCACGGTATCGATAGCGCCGAGGTTTACCGAATGGGGACCTTCACTTTGGAAGCACGTTTGTGAGAAAATGAATATTAATTTTTGGAAAAGATGCGAGAGTTTAGTTAAACAAGTTAACATATGTTGTTCATCAGTGAACTTATCAACAGGTAGACTACTTGCTGTTATAATATTGTCTGCATTGAGGAAAATGGAATGTACACTGCGATAGTCTTACAGCATCTCGAATTTCCTCGCATTGAATTTACAAAATTATAGGCGTTTTCTCTCTAAAGTTTCATATTTTAAAAGTCATATAAATACAATTTTACTTAACCAGGGACTTATATACTAGTATATAGGTTCCTGACTTAACCAACTGATAATCGATAACCAAACGCATTCAAAACAATATTGCAAGATAATATAGGCAAGTCATATGCAAATATATATTTCTAACAAAAAATACACTTTCATATGCATAAAAATTGAATCCACATTTAAAGAAATTGAGAAAAGGAACAGCTGAGCAGAGACATAATTAAAACTAAAAGAGATTTTCTACTCCACCATGAACATGATTGTTAACCGAAATATGTGACGGTCCTTGTATTATCCTAAGAATAGAATAAATGACAAGTAGGGTGAATTCACCATGCATCGGACACATACCTTGCATCGGACAACTTTAGACAATAAACTCTCTTTCAACTTAAGAGTTCCGTGTATTTATTTGTTTCTGTCTTGAAGCTGAAGACTTAAATTTTTTAATGATACCGATTGTTATTATCATGTTGTGATAAAAATACCCCGAGAATGGCCTTGAAGTTACGTCATATTTTACATCATCAAAGGGGAACAACCAGGAATTTAAGATTTTGCGATTTTTAGAGTTATCGTTCTTAAAATTCGACTTCAACGGAACGAGGCAGACTTTGGTGAATAAAGTCAAAGATTGATAATTTTACATAAATTTTAAAGAAATTTCACTTCAATGTTCGTATAATTCTTTTAAAAGCTGGTTTTCACTAGTATGTTCATTTCTCCGTACATCGGACACAAATTAACCATGCATCGGACACTTTCCGATGCAAAGGTAAGCACTACCATTTTCATACAGAACCCAGCTGATAGCTGTTTTTTGCGGAAAAGGAAAACAAAAACTCTATATTTTCAGTCAAAATACAGGTTATCGATGTATGATGTCTGGAATTTGACTCAATTTATTTCTACAAACCAGAGTATGATAAACCATGAAAAAAGGCGCGAATTACCGCATTAT
The DNA here is from genome assembly GCF_032062105.1 of Saccostrea cuccullata. NCBI lineage: Eukaryota > Metazoa > Mollusca > Bivalvia > Ostreida > Ostreidae > Saccostrea > Saccostrea cuccullata. The sequence goes on from NW_026933183.1 coordinate 83,589, forward strand.
AGGCATTTTAAAGCATTTTTAAGGCAGAGTGAGGTCTCTTGAATCGTTCTACATTTGTGAAACGATATCGTCAATTAGATTTAAATTGAGGGTTAATTCTTAGATAAAAGATAAAAATATATCCATATCAAGGATTTTAAAGCACTTTAATAAAGGTATGATATTTATCCAGTCAAAATACCGTCTGTCCGATGCATGGTAAACAATGTCCGATCCATGGTGAATTTTGAGTTATTCCTAAAAACTCGATTTTTGAGGATATTTTCTAAATAAAAGGCATATAATTGTGTCCCAAATTGATATTTTAATCACAAACTAAATGTTAAACTCCATTTTGATAATTTTCCGTCGGTAGCGATATCGCTAGAACTTGTTGAAGTACAAGGGTATCCGATGCATGGTGAATTCACCCTAGTTATTGGACAGACACTTAGAACTGTGTACCAGGCCTTTCAAAATCTTCTGGTACATGTTTTTTAACCCGACTCACTGATGGAGAAATATTTAATACCATATAATTTAATTCATAATTGCTTTCATTAGGTATACTCCTATTTTTATAAAAGTACGACCTTCTACATGTGATGTCTGTGAGATTCTTTTAACATGATAAAAAAACAAGCATTCTAAGAGTATTGCATAGCAATACATGTCCCCTACCAGGTTCCCCTTTTCTCTTTAGGATAGAAGCTCGTTTGGAATATTAATTTAGTGCATCGTGAACCCGATCGCAATCCCAATTATTAAAAATTAAAAAAGCCATAATTCCATAAAAAATCAAGGACCCGGAATGATATTCAAACCTGATCTGTAACTCATCAAGATACACTCACAAAATAAAAATCAGCTCAATATCTGCAAGCTTTTAGAAAACATATGTGGAAAACCAAGTGGGACAGACAAACAGACAGATGGAAGGACAGCTAGACGGACTGACAGACTCGGAGGAAACCTATAGTCCCCTCCGGTTTCACCGGTAGGGGACTAATAAATGACATGACATAAGATTATTAACCAGAGTTTAAATGCTTCTGACAATGTTTAGAAATGTCTACATTAATCTGTTAAATTTACCACAGGTTCTGTGCTGAGGAAGAGAGGACAAGGTGTGTTCAGACCTTCCGTGTCCTACAGTGTAAAAAGATACTTCCACCTACAGTCTGTCTGTCTGGCCAACAGGTGAGACTGGTCTTCTTAATCAAGGAAAAACTATTCTGATTTCATACAATTATGTCAGAAGGGAGTCATCATTTCAAGGGTTGAGACATAGTAAAACTAAGATTTCCTTCTTTTGATGTAATCAGTGATTTGTTTGTTAAATTTTATCCATTTTTCTTCAGGGTGAAGGAAGCAGGTGATCTTACTGTTACACAAACAGAGACTGATACGAAGACGGAAGGTAACTGTTGACTGCTGTATCTTTATATCATCATGATCATGCAGTGGATGTCATTTACATTAGAACTCTTTAGAAATGACAAAAATATAAAGGGTTAAAGTCAGGGATAATTAAAGGTTGTAAGTCATGTAACTGCAGCCCATGAAGCACTGTTGTCAGAATGCAAGGAAAATGCAGGATGGAATATCTTTAACTAGAGGTCAAAGAGTATAGTATAAAATACAGTTAGATACCATGGATATGTCAAAGTGATTTCGAAATACATGCACCAACCACTTGATATTTAAGTTATAATAATTATTTGAATTTAGAAAGAAAAAGTTTGTGTTATTTATCCTTAAAATGAAAAAGCTTATACCTACCCAGCTTTCTACTGTGAAAAAATGTAGGTTAGACTAATGAAAAAAAAAAGATTGATAAATCATACTTGTCTGTAATTGAAAATAAACTGAATTGAATTGAACATATTTTATTGACAATTAAAGCCAAAAGGATAAGACACAAGTTCTGACAACTTAGATAGTCTTCTCCTCATACAAAATTTTTATAATATTGCCAAAATGAAGAACAATTATTTTCAGTAACAATTAGTAGTGTCAAAGACAGTAAACTCTTGATACCAGAACACAATACTATATATACAAAAAATTAAGATTTTTCAGAGAATCGACCACACTCTTTTAAAAAGGTATGAATAACTTTAAAAATTTCTACATTTTGTCGATCAGAGAATGAATCAACACCCCATAACATCAAATGAACATCTATAATGTACAAATTGTTGAATGATAATAACTTATTCATTAGAGAATATCTTGCTGTTGCATATTTTCTACAAACAAAAAACAAATGATAGGAATCCTCTATTTGTCCACATGAGCAATTCGGACTGTCAATTAAATTACAGCGAAATAGGTCAGAATTTAAAATACAATTATGTCTTAACCTTATGTGAATAATATTCCAAAATCTCTTACCAAAAGAAAAATACTTTGGAGGTTTTACAATATTGCTTGACAAGCATTTTTTAAAACTTTTCATAGAAGTTGCCACCCTTATGTTAATTTTAATTGCATTCCACTTTCTAACAGTATCTGGAATAAAGGATTTATTGAATAATTCTAGTCTGCATTTTGGCAAGGAATAATTGGAGGAATTTCTAGTAGAGTATTGTGAAATGTTGCCTCTAATATCAGGTACTATATTTTGAATATAAGTAGGTACTAAATTATTGTGTATTTTGTACATTGTTACTAGATTTGTTCGATTTCTTCTATTTTCCAATGGTTCCCATCCAGTTTCCAGATAAAGTGAATTTTTAGAAGCAATGAGTGTAAGACCTGTTACAATTCTAGCAGCAAATAGTTGAACTTTCTCAAGCTTTTCTATGTCTGCCTTTGTACACCCCGACCAAACTTCAACTGCATATTCCAGTTGTGGTCTGATAAAAGAAATATACATCTGGGACAAAATATCCCTTGACACATTAAATTTTAGTTTTTTCAGTAAACCAAGTTTTTTGTAAGCCTTCTTTACAATGATATCAATATGATCAGACCATCCCACGACTACATACAGCATTCCTTTTTGTAGAAATTACTGAGGCTATAAACAGTCGTATTGACTCGGAGGACCTTGGGAGGCTATTTGCCGTGGTTCATTTGGCAGGGTTCCAGAGAAAGGTCACCGTGAATGACATTGTTGTCGTGGAGACCAGCTCCTTCCCTACCGTCGGCACCAGAATAAGACTGGAAAAGGTCAGTATCAGAGAATCAAAGAGTTTGAAAGGCAATGTGGTGGTTATTCATACCGGTAGGTCACAGTAAGCTATGTGATGCTATGTGATGCTCAACTGCAGTATAGAGATGTCAGTCAGTAATAGAGGAACAAAGAGTTTGAGAGGTAACACTGTGGTTGTTCATAGGTTACAGTTAGCTAGGTTATTCTCAATTGCTATATGCAGAGAATATTATCTCAGATCATTAAAATTTCTTATGCAATGAAGCATGGTTCTTGCAATTCACTTAAGACAGTTAAAATTGCTTTCTTTTTGTCCATAATTCAGTGATTGTTTGTTATATAGATCTACAGGTGTATATTCCAATATTCCACATGTGATATTAAAAATACAATCTCAGTGTTAACATGAATATATGCAAGTTTGCCAAATAGTGATTCACTGTTCAATAAGATGTTGAATTTGAGTTTTTAAAATCTCTTATTTAGTTTTACAGTACAACGCTGACTTATTGGTTTGTTTTAGGTACTGTTGGTGGGCAGTAAAGATTTCACACTGGTGGGAAGGCCAATCCTCAGGTACAGTACACATGCAGCAGTGTGTTATATCTTCATAAAAGTTTTGAAAAGACCACAGGCATCAGTATCTTGTAACCTCATAAGAGTAAGAGAAGACCACAGACATGCAATTAAAAAATGTTTTATTTCAGTCATTCTGTGGTTAACATGAGTGTTCTATGAGTTTAAGCTTTGGGAATGTTTTATTTCATTTCAGTCAATCTGTGGTTAACATAGAGGCCACTGTCATAGAAAAGACACTGTCTCCCATGGTGATTTCCTTCCTGTTTGTCCGCAGAAAACGCGTCAGGAAAACCAGGAGTGAGTATTAAAAGAACAGCGTTACAAGTTTTAGTGTTACAGCTAGGTAACAGACTCCAATATAATATACATCAGCCAATGCAGAGGCCTGGGCTAAGCAATTATAGCATCATATTCAAACAAAACAAGTGAATGAATACTGTATACAGTATTATTTATTTTGCACTGCTTTATTTTTGCCCTTTCACACTTGCAAACAATTTTTCCCTGTGTTAAATTCACCCAGTCACAGTTTTGCATACGAAATTGTACTATATTTTTTAATAACCCCAGCTGAAGTTAGGGCGAAAAGGGTGAAAATAAAAAGGGGACGAAAATTTCCCTGTATACAGTATAGTTTTTTTCATACACACTCAAATACTTTTGTTTCCTATTTTTATCTTAAATTGAAATAATGTGCAACTTATCTTGCTATAGTAACATTAAGCAAATATAGAATATAGACTGATTGAAAAGTCTGTTCTGAACTGACTGAGATGCATGATATCACAGACTTGTTCCACATGCAGTTTCTTTTGAAGTTAAGGAGTGTATGAAGCATTTACATGAAAATTATATTGAACTAATGTAATCTAACATTGCCATGTAAAAGATGACATGCATAAAGTTTAAGTGATATACACTGTATTTCGGTAAAGAGTTTTCAAAATATTTTCTTTTTTTTTTCAGTGCAAAAGAATCAGCAGACAGTGTTACTGATAAATTCTATAGAAGTGAACCCCATAAAAAATTGATTTCTGCAGCCATTAAAGTGATTGACATATAAAGCATCTGCTTAGGCCTACAGTACATATATAAAAGCAGTAGGAATAGTTAGACCAGTGCCTGTGACAGATGTGTTTTCCATTTTGACACCATGTGTTGTTTATATACATTATGGATTAATTATGGGAAGAAACAGTAATTCAGCCATGTTATTACTCATGTATCATGTCAAATGAGAAAATACATTGCTTTTTGTATTGGTCATTAAAATATCAATTTTGCCACGTAACATAACATTGGCTAATCTGACCCATGTATTTGTGTAGGTGCCTGTAAGAAATGTTTTTTTTGGTTGTAAATAAATTGTAATCATGACTAAAATAATTGTTAATATGGTGCACTTTAACTGGGAATATTCCTTATTAGTGGAAATATTGCCCAAAAGAGGAAACTTTACAGAATTAACAATGCATGTAAAAGTTAAGTTGGTTTATTAAATGTTGAAATAAAATAATAAATTAATTTTGTAAATACACCAGACCTGTTTACTCTTACGATTTTGCTGTATTTTATACGGATTTTTGGTCCAAAATACGTCTCACGTTTTGCTATTATGAAAATATGGAGATACACTTGTTTAGAAGTTAGTTTTCGTTATGATCTATCTCAGTTTCATGCTTTTTAATCGCTTAAAAAGATTTCAAACACAGTTATGTCAGTTTGCCAAAACACTGTGGTATAAAATGATCAATACCATGTCATTAAACCCAGTTTTTAGCAGTCAGAAAAGCTTTTGTTCTCCATTTTTTGTGTAAAATTGATGAAAAAGTGAAATTTTACTGGCAAATGCCAAATCTCACGAACAAATCTAATTAAAACTAGTAGACTAATTGTTCTCGAACAATTAGAGGTCTTTCCACCTCTTTAAATTTTCTTATATTTTTTATATTTTACTCTCTAAATTTAATTTTTAAGAAATATGGCTTGAAAGATAGAGAAATTTTTTAAAAAATAAAAATTTGAAATGACCTTGACCTTTGACCTTGATCAGATCCCCAAGGTCAAAGGTCAAGGGTCACATTGTAATTGACCCCATGTCTCTAGGACTTATATTTTTAAAGTTATAAGGTTTACTAGTAAGCACAAAGGCATTAAAGGGTGATAACTCATATAAGGGGTCATCAGATCCTTACGCAATGATACAATGAAGTTGTACCTTAAGACCCTGAAGACATTAGTGAAGGTTTCGTGCCTCTACGGTTTACAGTTTTGGAGGAGTAGCGATAACAAGTTTTTTCGCACAAAGGGCAATAACTTCCAAGAGGGTCAATCAAAGGGGACAAGAATGAAATCTTTAAAATAGTTTTAAAAGTACATATCAGTGATGCAAAGACATAAAGTATATGTTGAAAGACAGAAGAGTTATAAAAAGAGCTTTATTTCTCTTTTTTGGAATGACCTTTGCATAAATTTCAAGGTCAAAGGTCAATGAATCTAATGCAGTTGGTCCCATGTCTCTACAACTTCTTGTTTTGAAAATTTTTAACTATTTGTAAAATTCAAAAAGTTTCAGGGGCATTGAAGGGGTCTACGAATCTTTTCGCAATGTATAGATTGAAAGGTCCTCTCAAGTAGTCGCAGACATTGGTAAAGAATCCTCTGAGGTTTCGGAGGAGTAGCGATAACAAGCATTTCTTGCGAAAGGGGCAATAACTTCGAAAGGGGTCATAGTTCATACGCGTTGGGTCAAATTTGTTCTTAACTTTTAATGACCTTTACGATGAACAAAAAGTCTTTTCGATAAATGTCGAAACAAAAAATCAGCAGAAGAAAATAAGAAGTAGAAGAAGAAGAATAAGAAACAGAAGAAAATCAATAAGTCTTTCCACAGAAAGGTGGAAAGACCTAAATACTGAGAGACAACGATATGGGTAAACAGGTCTGATACACTAAAATCCCAGACTTTATGAAGATGAGACCATTGAACAGGTTCTAGCTGTTTGCCCAATTGGTTCAATGTCTTACTTCTTTTGACCGCAGTCTACTGTCAGATTATACAATTCACTCTGCCTGGGCAAAGACTAATAAATAAAACCATTACACTACAGTTCTGCAGAAACTTGATTAGAAGAGCACCTGCATTCAAATACTGGTTTGCCTCAAATTAGATGTATATTTTAATGTATAGGTGGATGGGAAAACAACATGAACTTCGGGAACTCACTAGTCATAAGGCCTTGGGGCCATAAAACTTCAATGATGTAACTTTTGATCTCAATCTCACTTTAAGTTTCAAAACAAATACATTTTATTCATTGAATTAGATTGAACAGCAGACATAAATGCTTATGATCGTTCTCTCCATATTTTTCCACTATATACTAGTATTCTTTAGGTTTTGAGACAGAGATCAAAAGTGAGCTTGACTAAGTTTTATGGCCCCCAGGTCAGGTACAATGTGAGCTACTGAGGCCAATGTCTACAATACAAACCATTACATCTGTAAAGTTACCGGTAAAGGCAATATCACTATAATCAATCAGGCAGAAGAGGTGAAAAGAAAAAACAAAAACAGACTGAAGTTAATCAATGACTTGTATTTATTTCATATTAATTAGGAAAACCATTAACATTTTCTAGAATAAAAAAATCACAAATAAAACATAACTTACATAAATTGAGAGCAAAAAACAAAGCATATTACATTTAACAATATCTATGATCATTTGATTCAAGTGAGAAATACAGTCAAACTGTAGTTCTTAGTGTACACATGTAGGAGAATATTACATGTACATGTATCATCAGATACTGTGGAATCATCAATGTTTGGGGGGGGGGGGGGCATATGTTTGTGGACTTGGTTGGTCACCCGTGTACATGACTTTACATCCTCACAAACAATTCTTTTGTATACATACTTGTTAATCTTATTAAATCTTCTGAATAATCGCGTTGCACAAAAAATTAAGTCCCTACACACCAACAAAATTGTACTCCTCTCCTCCACAAACATAGAATCCCATGAATTAAAATTATTCCACAGTATAAATATATATACATATATACCATAAATTGAAATGCCTGAAAAGTTTAGAATCCATTTTCACAGCCATCAAAAAGATCACAGATGAAATAAATATGTATTAAGAAGGCCCACAATGCTCGCACAAAAAGCTGAAAAATGTGTTGTGACCTGTAGGTTATAAAAAGGCTGGTTCTTGAATATTGATCAAATACAGAGAGACTTGATACAATAAATAAAATCAAGGTTGTTTAATATCTAGAAATTAATACATGTACAAGCATTTTCAAAAAAACAAATTTGGGTCTCTACAACATTTTTTTTTCCACATATGTTTATGAGTAATAAATAAAATATCTATATAATGAAGAATTCTTCCACCTTGAAGTGAAGCACTTGTTCATGTTTTACAACATAGATCTATAATGAATTACTGCAATATTTATGACATACAGTGAAAATATGAATGGTGAAAGCACTTGTAGCACATAAATATAACTATCAAATACATGTATCAAGAAAAAATTCAGTAGGCCAGTACCATAAGAGTGGACTCTTACTCTGTTAGCACTTGACAAGTAATGAATTTAAAGGAAAACAACTTTTCTATATTTATAAAATATTTACAAAGGTTAAATTATATAATAGATTCTAGATATAAATAATTCATATTTTATAATAAAAATAAGCTGTGATTTGAAATTTTTGTAATTTTATGTCTTAGTTAATTCAGTTATAGGAAAATACCAAAAAAAAAAAACACATCAAATAATACAAGCTGTAAACTTTCTGGTACTTGTAAAAAAAATCATATCTACATATGTACAGGTTGAATATATAATTATATATACATGTATAAAGTTACATGAAAAAATTGCCCTGTTTAGTAATACCACATAAAGATGATCATTAGGTCTCTCTGACTAGGTCAATACATAAGAAGTTCCACTTGCAATGCTTGGATATACATACACATATACATGTATATATATAACTGCTTCCACCAAAGACAAAAAGACATGATTCTTCATCTTTTTGTGGTGCTCATCTTCTTTTTGTTCATCATGACCTCATTAAGCATGAAGTTGATAATGCAGACAAAGAAATCATTCTTTGTTGATATGATTTCTTCAGAGTAGGTGGTGTTATGAAATATGATATCGGTGGATCAAATGAGGAGGATCAGAAAGTTTCTGAAGTTTGGGTGTGGATCAGAAGTGTTGTCTGAAGTTCGGGGGTGTAAGCTCCACTGACGTGTAATACAGGACATAGGCCGAGGAAGTCTGTTTGAAGAAAAAATGGTTGTCAATATTTACACAATTAAGAGGTTTGTGATGCACAAAATGACTGGTACATGTACATCATTCAGAGTTCACACTTACTGGTAAAAACTTTTTCATGTATTTTTCACTTTAACTGTAAAGCATGTGGTTCATATAGTTTTTTTTCTAAATTTTAGCATTAAATCAGCATAATCTCTAAATGACACTCACCCTGACAGCTGACTCTGATATCTCAGACACGTGATCGTCATCGTACTTATACCAGTTCTGTGTACATGGATTACGACAATAGGCTGTATCTAAAGACAACAAAACATTAACATCTGATGAACCTTGTTGTATACATGTACAATTGAAACTATTTCTCCAATAAATGGATGCTGTTTATGTTTTTTGTCCCCCGCTTGAAAAGTGGGGGATATTAATTTGGGTTTGTCCGTCCGTCCGTCCGTCTTTCTGTCTGTCTGTAACGCTTTCGTTTCCACACGATATCTCGAGAACCCTTTGAGCTTTTGTAATGAAATTTAGCATAGCAACTCCCTATGGACTAAAGAAGACCCCTATTGATTTTGAGGTCAAAAGGTCAAAGGTCAAGGTCATAAATAAGCAAATTCTGTCTGTTAAAACACTTTCGTTTCCACACGATATCTCGAGAACCATTTGAGCTATTGCAATGAAATAACATATAATATATAACAACTCCATGTGGCCTAATGAAGACCCCTATTGATTTTGAGGTCAAAAGGTCAAAGTTCAAGGTCATAAATTTATACATTCTGTCTGTATGTAATACTATCATTTCCGGGCAATATTTCAAGAAGATTTTGAGCTTATGCAATGTAATTTTATACCAAAACTCCCTAGGACGTCTCTCGCCCCTCTCAAAGTGCCCCGCCCCGTTTGTTTTATTAGTATTTATAGTATTACATGTCGCTATTTTTAGCGCATGGGCATGAGGAGAGTTATTGCGTATAAAACAGGTTCTCGGCGGACTTTATGTTCTTATTACATCTATTAGAACTGTTTAATAAAGGCTAAATAGATCATACACCATGGATTGTGTAAAATTTTGAGAATACCGAACATGAAAACACGAATATATAAAAACATGAATATATACATGTATGTGACTTCAATTCTGCATATACTTCATTGCGCGTAAAGCGATTCCGTGGTCTAGTGGTTATGTCTCTCGCTTTAAATGTGAGAGGACCCGGGATCGAATCTCGGCCGATCCTTTCTTTTTCTTTTTTTTTTTTTAATACTTTTTTTTTCTACTAAATGATAGTATTCAGCATGTGAAATGAAAAATTTATGAGGTTATAAAATCATCTTTACAGTGTGATAAATATTCCATATAAAAAAATCTTCTATACACATAATAAAGAATAAGCAATCAAATCTTTATATATGCATATTGACATACATGTATTTTATTTGCTTCAGTATTCATGTATACATTTAATAGTTCTACAAATTCAGTCAGGGGGAGCCGACTTTATCCCTATATAAGCGGGGGACACGAATTCTCTGAATTAGCTTGTTTTCCTTTTTATAAGCCTCTTAAAAATAAAATAATATGTATATATTTATAGTGTCAGTAAAAAATCTAGTTACCGGTAATTTTCATTAAATAAATTTGCAAAGGGAAATGGATAAAATGCAACAGAACTGTACTTACAATGTCCTCCATCTAATGTGCCAGTGTGATTCTGAAAGAAACATCAAATATCAATTACATACCCATTAAAGTGAACTTACTTTGCAAGTATTATCGCTCTGTAAAATGCATTTTTAAAACTACACAAATTTTTGCAAAAATATTTGAAACATTGCAATCTTTAATTTGCACAGTACTATTTTTGTACTTCTATAATGCTAATTCGAGTTGTGTATGTATCTAGAGAGTAAAATACTGGTGAGAATTTTATGTGAATTAATTTTTTTGGTGACCTGAAAATGATGCAAGGGATGCGAAAATGGATTTATTGTAGAAATTACTTGCATTGGTATTTTCAAAATATGACTTATACTGAAAGGAAAAAGAAACGCATAATAGCATAATAGCGAAATATACTTAACTATGTGGCCGAAAATTATGAAAATTGGTCAAATGTGTATTTTGATTACTGTGCACTAAAATCGCTGGTCAAAATTACTCAACCATGAAATGTATGGTGTCACGTAGGGGAAGTGATAAAATGCCAAATACACGTGCATGTTGATGATGACAATTTTGTGATCACATTTTGTAGTGCCAAGAGATGCATTAGAGTTATAGACATCGTTTTTCGGTATTTGCAGTCAGTAAAATTTTCTTGCAATCATGGTATTGTTGACGGAAGTTACATGGGGTCTAGTAATTGAGTTGCATATCTGAATAAAAAGGCAACAACATATTGTTGTGCAGTTTGTTTTTAACTTCTCAATCAAAAAAGGTTTTTCGGTTGTCAGAGAGTAACTTGAAATTTTCCAACCAATCATGACAGTGACGTTGGCGCGTAACAACGTCACATCAAAAGAGGGCTTTTCATCATGCAATCTCGGTTACTGTCAAGTCATTACCACTGAAACCGATATTTTTACAGCAGACAATCATACTCATATTTTCACCACAATACTGACTGAAACTCTCTGCTCTAATTTGGTATGCAAGCTTGGCAACTTTTCGTCCATTTAACTCTCACACGCGCACGTACGCGCCGAATGCGTAACGTTTTTTAGCATGTTCACGCTGAGAAAATGTAGCCAGTGTTTGTCGAGACTTCCTTACAAACATTCACGAGTACCAATCAGCTAGATTCTATAATTTCTATCTTAAATCGAAAATTCGTGAAATTCATTGGGCGGGGGGATTTGTTAGCTTTTGAATAACACAGCTACTCTCAACCATTAAGACTACCGTCGGAAGGCTTGAATGATAATCCTATGAGAAAGATAAATGTTCCGGTGAACTCAATGCTCAAGAAAATCAAAGCTGTTACTGATGCGCAAGGGAGATGATGAGAATTTTTGTTTTAATTTTTTGGGGTATCGACATATCAATTTCAATAACTCAGGAATTATAAGTCAAAGTCACACAAGATTTCGATTACTTGTTGTTTAAAGGTGGATTAAATTGTTTGATAACAATACTCGAAAACATATTGGAAATAAAAGTTTTAATTTTATTCAAAAGTTAATTATGCGTTTCTTTTTCCTTTCAGTATATTTGTATTCACTTCTAATCAAGAAGCATGATGATAATGATTATGTCTGCATAATAAAAATTATTCTGCAGGTAAAGCTATTTTTCTATTACCAATTTCTTATCACTTACTGAGGTAGCATAAAGTTTGTAGATAGTCTTTGAAGATTTTGGTCCATCTAAGTATGGGTTCAAATCAAGGTTCTTAGAGGGGAAATCCACATGGCTGTTTATCTTTTCTCTCCATTGACCCTTATATACAAATCTACAAATAGTGGGACAAAATCCTGACATATAGCATATAGATCATAATTATACTAAAAATTCAGTACAATGAATATTGATAAAGTAATGCTGTAAGCTTCTAAGATATCAAAGATTTAATTATATGAACTGTGAACTACTAACTTATTTGTGTGGTTGTTAAATTTTCTTAGTTTGCAGACTCATTTTAAATTGCAGGGATATGATTAATTGATTGAAATTAGAAGTGTTGAATTTCAATATTTTATAGGGAACATGAATTCAATGGTCTCTTCATACCACAAAAAAATCCCCCCTTCCTTTTGAAAGTTATTGATTCTCCATTACATTGTACTACAGTTCTCTTTACCTGTTGAGCCCTATAAGGAGAATTCTGGGTAGCCTCCAGATGTCAATTTTCTTGACAGCGTCACGGTCGACTTTACATCGCGGACAGCGCCACCTACTACTTCCTGTCAGTTTCTCCTCCTTAAGGAACAACCTCAGGCATTCCTGATCAAATAAAATAGAAATGTGCACTAAATTTAATCTGTACATTTATATCCTATTTATGGATAATACATGTTGATTCAAGCTTTAAAAGAAAGAAAGAACAAAATACATGAATAAGAGTTTCTCTAGCAATTCAGGAGAATTTATCTAGTTTAAATAAAGCAAAAATATACTTGACATCTATTTGTATGTACATATATGAAATAAAACAAAGTGAAGATGAAGAATACTTAATCTGAGATTTCATTGTGAGAGAGGGGCAGAAAGGAGGATTGAAGTTCACACTCAGTTAACATTCACATGTACACATATTCCAAGGCTAATACAGGGATAATTTAACATGTAAGGACTTACCCTAAGTTTTACATGTACTAAGGATAATGTGGACTTACCCCAAAGCTAACAGATAATATAGACTTACCCCCAGACTACATCGTGATGAGGGAGGGAGGGGGAGAGTGAGGAACATGAAAGCCTGGAAATTGACGGACATCTTCTGACAGTGTAGACACATCAGTGTGGACTTCAGCTGCCCCTGTAAATGGTAGATAATTTTAGTTTTCTAAAATTATTCAACAGTCATATTATACAGGTATTTACATTAGCAGAAGTATTACATGTACTTGTACAGGTATAGCATGTTACAATTTTTGTACAAATCATTCATCCAAATCTAAGACTCTTGAGCAAAGTATGCAAATTTATTAAAATTTATAGATTTATATGCAGCTCAGTCTGGAACCAATCACATGACTCCCTAATAGATAATTAGTAAATTTACAGTACTCAAAGACCCTATATCTTTAGTGTCAACCACAGAGAGCTACATAAACAGACAAGAAGATGATACCTGGAACAGCTCTACAATGATGGACTCGTTACACATTTGGTGGTGTTTCCAGGCTAGCTCGGCGGCCTGCTGGTCTGGCAGATGATCATTCTCCTGCTCTGGGATCTCAGGACGCTTCTTAACCTAAACAATCAATTACAAACACATCTATACATTTTCTGTTACAAAAACTCCATAATTTTTTTCACCAATTTTTTACTCTCTGTTTATATGCTTACACTGTAATCACAGTTATTCATGATTGCATGACTAGCTAAGACTAAATTGAATCAAAAATTTTTGTTTGAAGCTGATATCAAATGTAACAGTACCACTGAGTAGAGATTTCCAAAAAACATGCTTCTTGTAGGTTTATATTTTATTTAATATTAAACAACCATGGACTTTCCTCGACATAAAAGTTTTCTTGTCAGTAAGAATGAGTTATCAGTACATGGGGTGACACTAGTTAAGAACTGACCTTGTTGAGTCCCTCATGAAGTCCATCCATCAGAAACGTCAGGAAATCATGGCTGTCCTGCTGTGTGGTCCCCGCAAAATCTGGATTGTGTTTACCCACGATGTACTGAAAAACACCACGTAAATATACAATCTATAGATATGCTTGTTTACATCAAGAATATTTTATGCACAGCGCTAAGTTTTCATTTCTCTTTTAAAATTACTAAACGTTTACTTCTGAATTATCAGCTTCCGTAATGGTTCCCACTAGAAATGACAGGATATAATACTGATATGTGGAGACTGACCTTGAAGTCCCTGGGGGTGATACACTTATACTGTCCTGACCACAAGGCTTTAATGATGACGGAGAAATCGTCTGCTACTTCACCATAGTAACCTAGCTGACTCTCCCTAGATACACAAATATATAATTACTGGGATAAAATATTTCAAACAACATTTAACGATGCAACTTATAACAAAAGACATACATGTAATATTACAATTAACCAGTAATATTGTTAAACTATTTCTATTGAATATACATTAAACAGTTGAAAATATAAAATTTTTATATTAAATTACTTTATTTTAGAAATATTGACTGTAGATCCTACCTGTTTATATCATATAGATACATGTCTGTGAGGAAATACGTTGCTAGGGGTGATGTGTTGTTTAGACACTGGATGGTGGAATTCATGTAACAGGTGTTACCAAGGTTACGTAGACCGGTAAGTGCTCGACCCTGAAAGACAAATTTTAAAGATTATAGAAAAACACATGCATTGAGTTTATTAATTTTTAAAGAATATTCCTGATTTAATGCAAAAGTAATAGTTAGGCTTAAGGTCAAGTTTTTCTGAGGGACAAACTGAGTGTAAAATACGTGTATGTGGACATATATTTTATGATATATTATTACCACCATGGCTCCAAAACTATGGCTATTTTTGTAAACATATAGCGTTTTTATTTGGAATACAGAAAGAGTTGGATTCTGTGGTACAGTTATGATCATCATCATTATTTCATAAGATCAAATAACACAGCACAAACAATTTACCACAGTACTGTTGTTTTTGCTATTCCTTCATGTACATACCACATTTCCATACACTGGGTTGAGATCCCTGTGTAGAGCTTTTCTGGGCTTTGGTTTAGGATGGTCAACTCTAAAACATAGAGAAAAATGTGATTGTTTTATGCAAAAAAAAAAAAAAACTTGTAACAATATACGTGTACATTCTGTACACTTAGTACATATTTTAAATATGCAATGAAAAAGAATTTGCAAATCAAATAAATGTATGTCAATGTTACAGAATCATAAATCATATTACAGTAATACTGTACATGATAATAGTATATGTATTTAATGAATGTTTGTTTTAAGGACAGACGAGACGTTCCTTAATAGCAGATAAATTTTTCTAAGAGTTTGCCATTGAAGTGTTGCTACTTAAACATGTTTACTCACAAAAAATTGAGGTACCTTACCAGGCATTTTTGCAAGATACCAGGGGTAGTTTTTCTTATATAATCCTTTGGGGGAGAAAAATAATTTTCCAATATCAAATGTCTGAGTGTTTGGATTTTTTAAAAACTTTTAGAAACTGGTTTAGACATCAGAATGTTATTAAAATTTTGAATATTTTTCATACATTACGAAAATATACAAAACAGATTTTGAGGAACGTCTCGTGTGACCTTAAACAAAGTAAGTACTGTGGACATCTCCCTATGATAGTCATTATCTATGGTGGTACCTTTCCATGGGTTTGATGGTCCTGTCTATGGTGGGACGAGTTTTAGGTGCCTGTTCCTCGTCAAACATCATCTTAGCAATGTTAGGGGAGGAGTTGGACCGGGTCAGACCACGGCTAGGGGTCGAGGGCTCATCTTTAAGTTTAGTAACAGACAACTGTCCCGACGGTCGACCTGGTCAAATGAATAAATCAATCAGATAAATCAGGATGTGGGGTGGTTTATAACTTACTTTCATGGATGAGATGGTTACTTTAATACTCATCTGGTTTATGTGAGGTTGTTCTATTTAAAAAATTGTCAGAGTGTGAGATGATGACTTACTTGTCTGGATGTGAGGTGGTTCCCATTGGGTGGTTCCCTTGTTGTGGTTGATGTAGTAGTATCTATTCGTGTTGTGGTCCAGCCTCTTCTCCCACCCAGTGGGGAGGTTGGGGGAGGGGATGGTTCTTGGTTTGGTAGGCTGGGACTCAGCAACTATAAAATAATGTCTCCTATTATAAAATAATGTCTCCAACTGAAATATTTTTCAGTTGTTACAAAACTAAGAATGTTTTGTTATATATAGTCATAAAATGACTGATATTTCTGCGTCTTGTTTTTTGAATTTGGCCTACTATGAATCACCTTGATTCATAGTTATGTCTTGCCAAAACCTTTTGGTTTAAGCAATTTTTGAAGTAAGTACTTATGTACTTACTCTTACTTCAAAGATTGCTTAAACCAAAAGGTTAGCATTACAAGCACAGTGTATCTATGTTCTTGTAATGTAATGTGTATTGACAAGGCCATGAGGTTATAAATTTTTTTGAGTTTAAATGGCTAAATGACTACCCTGTTCAATAGTTACAGTTCAGATTCCTGGCCTGATCTGCCCTCTCTCTCTCCCCTCTCTCTTTTCTTTTTCATCCCCCCTCTCTTTCTCTCTTTTCCATCTCTATGGCCTTTGATGCATGGCTTTATCCTCTATACTTACAGTTGAGTCTGCGGAGTTTCTCCTCTGCTTCACGCCTGGCCTGATCTGACCTCTCTTTCTCTATTCTCTCTTTCTCCTGCTTTTCCTCCTCTGCTTTCTTTATCAGCTCCTGTCTCTTTCTCTCCTAAAAAAGTTTATTCTCATATGCACTTGAACCATAGCATGAAGAGAGCTACATTTTTAATCAAGCTTGGTCCAACTGCAAGAAAATATCTTGTTAATATAAATATACTGGCCTGATTGTTAAAAAACATTTCTACATAGAAGACTACCAAGGCCCTTTTAGAGGGTATTTCATTATGAGTTCAAAGACACTTTAAATCATATAATTAATACCAATTGATAAGATCATTTAAATTCCACGTAATCAAATATTCTGGTTCTTTATACTGTGTTTCACTAATCTGCATATAACTTTTCTTTAAATCATCATCATAATGTGAAAATCCAACCATACATATTCAGTCTTAATTTGACTGTTAAGTAAGAGTTACCTCCTCTTTCCTCTGCTCCTCCTCCTGTCGTTTCCTGTCCGCCTCCCTTCGCTCCTCTTCCTCTTTCCTCCTCTGTACCTCCTGTCTGTCCTCCTCTGCCTTCCTCTGTGCCTCTCTCCTTTCCTTTTCCTCCCTCAGTTTCCGTGCCTCATCCTCTGCTTTCTTCAGCTCAAGTTTACGTCTCTCTTCCTCCTGCCTGGCATTTTCTCTTGCCTTGTCAAGAGCCTATTATAATTATTATCAAAGATTTGTACATTATAACAAAGACAACATTTAAAATGTAAAAAAAAAAAGGTTGTTTGATTAATCCAGTCATAATTTTGATAATGTATTCAGCCCCAAGATTTTGAGAACTTAAGACACATAGAGAATAATGACTGTCTTGTTTCTGCATCAGATATACACTACAGTACACTGAATATGACTTCTGTCCTTTTTCTCTGTCTCAGATATACAGTATACAGAGTATGACCTCTGACCTTTTTCTCTGCCTCAGATATACAGTATACAGAGTATGACCTCTGACCTTTTTCTCTGTCTCAGATATACATTATACAGAGTACGACCTCTGACCTTTTTCTCTGCCTCAGATATACAGTATACAGAGTATGACCCCTGACCCTTTCCTCTGCCTCAGATATACAGTATACAGAGTATGACCCCTGACCCTTTTCTCTGACTCAGATATACAGTATACAGAGTATGTCTTCTGACCTTTTTCTCTGTCTCAGATATACAGTATGCAGTGTATGACCCCTGACCCTTTTCTCTGTCTCAGATATACAGTATGCAGTGTATGACCCCTGACCCTTTTCTCTGTCTCAGATATACAGTATGCAGAGTATGTCTTCTGACCCTTTTCTCTGCCTTAGATATACAGTATATGATCATGACCTCTGACCTTTTTCTCTGCCTCCTCTTCCTCCCTCCTCTTCCTCTCCTGCCTCAGTCGCTCCACTTCCTCCAGTCTTCGCTGTTTCTCTCGCTCCATTTCCTCCTGCTTCCTTCTTTTCTCTTTTTCCTCCACTTCAAGTCTCTCAAGTTCTTTCCTCCTGTTAGGAAATAATATGAATAAATTAACAAAAAGACTAAAGGGCTAAACTCGAGAACATAGCAGCTAGACTAGCAGCTAGACTAGAAAGCTAGGTCTACTGAATTAATGCTTGTTAGCTATGCTAGCATATCAATAAAGATCATAGCAACAATCTTAAATGCAGCTCTGGACTTTCAGTGTATCATGACAAGCTTCTCTGAGCCATGTTTACATACCTCCTCTCGTCCTCCACTGACTTTGTCTGTGTGTCTGTCTTCTGTTCTCTCTGATTCTCCTCCATTATAACCTTCTTCTTCCTCATCAGATCTGCCACATCTCGAGCCTGCTCCATTTTCAGCCTCTCCAACTCCTGGAGGTAAGAAAAGATGACATTGGGAGTATCTCATAATATTGAACAAGTCAAGTTTGAGATTACAAGGTATTACTATTCTTGTAATATTTTATGTTACATTAAATTGTACCTGTTTTTGTAACACACACTACATAACACTGGTACCTGAATTTCTCTCTGTAACTTGAGCCTCCTGGCCTCCTGCTCCTCTGCCTCTTTATCCTGCTGTGCCTTCAACTCCTCATCCCTCTCTCTCCTCAAGTCCTCCTCCCTCCTCCTGGCCTCCTCTGAGGCCCTCCTCTCCTGTTCTCTCCTCTGAGCCTCAGCCATTAAGTTATTTTTAGGCTGAGACACAGGCTTACTGTCTGACAGGGAAGGTGTGGAGGAGTTATTTAGAGGACTCAGACTGTTGGTTGAAGGGGAGGGTTTAGGCTTTGTTGATCTGTCTATAGAGGGGACCCCTAGCCTGACCTGACCCCCTGCTGTGGGTGCTGCAGGCCTGACTTGACCCTCCCCTGGGGGTGCTGCAGGCTTACCAGTATCATTGCTGAGGATGCCCAGAGGATCTGAGGTGGGCACTGGTTCAGGCTTTGGTTTGGGTTTGGGGGTTAATGAAAAATCCTCATCAAAGTCAGGGTAGTCAAAATCCACTGAAATGCAGTTATTTTATAATCATAAGAAGTACATGTAATCATAAAGCAAATTATTAATCAACTGCTTGGAAATTCTTGGACGATTACAATTTTTCCTTAATTTATTTATTCATGTCTAGAATCTTAATTGTAACATTTCTGCTGTCAGTAACAGGAGGACCAATTTTCCTTAATCTTTTACTAATGACTACAATCTTTAATGTAATGTTTCAGCTGTCAGTAACAGAGGGGGCACTTACATGAGGGTGCTGAGGAGGTGGGTCCCTCCTGGGTGGGGTTGGTCACTCTGGCATTAGTGGTCAGTTGGGGGTAGTACATCAGCCACTGGTCGTACCCTCCCTCCAGCACTAAAGGCTCACTCTTAATGATCACTGACGAATCATACTGAAAATAAAATTTTAAAAATTGTAATACATAAATCTTATCTCACTGAATAAAATGATTAAAAATAAAGAAATTTCTATCCACCTTAAACAAGGCATCCTTCAGTGTACGAAGAGGTGTTGCTATGGTGACCTGGTTTAAGGTTGAGTTCCAGTCCAGTAGGACAATGTGGTCCACTTGACCTCTTTTTACCCACAATCCTTTGGACTCCTCAGATAAAGCTCCACCTATGTAGATTGCTGTAGTCCTAAAATACACAGAGTATACATGTATATTGGATAAAGTAAATTAAGTTCATATGTAAGACTACTGTTGTACCTACAGTCCCTGAAACTTTCTACTTTCCCATTTTTCCGTTCGCTCACCGTTCGTTCACCGTTCGTTCACCGTTCGTTCAGCGTGCGTTCACCGTTCGCTCTCCGTTCACTATTTTGCGTTCATCGCGCGCTCACGTTCACAAAATGTTCACCGTTCGCTCTTCGTTCCGTTTACTTTGCGTTCACCGTTCACTTATCGATCAGTCTTCATTGTCATTCAGAACTCCGAAGTAAAAGGACTTATCTTTTTGATGGAAAGGATTTACACATTTTTTCATTAAATAACTAAGATATCGTGTTTGAAGAACAATTATTTCATTGCAAAAATTATCTACGATATTTATATTTCTATTATTATAACTTGGCTGTTACTTTATCCATGAAATTTCCCTGGAAAATAATACATTAAGTACCTACATGTATTTAGAACGATAAATAAAATAAAATATTAAATTTAAAAAAGGGCAATGTACAAATGCTTCAAGCATGGCAACATTTTGTTGTAATGCAAAAGACAACAAATCATTCATGGATGGATAATAATCCAAGTCTTTCACAAGACAAGAATACACAAAAATATTACTTCTAACACGTATTTAAAAAAATGCATGAAAACATATTAGAACTACACGTAGGTCTGAGAATTATGAACAGTACTGCAGATATTCAGTTAATATAATATCTCTAGAGCTAATTAAATTAATAGTGTGATTATAAATTTTAGAAAAGACCAACTGTTTAAAATGTAATAAATTAGAGTTTTTTGTGTTTTGTACTTTAACTTAGTCTATTATTAGAGAGGGAAAATTCCTTCATTCATTGTGCCTAAATATATGTTTGCCATTCAGTATAATTAAGAGCCCCCCCCCCCCCCCCCCCCCCCCAGCACCTTTTCTCCCAAAATCAAATTCTTAGTTAGTATGTCTAGAATATTAATATACTCTTCAAAAAAAGAAACGCATAGTAGGAACAATGCCCAGAAAAATGTATGATAGTTTTGTCATACCTTTTATCTTTATATGGATATGATGTATTCGAGTGAAATGTCTGATTTTTTAATGCAATTGTTAACTTTACAGCTATTCTACAAGTCTCACAGACAAAAAGACCCGATTTGCCAAATTTCCCCCAAAATTTTGATCTCAATTTTCATTTGTTGAATTCTGATGCAATTCCTTCAGGTACGAAGGGGCTATCAAAAGCGGGGATTCTCGATATTTTGAATCTGGTTTTATCTGAAAAATGACGCTTCCTAAAAATGCTGCATCTGAATGTTGCATAGCACAAAAAGGAAAATGGGTGACTGGAAGCAGGGGTACCGCAATTTACAATTGCAAGAGGTTTTAATGTTACGAGCAACTTCATATCTAACCTATAAAACATAAACCATTAACATCGAACACCCAATTTTCGCAAAAAATATGGTAGACTACGTGTGACATCAGCAGCACAGCATCACTTCGTAAATTGCATGAATGTAATGCAATGACGTCATCTAAAGCATTAGCTATCCCTGAACTGCACAGATCATCTAACAAGACCGTTTTCAGTTGACTACGAATTATTGCAAAAGGATTATTCATGCCATTGTTCTGACCCCACAACACTCCAAATATCGACTTCAAAGATCTCAGATCAATCGAGTATGATCACAGCATCACTGCTGAACATTTTGGTTTAGCTACTAGTCCAGAATGTTTATCTGAAAGCCTCTTATAAGTTTAATAGTGCTAATGCTTTGTAATGAATGTTAGACAGATAACTGCCTCCAGGACGTTAAAAAAGTTGGTGGTGGTAGTGTAATGATATGGAAAACAGTATTATAAGAAAGTAAGATTGATTTGGTTCGAATTCAATGGACTTTAATGGAAAAAGGTACTCTAACCATGTTCTACCTACACATGCCCATTCAATTTTGCGGCATCCTAGAGCCGTATTGCAATCTCACAATACACAGCCACATACGGCTCGTTTGACACTCCCATTCTTGCAAAGCAACAGCAACTTGTTTCTGCCACAGTCATCTAAATTGCTAGATTTAATCCAAATCAAGCAGCATTGGACAAAATGGATTGACATGATTTCCTATAGACAATCGCATCCCCAGACTCTACAATAGCTGAACAAAGTTCAACATTTGGAGTGCGAGAGTATTCCTATACAGATTTTATTACACACATTTGCTTCCATTAGATGCCGTTTGTTCCTACCATTTGTGTCTGCGGGGGGCATACCAGATATTGATCTTTAATGGCCTTAAACTGACTATAATTTTAAAATTAGTGAGTATATGACATTTAGATAGTATCCCTGTTGCTTATCACATTTCTGTTTTATCAATGCATCATTTTACTAAATAATCTTTATGTTCAATGTGTCACTAAAATTCTGCTATGCATTTCTTTTTTTGAAGAGTATATTTAATATGTATTGTAACACAAGAAAATCAGTCTTGTAAAACGAACATCAAACAGTCATTAAACAATAGTATTTCAAAATATACATGTGCCGACAGTATAGTATTAAATTTTCAAATTGGCAGGGAATATGTTTCAAATTCAATTTCAAACTTAATTCTTCCAAGTATATATTCCCTGTATTTATTAATTTTTTTTCTGCAGGAATGCAAATATCAGATCTAGTAATGATAGGGAAAAATATATTTAAACTTCTTGGAAATACTAAGTGACTCTTTGCCTTCGGCATGCTCAGTGAAACAAGATTTCCACACCTCCACTGTGTCGAATGAATTTGATTGACCAGACAAGCATGTGGACATCCTGTGAACCATGTGAAGTTGAAGATGCAAAATAAAAGCTGATGATTACTGTCAAATGGATTTGTTAATCTTAAAAATTTTATTACTTTTACTGCTTGGAATATTTAGGGAAAATAATACGAATTTTTATTTGATACAACAGATATCTGAGAATGGAGGGTCTCTCTCTCTCTCTCTCTCTCGCGTACATTTCTCTGTTCAATAAAATTATGACATCACATTACGTATTTACATGTAGTTTAATTTGAAAATTTAATCTATTAATAATAATTGGAATGCCTTTTTTCATCATCTTGTCTGAGTATGATCATTAATGACTACAGATACATGTAGTCATTAGCTAAAATAATCATCATAAAAGAATAAAAATGACACATAAATACAGAATATTTTGCATTATAATTTTAAAATAAAAGTGTTTTTATGCAATACGTTAACAGACAATTCTGAATTTAAAAACAAAATCTGTTATTTTACTCAGAATCGCCTTGGCACGGAAATACATGTATGGTTGTTTCAACCGGGTTCGGTGTAATTAATTAATTCTATAAGTAGTAATTTTATCTTCTAAAGTCCACATTATTTTATTAGTTAAAAAAAAATAGCATATTAACTATATGAGTAGACTAATTTTATATCTAAACTACACGCATTCGGTAACAAATACACATGTTTTACGGCAATTAAAATCATGTTAATATTAAATTATCGATTTAAAACAAAGGTATGTGCAGAGAAAAAAAATTGTTTTTATTATTTATTTATCTATTGTTTATTTATATTTTAGCACCTGAAATTAGAATTATAGAATAATTTCAATGCAAGGAAAAGACCAGAGGCATTCTGAATAAATCGTTCATCTTGCATTCACCGTTCACTTTGCGCTCGCATTCGCGCTCTGTTCGCGCTCTGTTCGCGTTCACTCACCGTTCACACATCGTTCACCAAGTTGCGTTCAGCGTTCACTCACCGTTCGCTCTGCGTTCGTTCAGCGTTCGTTCACCATTGCGGTGGGAAAGTAGAACGTTTCAGGGACTGTATATGAGTTACTTCAGTAGCTACTATGTACCTTCTTAAACTGGACATCTCCACTAGTTTGAAGGGGAGTTAGGACATTAGAAGTCATTTGACATAAACGACTAAACGTATCAACAAATTTTTTTTTCATTCAGTATACATGGCAAGTATAATATATATATACTCAGCATATATTTTTACATGAACATTTTGGCCCTGCTTACCCTGGTTTGATTCCCTCGGCCGGTACGTTGATACAGGAGTCATGTTTAATGTGTGATTCCTGGTACTGAGATCCGGGTCGTACATCCATTATAATCAGACTTGTTTCTTTGTCATTTAACAAATCATACAGCTGAACCGGACTTATTTTCCCAGCAGCCTCTTGGCCAGCATCTGCTGAAAAATTATCCAGTCCTGTATTATTGACAAATATTTAAAAGGCAGAACATGCTGTCTGAATCAATAGTTTTACTTATTGTACATGTAAGTTTATTATGTACTGTGTTTATAATTTTCATTAAATAAACTAGTTTGACTTTAAAACAAATCTATATAAGTGGACATTTTTATACGCTGCCATAACAAATTAAATATCTAAATACTGTTAAAGCAGAAATATTCTTTGGGTATTAAATTTTGTTTATTTTGTGTTAACAATTATCAACGAAATAAAATCCCACACAATATTTATTTGACTATAATAATAGTGAAAAGAGTTCTTGCTAAACAATAAAATTTAATGACCATGAAACCTTTTTAGATGACAATTCAAAGGAATTTTATCCCCACAAAAATTTATACTTCTATGTTGTTAGATAATTAAATTGACAGTTTTACACCAATGATCTTTGAATCTATACTTCCCCATACCTGCTTTCTCACTGTTTTTGCCCACATTCTCTGTATCTTCTTTGGGTTTGGGAACATTTTCCTCAGATTTAACTGGTTCTTCTTGAGGTTTACTTTTATCTTCAAGGGGAGCTAACTTGCTGGCTACATCCTCAGCTTCAGCTAATTCATACCTAAGAAAAACCAAACAACACAATATTGTCACAATTCAGTTTATCAGAAAAAAAAAGTAAAACACAAATGTCTTATAGCCAGGCACAGTTTTTAACAAATTTGACCTTGTCCAAACGACCTTTAGTAAGGCTCACAACATTGTCTCTAAACATATGCTACATGACTGGGTAGATGCCTGCCAATTCTTACCTTTACTATAGAAACACAGGATAACACTTCCAATTCCAGATATCCATGATTTTTTTTATGAAAAATTAATCAAGCTCACAATATGTGTCAGTCATAATCTTATAAGTGAAGAATCTGACTTCTCCATGTTGCTTAATCAAAAATTGTTAGCATGCTCAAAGATAAAGACACAACACTAAGGTTGTGTCATTTGTTATGTTTGGGACATGAAAAATATATTTAAACTTGCTTTGTAACATGTGATTATTTACATGATGTACATACCACACCTTAAACAATATCACTGAATTTTTTTTCATCCTTAATATAACCACACTAATTGTTAATGTTATACAACACTTCAACATCAGACTCCTATTTTGTTTGTTATTACTTTTATTTAACATTCATTAATGATGTAAGGCCATTTATGCCCTCTCCTCCAATGCAGCATGAAAAAATTGAGTCTAAAGGTAGGCAAAAATTATCTTTTATCCCCACAATGACAATATATCAACATCGATGTTGAATTTTCAAAATCAATTTTTCAGATTGCAAAAACAAAAACAAATATAGCTTGCAAAAGGTTAAAAATGAATTTTGAGTCTAGTCATGTTTAGTCAGTTAGTCATGAACAGGAGAGGGCAATCAGACATTTCTTAAAAGTTAAAGATGGCCTTATGTGTTAGAAACACTGATCCCATGCAGACTTCTTTTATATTTATTCAATGAAACATATGGAGATAACGAACAGTATTCCACACCAAAAGTCCATAAAACAATACAAAATAGGAGCTGGGCAAAAACGGACCTCCAAAACATCAGAGGTGGGATCAAATAATATTTTTACCTGTCCTTAAGGTTTGATGATAATTCCTCTGCTTTGTCCATACATTTCAGCAAAGTTTTCTGTCCAATCAAACTATCAAAATAGTCCTAAAATACAAGAATCACAGTCAATAGAATGTAGGTACCGGTACTTAAATTTCACTTCTTAGTGAGCTCTCCCTACTCTTGTACCATGTGTACCTTTTGCTTTTTGTAATCCGGGGACTTCCTGATGAGGGTGACTATATTAAAGTACTTCATGTACATAATGTACGCCTTCTCCTCATCTCCCAGGGATTCATTGAGCACAGCTTCTTTGTTGATTTTCTCTGCAGATTTCAATAATCTACAATATATTTGAAGAAGGTTAAAATATTATCACATATTTTTGTGGGGGGGGGGGGGGCATCTATCCTGTTGCAGGAAATTTGTTTCCATTGTGATTTAAGGTTCAAATATAGAAGTGCTTATTAGAATTATCTTAGTGTGTCTCAGGAAAAGCCCTTACATGTACTTCCCACATACTTGCAATGTGATAAAGAAGGAGATGCATTGAAAATAAATACCAAAATTCAAGCCTTTCAGAATCTGTAGGTATCTGACCTTTTACCTGGCTGAAATCATGATTGTAATGACCTCAATATTTGATGTAAACATTAAAACATATTATAACTTCTACAGGGTACCTCCCATTTTTGTAGAGGTACAACTTATTCCTAATCTTTTAGAAAGCCTTGCAAATACATAGTATCGCGAGTACCTCACAGTTATCTAACTTACTACCGCTCTTTTGTGGGGAAATTAAGAGAGCTCAAAATCTCGCGAGATTCCTGGGGCATAAAATTGTTTACAGTAGTGACAATCGAATGATTTGCACAATCATTCTGCCATAAATACAATGTATGGCCAAGGGTTGAATTCCATATAGTAGATTGTCAAATAAGGAAAGTTTAGTGTACATGACCACCTTTCAAAAGTAATATTTTCAATGAAAATTGAATGAGAAGAGTCCGCTTAATAAAAAGTAACATAAAAAATGTATCATCTGAGGACTAGCTCCTCTCAAAGATTTATTAGGCTGGTTCAGTGAATGTTTAGCAAGAAATATCAACAGGATTTATTTCTTATCTGCCTTTAAAAACTTCACAATAATCGATCTTGCATTGTATTCAATAGCATATTGTCCCCATCCAGCAGAAGTTTTCTACCTTTACCGCGAAAGAGTTCCATTAAGTTAAGTAATCACGATATCAAGTATTCAAATCATTTTTG
Organism: Saccostrea cuccullata; assembly: GCF_032062105.1. NCBI lineage: Eukaryota > Metazoa > Mollusca > Bivalvia > Ostreida > Ostreidae > Saccostrea > Saccostrea cuccullata. The sequence continues at coordinate 110,920 of NW_026933183.1, forward strand.
AATTTATACTTTTTATATTACCTTTCCCTAAAATATAATAAATTTATAAACTTTAGATTTCATCATATTTAGATCTACTCGGATTTTTTTCTCTCTTTGCACTTACACCCAGTGTTAACATTAAGAACTCTCTGGATTATTGATTAGTGAGTACAGGATAAGATTTTTCTCCACAACAATACAATTTAAATGAAGTGGTTGATATATAATTAATGTAAAAGAAAAATTTATATGTACATTTTGGGGTTATTTGTCATTTTAGCTGGTAAAGCAGCAAGGTCATTCAAGGCCTTCAGAGACTTAGCTAGGTACAGGTCCTTCTTCTTAACAGGCATATTGGTTTATCTGCATAAAACATGTAAAAATAGAGTTTCATACAAAACAAATATGTACAAGAGAAAGAAGGAAATTAAAAATATACATTTTCCTGATTTTATAGGCTGTAAAACTCAAGTCTCAGTATTATAACTATTTAACAAAGTTTAAGACATTAAAGGGAAAAAAAGAAACAACATAAAACAATCAATATTTACAAACTTTTGTTACTCCTCCACTTCCGGGCTTTAAACTCAGTGATCCGAAAGTTATCACAAAATTTAGCACTGTTTTCTTACAAAATATCTGAAATATGACATGGAAAACATAATTATTTGTCCATGTCACGATATATTATTGTAAGAATCCTTATTTTTTCTCCGACTACTTTCATAATATTTACAACGAAGGCCATCTTGAATTTTGTCAATATTAATCTGAAGGCCGATCCCGACAAAAAATAAAGCAAAGTGTGCGACTTGGAAGCGCGTCACGGTATATAAAGCATGATAAGGTTCGATTTTTTGCGCAAACAAATTTTGTTCGGTATATTTTACCACATTAACCATTACTATGATTAAAATATACTTTAAAAAATGGGGGACAGGTAAACAAAACTTTCAGTAAAAAATTAAATTCTTGTAGATCCAACTGGCCAATACATATATTCATCAAATTGATTGGAAAAAAGTCGGTCATTGGCAATTCAATATATGTATTACGCAAATGTAAGACCTAGATGGAGTCTTTAGAATCATTTAATTTTTCCAAAATTAATTTGAAAATTTACTGAGTCCTAGAAAGTTGTTGAAATTTAGTTCTCCATATAGTTTTACGTATACAGGCCTACCTAGTCGACACATATATACCTTGTGTACCGTTTGTCAATCTTACTTTCGGTCTTTTTATGATTTAATAGCGCACTTGTAAATCGGAGCGTCAAAGACACTGGATATCACTGTTTTAGTACCAAAATCGACAAATTTAAATTACAAATTAAAGTTTAATTTGAATTTGATTTAATTTAATTTTAAACAAATTGCAAATTTAAATTGAGACCCCTAAAAAAAAACAACAGGATCTTGTTTTGATGGAATCTGACTAAGGTTTATTTTAGATACCCCCCCCCCCCCTCAGCTATTCTCTGTGGAACTAAAAAAAAAAGATGTTTTAAACATTAACATGTTAAAGAATCCAATCTCAGCATTGCTACCCTTTATGCTGAAACATATATACTCACTCAAAACAATCTTGAAAAGAATCTTTAGTAAGCGTCAGGAGGTAAATAATTTACAACTCTTCTTTTAATAGGCCTCACAAAGAAAAATAAGAAATTATACAATCATGTATCGAAAACAAGAGACTGTATATGTACATGTACCATGAAGGTGCCTGACTATGTAGTTTGAAATTCTGAATTTCCTAAGTGAAGGGCTAAGATATATACGATAAATTACGCAGCAACATTCCACTTAGTAGCATTTCATGGCCACTATCATGCATCTGCATATGGTTTTTATGTCTCTCCCAGCTGATTCACTACGTAAGAACACGCAAGACCGAAGTGTGATCATTTTTAAACTGACACAGTCTACTGACAAATAAGCGGATGTTACGGGACGTTCAACAATCTCTACAAGGTAGCATTTCACAAATTCCATGGTCCTCCTAATGACCTAGTTCATAAATAGAATCTTTCATGTATTCTGTATTCTGTATTTCATACGAATTCTTAGACCATAGATTTTGCACTAATTTGGTTTATCTGAGAAATACACTGTGCGTGTAATAGAATTTGTATTGTTTAATTTAAAGTTCTTGCTACATACAAACGTAATCTACCATAAAGTCAGTTGTTATTAGTTTACAACGTGAAAGAAGAGTTTAATTTCAAAGGACACAATAGGTCAAGACCCCTTCATGGCCCCTGATTTGTGGTATCTACTACATGTAGAGTGATGCAAGAATTGTCTCCCCTCTTACAAAATGAATACTGCCTGATCCTATGTTTTAGGGTACACAAAGGTTGACTCACAAAATATATTTTACGAATTTTCTTATATTTATGCAAATTTTCATCAATTTTAAAGTATATTTTGTTTCAGAAAACATATATGCATATAGCATAAGCTTGCCTATAAAAAGTATAATATACATTTCATGCACTAGTATACATGTATAATGCCAACTTTGGCTTCCTAGTAACCATTGAATCAAAGTTATTGCTGGTTTGAAAACGGAATGGACTATTTACAATTCTTAACTGAAAACTGTTACAATTTTTACTGCGTTTCAATTTTTACATCAAATGAGGAGCCAAATTCGCCTCTTAGGTACCATATATACATGTACTTTTGTCCTTTACTGACTTTCTATGTTCATGTAAGAAGTCATGGTTGATTCAATGACTATAGCACACGCTATCCTTGTGCATTCATGTGATAAATACCGCAGTATTGACTAAATCTTTGAGATATAACAGTTGATGTTTAACTTCTTACGTAGTCACACTCGTAATTAAATCTGAAAACTGCTTGGTTAATAAAATGGTGAACAAACAATATTTTAAAATTTTATATTAAACATGTTGACGCTAATATAAAGAAAGTTTCAAAGATATTAATAAAATTATGAATTATAATATAAATATAATAAATTATAAATGAGGGAAAAAAAACAATTTTTTTCCACCACCAACTTTTCCCTTAGTGAGGCCAACTTCTTAAATCAATTTCAGTTTTACACTGAAAATATGATTCATTTTTCACATCATCAGGTACACCCCTTCATTTATACCATTATTTCCTGATTTTAAGAAATACACAAAAATATGCCCTCTATATTCAATATTATACCAATGTTTCAATTTCTCGAGGAAACACAACTGAGAAGCCATTGAGGAAAGAAAAATAAACCAGGTGTTATATTTACATAGATTTATTAATCAAAACAGAATCACAATACATGTACAAAGAGACGTCGGAATAATTTCCGCCCCTTCTCACCTGAACTTAAAATTAACGAAATAACAGGTTGGTTAATCACCAGAGAGTATCATATATAAATTGTAACAAACATCTGACCACTTTTATTCATTGAATTTGTCTTTCAATGTCAGAATATTTTATCCTGTGTTGCTAAAGAGCTGCATCTGATTTTCAGAACCTATTCGCCATCACTGTACTCTGATTGTACAGGTGTACATGGCCCACTTTATAAGAGGATATTCTACTTAATCATAGTTTCTGTGTTTATTCTTCAACAATCTGACAACAATATCACGATTCAGACAAAGTGCATACATAACTTTGTACATTTGTCTGCTGAGGTAAAAACTCATTTATTTAAAATAATTTTCAAATCTTAACTAGCATTTGTTAAAATAAATTCATTATCTCTCAAACCTTTTTTAACTAAATAAATTAAAATTTCATATGCTAGTATTTAAGTGCATTTTTTTAACCGACTAGAGAGAAATAGATCTGTAAAGCTTGGATCTAAAAAATAAAATTCATTTTGAAAAAGTGATGGACTTGATAATGAATTTAAATTAATGAGACATTTTAATTAATCTTTTTATCAAGCACATCTTTTACACCTTGCTGATAATCCAGAAATACACTTAATTTACATTTCATAATGCTGCGCATGAGAAAATTAATTGCTAAGGTAGCCCTCTCCTATTGGATATCAGGAAGAATCATCATGAATGAACAATTAAATGCTTCACTATATACCCCCTGTTATTGTTTCGCACAGAAACTTATCAAGTTTTATGAATTGTTAGTTGATAAATTCATTCATTCGTAATAAAAAAAGAATTTTATGCACCATATGAAAAAATACACACATTTCATCATAAGTTAACCAAAAAGCTTTCCCATTTTTGGTGCATACAAATGCATTGAATGTTTACAAGGGGGAAACATTATAATTCCACACCAATTGATAATTATTTTCGCGTTTTTAGCAGGTTTTCTGCTCACACATTGGTGCTCTGGAACCTATTATTGAATAAATTAGAAGTCCGGAGAGGCCTCCTTGAGCCAGTCTGTGTGTTTCTACACTCACAATAACATCGCTTCACTGGACAGTGTCCCGTTGTACACTTCCTAGCACACTCCTCCCGTATCCTGGGGTAATTCCTGTGGAATCCTCTTCCTTCACATTGTAATACCTCTCCCTCCCTACATACACTTGTTGAAGGTTGAGGTACTGGTCTTCTAATAGGCACAGGTATAGGAACGCCCTGCACTGAAGGCCTGGGTCGAACCTGTGATGGTGAGTTAGGAACGTTAGATAACGAGCCGCCGAAATTGAAGGAATCACGCGGGGTTTGAGTAGGCGGAGGTGGTGGTCGTGGGTTGTTAGGCATGCGATTTATAGAACTGTCTAATCGACCAAAGTCATTCCTTAAACCTCCAGAAACTATAACGCCTTGTGGGGGAGGCGGATTATTTTGTTGCCTTGGACGCCGGACTTGATCTTGATTGAATGTTTGATAGTTTCCACCTGATATTTTATCTGCTGAAAGCATTTGCGCAGACGGCATTAAAATGTCACTAGGTCCTTGATTTTCAGGAGAAATTGCAAAATGAGCTCCTAGGGATCTAGTTATGACACTCTTGTCTGTTTTGTGATTATTATTGAACTCTTTAGCAACTTTTGCGTCCATATTTAATCCACTTGCAGATACAAGTACACCGGATTCCATGGGGTTTGATAAGCTACCTAAGGACCCTGTACGTGTTGCCTGACTTGGGCTTTGTATGGACTCTCTTGTTTGTGGCTGGACTTGACTAATGCTATTTGACAGTTGATTAGAAGGCACCCTCTGTCCATCCGAACCAAACTCATACCAGTTCATTTGTAAGTTGTCAGTGGAAGCTTGGTTTCTTGGTACCTGGTTCACAACCCGGTCCACCTGTCTCTGAGGAGACGCTCTGTTGTTAAAGAAGCCACCATTGGATAACTGACCAGGGTTAAATCGATTTCCACTTGATAGCTGATTCGCCCCTTGTCTTGCCTGTGCATCCCATATGATTTGTCCATTTCCCAACCTTTGACGACGCGAAGCAGCTATTCTTCTGTTTTCAAATGACGATATGGAACCCGTTGCTACTACATTGCCAAGGTTACCGAGACTCGAACTACCACCTGTGAAATCTATTGACGGTTTTCCAACTGAGTTACTTAAACCAAACTTCTGTTCGAAACTTTCATGTGCCCTCAAGCCATATTGTTCAGAATTGAAATTTTCTAGGTTTTTTGGATCTACCATTACACCGCCCATTTGTGACAGGCTATTTTGTACCTTTGTTCTTCCTCTCCAGCTTTCCGTAGTTGTGGTGATAGGTACGGCGTGTTGTTTTCTAACAAATTTACCATTTATCCAGTCAAAATTTTCGAAACGATTAGGACTCATTGTCTGCATATTATCTCCCATAGAGTTTGCAAACACTGGGGCCATCTGGGCACTAAGTCCTCCAAAACTTAATCCATTATACACACCTTGGTGATTTACTGGTATTCCTGTTATCTCTTGCTCATGTAAACCTCTGTCGGCTGGCTGCCCTAAACCAGAAGGTACACCGGATTGACTTGCTTGCCTTTCATGATACTGCAGGGCATCAAGGGAAGCCCCTCTGGAACTTAAAAGATTTAAAGCTTTTCTTGTAATTCTTGTTGTTGGATCTATTTGTATTCCTGACATGATACTTGGCATTCTATCTGTTGGCTGCGACATTTCTTCCATAGAGGGTACTATAGTTATTCTATTTGTTCGAGTAGCTTGTGTATTTTCGGAGTTTCCAAACATAGGTTGAGCCATATCATTTTCTGGTGTCGGAGAACCTAGCTGAGTTCCAGTATTTTCACTTGGTTTTAAGAAAATATTGGTTGTAGGTTCATTGATAGAATCAACTGATGGATCCGACCCCTGCTGTAAAGATTGTCCGACTTGTAATGTATTCATCGAAATTGTGTTCGAAAGTATCGGTGCTTCCGTGTTTTTGGTTGTTTCCTGACGTAAAGTCGTGATTTTGGTACTTGACAAGTCGGAAGAAGATGGTGTATTCCTTGACTCCAGTATTAATGGTTGATTTTTAGTTGTAGGTGCGGAATTCGACCCTATAGTCAAATCATTTATCGTATTTGAAGTTAACCACTCATTTTCTGCTGGAGTTTTGAAAGCCACTGTCATCTTGACCTCTGGTGTTTGTGTAGTTTCCAATGTTGGTCTCTCAGTCATAGGGCGATTATATAAAATCATATCGAGGAATGTTTTTGCGTCAATGTCTCCACGTGCAAATTCCTGTCTAAGTCGTAAAAGTCGTTCTGCTTCGGATTCAGACCCAGGTGTTGTTTTTATCGTTGCTTTAGGTGTTTTAGTTGATTTGATTGTTATTTCAGATGGTTTTACGAAAGATTCTGTCTGTGGCATTTTTGAGGAGACAGACGTCATAGAACTACTTCCGCTGTGTTTATTGTCTTGTACATTTGCTCCCATAGCTCTAGAGGCAGGAGTAGTGATTTTTATATCATTTTTCGGTAAATCATTATTTTTCAGCATTGGTTGTACATTGTAATTAGGCTTTGGCACATTGTAGATTGGTCTTTGTAATCCAACTAAGTATTGGATATTAGATGGTCCTATTCGTGCGCTGGGATCGACCTGGTTAATAATCCGAAGCGTATCACTGTTTAAGGCTGAGGATGTTCGAATTGTGTTTCTTCTTGGTATTCTGGGAGTTGGTGCTGTCGTGGGTTTGGGCGTGGTTGTAGTAGTTGTTGTTGTTGTTGTTGTAGTTGTGGTAGATCTTCTTCGCAACATTATTCTTCTAAACGCTGCTCTATTAAATAGTTCCATAGCCGCTAATGACTGGGTTGTCGTTGTCGGTAGTGTTGTAGTTGTGGTTGTAGGGGTGGTAGTTGTTGTTGGAGTTGTTGTGGTAGTTGTTGGTTCGGTAGTTGTAGTTGTAGTTTGTGTTGTTGTAGTGGTGGGCCGTGTGGTCGTGATGGTTGTCCTAGTGGTGGTAGGAGCTTTTGTTGTTGTCGTTGTTGTTGTGGGCATTGTTGTTGTAGTTGTTGGTTCTGGTGTTGTTGTGGTCGGATCAGGGAACATTTTCTTGTAAATCTCTGGAAAGAATAGTTCCAAGTATGCACGACTAGGAGTTGTTGTTGTAGCGAGTGTCGTAGTCGTTGTAGGTATTGTAGTAGTAGTTGTAGGTGTTGTAGTAGTTGTTGTTGGTGTTGTAGTAGTAGTTGTAGGTGTTGTTGTAGTTGTAGTAGGTAATGTCGTAGTTGTAGTAGGTAGTGTCGTAGTTGTAGTAGGTAGTGTAGTCGTGGTTGTTGGTAAAGTAGTTGTAGGTAAAGTAGTTGTTGTCCGCAAAGTAGTAGAAGTGATAGGTTCGGTTGTTGTCGGTAATGTCGTCGTTGGAGGTGTTGTTGTAAGCTCTGAGGTATCTGAGACGAAAGTAGTTGTAGTTGGTTCACCTGTCGTAGTTATTGTTTCACTTTCTATCAAAGGGTTTGTAGATATTGTGGACGATTGTGTTGCTGTAGATGGCTTCTTTGTTATAGATGTCTTCAGTGTTGTTTTATTATCAGATAGAACTTTTGTTATCGCTTTCCTTGCTGCCACTTTAGCAGGCTGTTTGTCAAATTCTTGTTCTGTTGTTTGGGAAGTAGTGTAAATTCTTTCTGATGTCTTGATAGAGGACATTGGAGGTGTGGAATAAGTAATATCTTGAAATGTTTCTTTGACAGGCGTTGTATTTGGTCTTCCACTACCCATGTTTTTCATTGTTGTTTCATATCTCTGAGCCAAGTTACTGAATTCCTCAAGCAGAGATTTTATTTCACTGTATACCATTTTTTCCATAGTGGTTGGAGACTTTGTTGAAGATTTAACTGCATTTCTTTTTGTTGTCCTAGTAAAGCTTTCTTTCGCTTTAGGTGTTGTCAGAGAGGTCTGTTTTCCTGTTGTTCTGTATGGAGTGGATTTAGTCGGCTCTTGTCTGGGAGTGGATGTAGAGTACATAGAATCTAATGTCTGCTGTAATCGTTTCTTTAAAGATCTGGTTCTTGCTGTTATATCAGTCCGTCCTCTTGTAGATCGATCTAGGATTGTGGTAAAACCTTCTTTGAAAGGTGTCGATTGCATTTTTGTTGAGGTATATTCTATTGTTGTTGGATCTTCTGTTGTTGTCATTTCTGTAGTCGTAGTTGACGGTCTTTGTGTCGTAGTAGTAGTTGTAGTAGTGGTTGTAGTTGTTGTTGGCTTAGGTGTTGTTGTTGTAGTTGTGGTTGTGGTGGTGGTGGTGGGAGTGGTTGGTGTTGGTGTTTCTGTTGTTCTCCACTTTGCCATAATTTCCCTGTATGCCTTAGGAGCAAATATCTCTAAGTAAGCCATGTCTGGAGTCGTCGTTGGTATTGTCGGTGTTGTTGTTGTTGGCGTTGTTGCTGTTGTCGGCACTGTAGTTGAAATTGTTTCATCAGGTAATGGTGTTGTGTACAGGTACACTAATTTTGATATGCCAGTGTTTCGTGGTGTTTTCGTAGTTTTTCTAATGCTTTGTTTTTGTTGTATTTCTTTAAACATTGGCCTATTAAACAATTCCAAATAAGCCCATTTCTTTGTCGGTTCCGCGGTTTCGGTTATTAATTCTTTTGTGCTGCTGGATTGTTTAGTGTTGTAAATATCAGCATCCTTGGAATAGTAAATTTCACTATTTTTCGATGAGTCCTTTTTGTCATATATTCTATTAGCGACAGATTCAGGCTGCTCATACAAGAATTCAGATGTTCCAGGTCTATCGAATGATATGTTGTTTGAAATTTTAAGAACCATGGTTTTATTTCTTGCTTTAGGGGCTGATGATCCTGAGTTTATATTATTTGTTCTCATAGCTTTTAGTGTCGTTTTTGTGTTTTCGGTCAATGCTGTTGGGCTAATACTTGATATTTTATCAGAAACAGTTAGTTCATGCTTATGTGTTGTCTTAAAATTCCCAGGCTCACCCTGACCAATCATTTCTTTGGTAGATTTACCTACTAATGATTGAGGATCCTGACTAGAATTGATTTCAGTGACTGTTTGCATGTTCTCTTTATTGTCGATTTGCACAGAAGAATGATCAAACATGGTGGTTTTTGGTTGGCCCGTTGGAGCTTCAGATGTCTCTATTATAGTTGTTTCTTGAGGGATCAGAATTTCCTCAGTTACTGTTGTTCTACTAGAGCCAGATTCTACAGCAGTTGTCTGTCCTTTATTTTGTTTTTTAGCCCCTGAGGTAACATCAGAAGTCCCAGGTACAAGTTTAAGATCAAAAGTTGTATGAGATGTCACCTCCGGTTGTTTATCGACTGTTTCTGCATCATTTCCAGGAAAATTCTCAACCGTAATGTGACTCACGGTATTCTCTGGTGTTTTATATGTTTTAACAACAGTTGTTGGAGTTTTTATGGACGGTTGTGAACCATCTGTCCGTGTATCAATTTCATGGGTTTGCGAATTCGAAAATCGAGTCATAGTGCTTGTTTCGTATAATTTGGTTGAATCTTTACGATTTTCCATTTCTGTTGCTGTCGAGGTTTTCCATGTGTTTGGCTGATCTGTAACATGAAGAGGATATGTGTTTGACTTATCAATAATTGTCTTTGTTGCCGTCATGCCAGATGTAGCAGTGGATTCATCTACAACATAAGGACTTTCTGCCTGCAATGTTGTACGTTGCTTTGTTGGCCTTTGATCATACGTAGTTCTCTGCGCCAGTGTTGCATCCTGTAATTCAGCTGTCGAGGTGTCCACATTATACGTAGATTTGGCAGAGATTGTGTATGGTGAAGATCTGGTATATTTGTCAGAGTTTGTAGATAACGATGTACTTGGGATCTTTTGACTCGTGTTTAAGGACGCTGTTTGAGCCTTTTCCACATTGACACTAGTATCTAAAGACTGCAATCGTCTTGATTCCTTACCAGAGTTAACTATTTCGAAATCCGAATGTGTTATATAATCCCTACTGGACATATCTGTTGACATTGAGCTCTCCGTGTGTATTTCTGGTGTAGTCATTTCTTTTGTTGGATTTTGATCGACGAGACTTTTCTGCAACAGTGTTTCATCAGGTAAACCATTTGTTGTGGGATCTTTATTTTGATACTTAGATATACCAAAGGTTTGTAGTTGTGTAGAATCTTTGGCCATTGGACTATTTCCCGAAAAATCAGTTGGTTTGTCAGACGATGTATAAGTTAATTTTGTACTAAAACCTGATGTTTTTGTACTTGGATGAACAGATGTACTTTGGTGCTTCTCTTCCTTAAAATCAGTTATTGACTGGGTTTGTGTAAGCCCACTCTCCATTGTTTGAAAGTTTGAAAATTTCTTTAAATCTCTGGTTATATCTGTTGTCATTGTGTTATCTTCTGACGTCGTGGATATTTTTGAGGTCAAATGGTGGATTGTTGGTGATCCTGTTAATTCCTCTGTGTAATCATGTCGTTTCTCTTCTGTTGGTGACGGTCGAAGTTTCAATTTATCTTTGACGGTAGGTGGGTCAACAGCCGTTGTGGATTGCAAGTCAAAGGAATACGTTGGTGGTGTTTCTTTTTCAATCTGGAAATTGTCTACTTGAGGATAATTTGTTGGATTTTCTGTTAAAAAAGAATTTGGATTACTCTGTGCTACATACGGATTTAGTATTGTTTTTTCACTTGTCAACACTGCCGATGTTCGTTTCGAATAATCAAACCCCTCTGTTGTCATTTCATAGAATGAAGAAGTGGACATTTCATTTTCGTTTGGGTGTGGTACGTTTGTTGACCTGGTTCGACGAGTTCTAGCCGTCTCTTCATAATTGGATTTCATATTCACAGATGTAGTGGTGTCCTGTTGTAAGTTTTTAGAGAAAATTTGATATTGTGTTGACTTTCTACCTTTGATTTTGTATATATTTTCTTTGTCAGTTCGTTGTTGTTCTGATACACGACTGGATGTCGAGACCTTAGTATCCTCTATGGTCTGCTGAGATGAAGTGTGGTATGGCTTTGTGCCTTGTAATGTAGTTTGTTTCATCTTACTATCTGTTGACTGAATATTGACACTCGGTGAAACTGGATTACTTTTTGTACGTTTTGATTTTATTCTATTCACTACAGCATCGATAAGAAAATCTTCAGACGGCGCTGCTGCATTTAATTTTCTCATTTTTGCTGTAAGTTGTTTAATAAGATTTTCAATGTAAAGTCTTGTCGCTAAATCTAGGTCTTTATCCGCTGATTTTGTTGGTGCCTGTGTAATCGGTGACTCGTTTATTGTAGTTGGTAGTACTGTAGTCATAATTATTTCCGTTAGTGTTTTTTGAATTTCACTTTTTGACTTAGATGTTAAAGCAGGTGTTTGTGTGGTTGTTCTCTTTCGGCGACTTCTTGTTGTCTGAATTGTTGATGTATCTGTAGAAGTTAGTGGTACAGTTATTTTTTCTGTCGTTGATGTTTCTGTAGAAGTAAGTGGTACAGTTATCTTTTCTGTCGTTGATGTCTCTGTAGTCGTTTGTGGTGCAGTTATCTTTTCTGTTGTTGCTTTGGTTGAAGTTGTGGTAGATAAAATCGTAGTCGTAGTTGCTTGATCAGTACTGGTTGGTAATTCACGTGTATGTGCTGGTTTCCTTAACATCTTTTGACTGTTTAGAGATTTGCGTTGACTGGTCTCTTCTCTTATGTATTGGTTTTTCGTATTTGGCAAATCATAATTTACTGTAGAATGTATTTCTTTTGATTTAGATGATACTTTTGAGGAAAGAGTCTTTGTTGTTGGTTCTACTTGGGCGCTTCTTCTGCTTGTTATTTCATTTTGCTTTTTGTTAGTCTTGTTTGCCTGTATTGTGGTCCTTTTCTCGGCTGTTTTAAAGTTGTCTACACTTTTGAGAGACACAGGGGAAACTGTTGTATCAACAGTTGTTTCTTTTATTGATTTATGCATTGCAGATTCACGCCGCTTATACTGAAGTGGTCTGTTATGTTTGTGCATCTGCGGATATAACTGAGCCGTGTTTGGTACATCATGTACAGATAAGTGAAGGTCTTGCTGCGAATCGGAGAAGGGATCCGTGTAAAGTATATCCTCTTTAGTTTTAACCGAGTTTTTCCTTCTTTTAACAGATGAGAGTCCTATTTCCGAATGTTTGTCGTCTAATGAATTGTAAAATTTGCTTCTCCTGCCCGAATTATCTAGACTTGGAAAGAGTTGAATAGGCATGACACTGTCTTTGCTTTGTCTGTATTCTCCTATTCCCATCACGGTAGGTTTATTGTCGTTGTACCGTTTTTGTGCTTGGTATGGTTGTGCTTGAAAAAGGTACGAACCAGGTTGTCGAGTGTGACTTTCAAAAGATGAAGGCAGATTGACCGAAAAAACGTATGAGTATGGTTCGAAGGTAGTTCGTCTAGTTCTTTGAGGTATGGATTTTTGTTCTGTATTCCACAAAGAGTCAAATCTGTTTCTTTGTCGTAAATTTGAGAAATCCCCTGGCTCCTTTAATAATGATTTTGAACCGGATCGATTTTTCCTACGGTAAGCTGAATCATTTGGGATACTATCTGACAGAACTGGTGGATCTATAGCATATAATTTGTAGAGTTCATCTTTTCCTTGCGGACTTACCATATTTCGATATCTAGCAGTTGTCGTTTCTTGTTCAGATATTTTATCATTATTGTATGAAAGTGTTCGGAATTTATTTCTTCTTAGAAAAGTTATATTTGGTTTGTCACTTTGATTTTTAGAAGAAGTAGTTCGATTGATTTTTTGGCGCAGAATATCACCCATTGGAGACGTCATTCTCTGTGCATTTGAGGAGGACCCACCATAAAGTCTCTTCTCAAGTAACTTCAAGTTATTCTTTATTAAATCTAGGGCTGAAACCAAGTCCCTATCTTTAACAGTTGGAGTGTGCATACCTGTATGCTGGAACTCAGACATGATTTGTGTAACCTCGGGAGTATTCATCCCTGTATGTTGGAATTCCGACATAATTTGTTTTTCAGCAGATGGCAGGATTGAAGTATACATATTTTGGGATGCATTAAACCGATCTATCATCTCTTCCAATACGGAATAAGACGGTGGTGTAGGTTTATTTTCCTCTCTTGACGTAGGCACATTTATTGAAGTCACAACTGGTACATCCTTTCCATTCAATTTAAGACTTTTATTGAGAGCCGTGGACACTGGGATCACGGTTGTTTGTTCCTGATCTGGAATGCTTGCTATTTCATTTGTTTGATTCTGCTTTTTAATGAATCCTGCAGCTTGAAATTTATCCCAATCAACATAGAATGTATCGGAGTTTACTTTAAGCTCAACAAGTTTGCCTGGATTATCAGCGGGTTGATTTTCTGTCACAGTTGCAATTTGATCAAGATTTTCATTCTTGATATCAGGATATTTCATTGTAGTTGAGGAAACTCGACTTTTGACAGATTGGGTTTGAACTGTAGCAGTTGATTGGTAATTTATTCTCTTTTTCCGACTTTCATCAAAAATGGAATTCAATTCTTGCGATAAGCTATCAGGAATTTTGATATTATTTTTCCTTGCAAGATGCAGGAGCGCTGCTAACACATTTTGCTCAGGATCATTTGTTTCTGGCAAAGAAAATTCTGTTGTTTGCGTCTGCTGAACAGAATCTATATTACCTCGTGTAGATGTCAAATCCTTCGGTGTAGTAATATCTGTAAATGGTGATAAGGTTGTTGTTGGTGTTGTGACTGACGAGGTTACGGAGATGTGAGCTGGTTGTGTTATTGATTTGACCTCCCTTGTAGTTCGTGACAGTGTTGTACTTGAGCTCTCTACATTGCCTGGGTTCTTTGTGTTAGGCGAAATGCTATCTGCCGACACGAGACCGAGTGACTGAAGCTTTACCCAGTCTAGATAGTACGTTTGGTTGTTAATTTTGATTTTTATCAAATTATCAGCACTTTTTCTGTCGGATGGCCGACTTGTTTCATCGAGAGATGTAATTGTATAAGTCTTTGCTGCAGGGGTACTCTTTCTTGAAAATAAATTGATAGGAGGTGATGTTGTAGCTTCCCTACCTTCAATTATAACAGGTGGCATTGTTGTTTGATTTTCAGAGCCTACAGATTTATCAATTTGGAAAGTAGTTCTTGTGACAACAGGGCTGCTTTCATTAATTGTGTTGGATGCATCCTTAGTTTTGCTATTTAATTTGTAAACTGTCAACGTTTCTGATTTACTTGGTATTTCTTTATTCGATAGAACTACATTTTTATCATTTTTTGAAAAGAGTGTTTTAAGTTGATTGACCATGAGGCCTGGTATGTCAACTTGGGAATTTTTAGCATCATTGATTAAGGTATCGATGTTGTCTACAGAATCTTTTCCATTAACTATGTCCGCAGATTTTTCATTTAAGCTATTCTCTTGGATGTTGTTTGAATAAAAAGAGCCCGGAGAACCACCTGATACTTCGCGATTCATCTTTCTAAAAGCTGATGGTTGATCTTGAAGAATTTGATACCCTTGAATTAAATTGGACGTTTCTGGAGGAATGACTCGAATACTTTCCTGAAGATTTGCGTTATCCCTCTTGAGATTATTTGTATTCTGTTCTGTTGTTTGTGGTTTTATATCCATTATTGTTGTTTGTGTTGTTATTGAAGTTGATTTTTCTGCAGTGTTCTCCAAGTTGCCTGTCGTATATTGCTCTGTTGTAGTTGATTTATCTTCGAAAAACTGTGTTGTTTGGCTCGGCTTTAGTGACTGGTTTGTTATATCGGCCACAGTGACTTTAGATTGCTGTTCGATTATGCTTGCTTGTGTTGGTGCTTGGGTTGTTAGAAGACGTCCCTTCACATTAGATGAGGCTATAGTTGTCTCCATTGTAGAGTATGTTGTTGTAACTGACTGCACCGTTGTTGGTTCAGAGGATGATGTTGGTTCTGACGTGGTGGTTGGAGATTCTGTTATGCTTATTGTCTCTGTAGATGTTATTGATTCCATTGGTGTTGTACTTGTTTTTTGGGTAAAAGTCGTTGTAGCCATTGAAGTTGTTGTTGGCATTGTTGTAGTCGTAGTAGACGTTTCAGTTGTAGTTGGTGTTGTAGTTGTTGCTGTGGTTGATGTTGTAGTCGGTGTTGTGGTTGGTGTTGTGGTTGGTGTTGGAGTAGTAGTAGTAGTAGTAGTAGTTGTTGTTGTTGTTGTTGAAGTCGTTGTTGGTCGAAGCTTTTTATACAAGTTACGGTTGAATAGTTCTAAATAAGCAAGACTAGCAGTAGTAGTTGTTGGGATAGTTGGTTGTGTTGTCGTTTCTGTTGTTGTCTCAGGTTCCACAGTTGTTGTAGGAATTGGTGTTGTTGTTGTTGTTGTTGTGGGTGTATTCGTTGTACTGGTTGTCGGTTTTGGAGTAGTCGATGTTGGAGTTGTAGGTGGTGGCATTGTTGTTGTCGTTGTTGTTGTGGTTGTCTTTGGTTTAGGACGGAGTTTATAATAAAGCGTTGGGTTAAACAATTCGAGGAACGCCATTGATTGGGTAGTTGTTGTTGGTTCTGTTGTTGTAGTGGTTGTTGGCTCTGTTGTTGTAGTGGTTGTACTTGGCTCTGACGTAGTTGTTGGAATTGTCGTTGTTGATTTTGGAAGTGTTGCGGTGAATGCGATTTTTTCAGTTGCTAATTTGTTGTTTTCAATCCATTTGACCCTACTGCTTTTTCGGAAAGCAGATCTAAAAGCACTCCCAGAATCCATTATTCTCTTGTTTGAGCGTGTTGTTGGAGGCTGAGTAGTTGGAATTTCAGTCGTACTTGTTGGTTCTGGTGTAGTGGTTACTTTGGGTTTTGGTCGGAGTTTTTTGTATAAATCGGGATTAAATATCTCTAGGAATGCTAGTGATAAGGTTGTTGTAGTAGGCGCGGTTGTTGTTGTTGTAGTTGGGGTTGTTGTGGTAGTAGGAGTTGTCGTTGTAGTTGGGGTGGTTGTTGTTGTAGTTGGGGTGGTTGTTGTTGAAGTAGGGGTGGTCGTGGTGGTAGGGTTTGTTGTTGTTGAAGTAGTTGAAGGTGTTGTGGTACTTGCAGTAGTTGTAGATCGAATGGTGGTCGTCTTTGGAATATCTAGTGTACTTATTTTTCTTCGCATTTCTTCCTTTAACTGTGCCTTTTTGGTGGTTATAAGTTTGGTCGTTGAGACTGGAGTGGTTGTTATTGGTAATGTTGTAGTAGTTGTAGTAGTCGTAGTCGTTTTTGGACGCAACCTGTTATACCTTGTTCGATCAAATAATTCTAAATAAGCCATAGATATTGTTGTTTGCTCAGGTGTTGTAGTTGTTGTTGTCGGATTAGTTGTAGTCGGCTCTGTTGTGGTAGTTGTTGATTGCTGTTCTGTTTCTGTTGTTAACAATTCTGTTTCTGTTGTTAATAATTCTGCCTTTGTTGAAGCAGTTTGAAATTCAGGACTAACCCGATCGGTAATTAAATTCTCTGCTGTAGTAGTTGTTGGCCTTTGTGTTGTCCTTGGTTTTGGCTTTAGTTTTTTGTATTGTTCAGGGTAAAAAAGCTCGATATAAGCCATGTTCATTGTTGTTGTTTTTCGTTTAGGGGCAGTTGTTGTCATTGGCGCCTTGGTTGTTGGGGGAGACCTGTTTAATATTGAGGGTGTAAAATCTTTTCCAGATGTCAAGTTCCTTCTTTCTTTCATTCGTTTCATAATTTCTAGTCGGAGGAATTCTAAAAAGCCTAATGTAGTGGCAGATGTGGTGCGAGTATAAGGTGATGGGGAAGTGCCTGTATACTCCATGTATGGCGACTCTGAAGTCATTTCTGTTATAGTACTTGAAGGCTTTGATTCCAATGAAGGAGTTGTTTCCGTCACTTTTCTTGTTATTTTTGCGCTATCAGAAGTAATTTTCAGCTGATCAGGTGTTGTTTTTACTTTTTCTGAATTTAGTTGAATTTTGGGAGGAAGTGTTTGAATCATTTTTAAATCTTTAAAAGATGGGTCCTGAGCATTGGAATCATACTTGATGGGCTTCTCTGTTTCATAATCAAACTTTTCTATTGTATGAGCCGATATTGGTTCTACTGTATTTTCCCGATCTTTGTCTTTAAATGCTTGTGTTTGAACAATATTATTGAGATCAGTATTTGTCGATAGCACAGGAGGTTTAGTTGTTCTCTGAAAAACTAAAGTCTGTTCAAAACTTTTCGAAGCTGGAAGCAATGCCTTTATGCTGGTTCTTACATTAGCCTCCGTAGTAATTTCCGGACTTTCCTCTGTCACGTATGGAGGCAGAATGAAAGTAGTCTGTCTATTCCCATTCAAAATATCTTTGCCTGATTTATCATTTGTAAGTTCTGTAATCGTGGATCCCCTTTCCAAGCTCTGCAAAGTGGTATGTTTGCGAAGATCATTCCGATTATCTTTTGTTGTAAACATCGATAGATCTGTGGCTTCAGTAGGAACTGTTGTTTCTTCATAAAGAACGGTACTCTTTCTTTCCAGGGTATTGAAATGCTTGTCCTCAGGAATGGAAATCATTTGTTTTGTTGTTGAACGTAATGAATCCGTCTGCTTTTCGGTTGAAATTGATGGAGAAGCTAATGTTGTTTGTTTTGAAAGACTAATTTTATTGTCTGTCAGTGGACTGTAATCTGGGGTTACATCATAATTTTCAATTGCATTAGGGGAGATTTTCTGATCAACTGAAGTTTCACTCTGAAATAAAGATTGCATCTTTGCTGTAGTACTCTGTGTCTCTTGATATGGTTCACTCACTTGTTTTTGAGAGAAAGCTAAATCTTCCAATAAACTCTTTCGTGGTGTTTCTTTTGAAACCAATATATTTGTAGAAGGTATTGGTAACTCGTGATTTGAAAACTGATCTTCTATCATCTGAACAAAAGCACTGGCATCGGCTGGTTTCATTGTATAAATTTCTCCTTTTGGAATTGGTGCATCGGTATGGATAGACACAGACCTACTCTTGTGAGAAATTGATGACATAGGTTTCCATGTTGGAGGGGTACCCATAAAATCTTTAGATGAATTCATTTTTGAATCAGGAGGGACAATGTAAACACCAACGTTTTTTAAAACCGAGACATCGTTTGACGTGGGATTTTGGTCCTTCTTGGTGTTGTCTGACTGTGAATACGAAATTTCGTTTTTCTGAATACCAACAGAGTTTTCTGATTCTGGGTTGTAAGCCATTTGCAATGTTTTGTAAATTTTTC
Source organism: Saccostrea cuccullata (assembly GCF_032062105.1). Lineage (NCBI taxonomy): Eukaryota > Metazoa > Mollusca > Bivalvia > Ostreida > Ostreidae > Saccostrea > Saccostrea cuccullata. The sequence goes on from NW_026933183.1 coordinate 129,487, forward strand.
TGGTATTATCAATTAAATTTTTCTTCATTGATTCAGTCTGAAGTAGTGCTTCAAATGTTGTTTGAGGGGGTTCAGTAGGTACATGGAAATGATCGTGCAGATCTGCAGGTTGGTGAAATAAAATATTCTCCAATTCTGGTGTATTTGTTGTTAGATAAGCTCTCAGTCTTTTCTCGATCACACTTGGAACATTAATATTACCAACATTAGGGATGTCTTGAAAAGAGTATTCTGGATGTTTATGAATTGTATGATGATGAGGATCAGCAGGAGCTAATCCACCAGCTGCAGTGGAAGGATCCATCACCGTCATATCATGGTGTGGATGATGATGATGGTGATCTGGTGGGGGTGGAGGTGAGCTAGGAGTTTCCGGCACAGGCGTTGCCTCCGTAATGGAAGGATTTAAATCTGAGACCGTATTAGAAGAAACAGATGTCTTCTGAATTTCTTGCATAGATTTTTCAGTGTATGCCTCTGTAGCAAGCTTTTGTGTCGTAGTCTGTTTGTTTGTCTTTGTGTTGATTTTTTCTTGCTCTCTCTGTATGGCAGCAAAAAGTTCCGGGTCCTGTTCTCCCTGTTTTTGTTTTAGAGTATACAGCTCCAAGAGGAAATCCAAGTAGCTATTTTGTTTGGCTGAACCAAATCCAATATTTAAGGTAGTTTTTGCCGCGGAATCTATTTTCGGTATTGGAGTTGTTTGTGCTACAGTCGAAGTAGGTGGCATTGGTGTTGTTGTTGTTGTTGTTGTTGTTTTTACAGTTGATGTCGATATCGATTGTGTTGTTTTTGTTGTAGTTGTTGTTGTGGGGGATTGAGGCGGCGGTTTGGTTGTTCGAAAGGGCAATCCCAACAATCCCAACTTCTTTGGTTTCTTTGTCGACGATGGAGGACCAGGAGCTTCTGTTGAAGGGTTTGGCTTTTGTGTTATCTTAGGTCTTGTCGTTGTTGCCTTCGTGGTAGCTTGTTCTTTTTGTGCTACCTGTTCATTAGTCTTAGTAGCTGAACTTTCAGTTACAATTAGGTAGAAAGGGTCGATTATATTTGGGTTGAACTTTTGCTCTCTATCAATCGGAATTCGCACCGTTTGAGCTCGTTTCATTCCACGTGCAACAAACTCTCGCGTCTCTGGAGCCACCTGACCAGTTCTGAACATTTGCCGTAGATGGCCAAGTTTGGTCGATTTTCTTGCCAATGCATTTGCATGCGGTATATTAGATTGAGATTTTGCTACTTCTTTTTGAAATTGATTATTATTTACATGTAAGGAACCTGCTGTACGTGAATGAAAATTTCCTTGTTGAATGTTTTGTCTTTGTCCTCGAAATGTTGCTCTTGGGTCAGAAAATTGTTGACCTCTGATCGGCGAAGCATTTCTGTTGTTCATTATTCCTGCTGGTTGCTGAAGTCCTTGGGTTCTTATTGGACTATTCAGCGAGTTTTGCATAAATCCCTGCTGTGCTATTGGACGAGATGTGCCGGCGTGTGATACGAGCCTCGGTTTAGTGACTGGTCTCGGTTTCAGGACAGTAGTTTGACCACTTCTTCTAGGCTGGTTAGTCCAGGTCCTAACGTTCCTCTGTTGTGACCATTGAGTCTGCTTAGGGGTATTCCAGGTATTGGCCAATCCATCATGGACAATGAACCGTCTGTCCACTCTGTTGGACTGGCGCTTCTTCCTCACTGTACGAACTGACGGACTGTCTCCGGTAATTCTGATATCAGCACAGTTAATGGTTGAAATTCTACAGTCTGTACAGCCTGGGTCAACTAGAAAAAGAAAGTACGAAACATAATTTTATATACTCATTCTGGACGTAGTTACTAGTATTTTAGCTAAAGTCTTTGGCTTGGCCAAAAATGGCATAGCTTCAGAGATATATTGTTCAGAAAGATGAATTATGGCACCTCTTCTTTTTGTCTTTCATTCAAATATTTTTGCTTCAGAATGAAGTTTATGTTTTACCTTTTTAGATACGTTAAAGATTTTTGTCCATGTGGGTATTTTACATTTAATCTATTGATTTAGAAAAATTTCACTATTAGAAGAAAAAAAATTATCAACATCAAATGTTTGAAAAAAAAGTTAAAATTTTAGAAAACATGGAGCAAACGCTTGATTATAGGTTGAAAATAAAGTTAAATGTATTGCAAAAACGAAGCAATTAAAACAGTTTATATAAAACAGAGTCAGACATTTTTAGCCTAAAATTCGATGAAGATTTAGCACGTGCGGGTTAGGGCGGGTTTCATTCATGTTCTTCTGTATTTTGTGCTTTTATTGTTATTGACAGGGAGAGTTTTACTTTTTCTGTAGTTAAATGTCGCAGAAATGATCTTTGATTGTGTGGCGTAGTGACAGTAATGGTTTGATATTTATCATACATCGTTTAAAGTGTCATAATGAATTGTAACTGATATGTGTTCTTACACAATAAACCAAGTCTTAATTGTCCTAGATCACTAGTTTCATTGTATATGCAATAAATTAATGGCATTATTTATAAAAAAGACAATTTGATAACTTGATATATACATGATGTTAAAATGCTCTATGAAAGATATCATGTGGCATCAACTGTATTTAAAAAATCTCCGTGCTTTTCTCTTGGTTTAGGCATTTCCGAGATAAATATCTAACGAACATTTTGTTACGTCATGATGAAACATTTGTAATTTTTCAGATTTTTCATTTGTGCGTGTGTCTCTTAATGAAGGAGTGACATGGAATATTCCTTTTTTTCTAATCTAATTTTATAATTGATTTTCAGGAACCTGCTCCTTTTTACGTTACATAAAATTTTGCTTTATGCCTGGCTGAGAGACTACGACATTTTGCATTAAAAGGTAATTCCACCATTTGGTATTGCAATGAAATTTAAATAGATCTATAAAAGGTTTTCCACATAGTGTAGATATTTTTGTACATTACCTATATTGGCAGATAATGGTAGAATTGTACAAAGTTTTCAAAGTGAAGTCGTATCCCATACCCATCTATATAAATACCAGGTAATTCCCGTATGACACAATGTGTTAAAAGATGAATGTCATCGTACCACAATAATTCAGAGGGTTCTCTTATATAAGTTTCTCTAAATAGACCTGTGCTGATTTACGACAATTTGGAGATGACTGCCTGTAATTATGATCATGAGCTGGAAATTACCACTGTAACTTTCTAGGTTTGTGGTGTCAAAGAACGCACACAACTCTTAAGAAAACATAAAATTTTATTTATATCTATTCATGGTAGCAAAATTTTGACATTATTCTAAAATGTCATGATTCACTGAATGGATATGCTGAGAGTACTTTAATGTGAGTATTATGAGTAAGTTTTGGTACATACCCTCAGTAAACTTCCATCGCAATACACAGTGTTCACAGCCCACGCCCTCTGGAAGTAACAGTGGAGTTGTCTCCTCCTTTGATCGATCGAATCTGATCTCGTAAGAATTGGAATCCAGCGAGAGTAGTGGGATATCTTGCTGACACTCCTCATCCTCAGGTTTGGAAGAGTCAATTCGAACACACAGCGAAACTCGTAAAATCCCGCCAAATGTCGTGTTCACACGAGATTTAATTTCTATGATGTCACCGGAAGACAGTGTGTTCACTATAATTACTTCCGATATGTTTGTAATATCTGACGAATGACTTTGTGAGCAGTATCTACAGCTACTCTCTTTTGTCTGAAATAATAAAAAAAAGATTATACTATAACAGCATAATGTTAAAGATTGTAAATAGCACAAAAATAAAGAATTCCCTTAATCAGACGTTTTAGAGGTATTTTGGTTGAAAATGTGTACTAATCTCCAAAAAATTTTACAAGTATTAGGAAATGTTTCATGTTAGTCTGATGAATACTTTATTTTAGAAAGATTTGTGGGGAAAATCTTTCTGTAAACATTTGATTTTTATTTATTAAATTAAGGAATGACATACAAAACGCTTTCTAATTCAGTTTGATTTCTTATTTGGTTGGGAGTTTTCATTAGGAAAGGTATACATGCTGGCAGGCTTGGGACGAATTACATTGTAAAGTAATGCATTACATTACCATTACTTTAACAATTTGGGCATTAAATTACCATTACTCTATTTTCTGAAAGTAATGCATTACCATTACCATTACTTTTTTGGAGGTTTTTTTTTTAAAAATAGAAAACTTAAATGTAATTGTAAGTGTACTTTCAACAGAATAAAAAGTGTATCTAAATAGACACAGGAAAATTATTTAAATTGCTAGGTTAACTTTTATCATTCAGTTAAATCATTTGCAAATAACAAATTATCTAAACAATAATTTCCATGTCCATTTTTTATTTCTTAAAATGGGTACATACAAAATAATGATGTGTAATGCAATGTAATGCCAGCATTACATAGGATTTTATGAAGTAATGCATTACATTACCATTACATGTAATGCAAATTTTTGGGCATTACACATTACTAGCATTACCATTACAATAAACATTACCCCAAACCTGCCTGCAGGATTAAAAAAAATCTTTTCGCTTGATTTATAGTAATATTAATGGAAATAAAAGTCGGTAAATCACAGTAATTGAAAGAATGTAATAATTAATACAGCGGTTTGATTTAGTCAAAATGAGTATAACACGTCTAATTTTCCTTAATGCCTATCATCAATTTTATTGTCGAGTGGGTCGATACTGTATTACTTTTTTTCCAGCTTATTTTATATCAACTTATTGCATAGAGATTGCGTTTTGATAAAGAGCATTCCTGACAAACGATTTTTAAGAACTAATTTGGCATGTACATATGGTCAACTATTTTAATCTCTAGATCTGACATTTTAAAATTAATTAAAATTAAAATTGTCACATTATGAAAAAGTTAGGAATTTGGTGTCCTCACTTATCTTTTTTTTTTTTCAATTTTATCTTCATTTATAGTGTGTTGTATAAATGATGAATAGCACATGAAAAGACTATTTTAATTCCATATCACCTGGGAATAAACCTTTTTCATTACATAAGACAACTTTTTATGTCTCTGACATTTAATTTTCAATGTTTCAAGCTCAAAATATGAAAATATTTTGTTTTTAATTCATGTTATTTAAAAAATATATTCCAAAGAATAAATCAAGATAATTGCATTACATATTCAAATTGCAAAGTCTTCATGGGTCGCATTGGTAACAAGGATTTTTTTGTCAACTAATTTGTTACCATATGTCAATGTTTTACTTTGTATTGAAATGCAATGCAACTCAAAGTTCAGTTGTTTTGCATTCTTTAACATATTCTTCAACTATAAAAAACTTAAGTCAGGATTATTTTTTTGTTAATCTTGAAGAAGATAAATGACTTTACAGCGTCTTATGACAGGTGTGTCACTTAAGTTAATATTTATGCTTTCCTCCCATACCAGGTGCCTTTTTAAAACTTTTTCTATTTACATGGAAAACATGGATTTTTCATGTTAAAAGCCAGTGCTGCAAATGACTGGACTAATTTAATCTAAGCATTGTTTGTTTATACTATCGACCCTATCCTTGTAGTTGCATGCTTTAATTATTTTGTAAATGACGCTAATTTTAATAAAATACTTAACTACGAGTACATCTTATGTAAAACCGGTTGCAAATTATTGCAGATTGCTTGCTGTCTTTCTGCCTAATTGCCGCTTCTATTTTTTGTGTTTACCTTGAAAATAAAACATTACATAAGCAAGGATTTGGGTACTAATGCGTCGTGGAAGATGTTTCCCATTATTAATTCATTCGACCTCGCAATGAGCAACGACTCTTTCCTTCTCATTAAACTTTGTTCTATTAATAAGAGGAAGGCGGCTAATTTAACAAGAACATGGACTTATCGGGAAGTATAACGAATTTTCAAAAAATAAAACATAAAATCTGTAAGATTATAAAATTTGTAATTTATGATATTGCGATCGTTTTAATTAACTACAACAAAGATTGTTTTTCTGTTTTATTTTCCTCTTCATGTATATCAAATTTATTAAACATCTTAGCTGCTGTTTTAATTCTTTGGTAAATGAATTGTTTTTAATATATTTCTGTGGTCATTATTCAATTTATTTCCATAATAAATGATTGGGAATGAACCTTGAACACGTAATGTGGTTATTACATTTGACAGAAGAATGGGAATTATGAAAATTCTGCATTGTTTTTGCCTGGATGAGTTATATTCATTGACTATGTAGCGGACATTTACATGGATATTGTATTCAATAATCATGTACTCTGTGTTGATAGCATCATTACCTCCTTTAAATTGTTTTATATGATTTAATTAAACTGATAATTAATGACATTACTGATGTTTTAGTGACTGCTAATTGTTAGATAATTCAATGAAGGTATGAGAGTCAACAGAAATAGAAGAACATTATTTTTATATAGTCAAATTAAAAAGCCTGAAACTAGCAGGCCTATGGTACTAGTATTTATCTATAAGTACTACGTATGTTAAAAATAAATCCTCTAAGTCTTAATTCATGATCATACGAGTTGAAGTATTGTTTTCCCCTACATATAAAATGTGATAATGTATTTCTTCAATGATTGTTAAATTAGATTGCTAACACTGTAGGCTTCTGTGTCAATTGAAGATTTAATTCAACCCCTCCCATCCCTTTATAGATAAAGCTTGATTTTTTTATTGACAGATAAAAATATGCTTGTAATGCTCTGAAAAAAAATTATAAATGAGGATATGAAAATCACTCCCCCTCTTTATTTGCATCTCTCTCTATATATATATATCTCTCTTTCCTGGTTGACTACAATGAACACAAGCCTTCTGTGAATCTGAACAAAAATATATCTTAATATTGCCAATAATTTAAATTTATTACGTCTCAAGAAAACAAAATATAACAAAATTGTTCATTCAGGTACTGTACTGTTCTTTATATTTCTCTTTAAAAAGTCTGGGACTTCAAAGAATGTGGTCATTTTATTGCTCTTAGGCATCATTTCAGAAAAGTTTTTAAGGTCTTTGAAAATTTTAGTGAACAATCAACAATTTGCCATTTTTATGATCGTATTCGACATTATTTGCTTTCTATGGTGCCCTGTCAAAATACTTCACATATTATAATACTAGGCTTCAACAGAAGTTTGCTTTTAAATGTAAATTAAAAAACAGGGATTCATTTTTCTCTGTCGCAAGAAGATTATATTCTGCACGACTGACGGAGATGTTATCATTAGACGCTACACGAACAACGAACCGCACGCGGAAATATGTACGCATCAAATTATAAATGCAGCAACCGAAAGAACAATTTTGTAATAAAACAAAAATATCGCTGTGAACAGTTTTCACGTAGATTTATGTTAATACGCTGATATTACAAATCACCGGGAAATACTTGACTGAATACTAAATGGAATAAAAATGCACCTTGTGGTTACGAGTTAATTGACATATTATATTAAACTATCGAAACGGCTACATGCTACAAAACCAGAGAGCATTGTTAAGTTAATTGAAAAATGACTATTTGTAAAGTACGTTAATACTGCAAGCTTTAAAAATGTACATTAACACAGCAGGCTTTAAGAATGAAGTTTATTTTTAAAAAATATCAATAATAAAGATTTGTATATATATCCCTATCGCAAAGGTCATTGAGAACAAACATCTAAAAATAGGCAAATAATGTAACAATCCTATTGCTCTGATACCTTATGTCCATCTTTGAGAAGGGTAAGCTATATAAATTATAATATTTGTTTCAATCACCCATAACATCCCCTTCCCTCAAGAAAGGTAAGCGGTTGTTAATGTAGTTAAGTCATTTTATCAGATTTTTCATTTCAAAACTGTCGCCCGCGGGCGCAGTGGTTAGAGCGTCTGCTCTAGAGTCGCGAAGTAAGGAGTTGGTCCTTATTTCGCGGGTTCGAATCACGTGTCTCAGTAGGTGCTGGCTAGAAAAAAATCCCTCCCTGCTGAATGGCCCTAAGTGCCGAGTATAGGACAAAATTTGCAGCTCTCCATCGGCAAGTGGTGGTGTCTCCATAAGAGTGAAAACTTCTCGAGAGGGACAGTAAACAATATACAGTCGATCAATCAATCAATCAATCATTTCAAAACTATAATAATTTCAATTCCCTACACTTGGTATAGACAAAATTATAACTCTCCATGGACTGTTAGTAGAAAATAGCTCAAATATTGTGCTTCTAGATTGGATTAACAAAATAGGTTGAATGTATAGTATTTCTCCATCTGTTCCTGCCTCCTTAATAGAAGATTCCTAATATTGTTTGGCAATCTCGTAGCTGACACAGCCATCTCCTCAGAAAAATATGGTAGACTGCATCACTGAATTGTGCATAAATATTAGATCACAATCATGTATATTGATTTATTATGCAAATTAATTGACCTATATCTTTTTACAAATTCCTGTCGAAAGGGGAGAAAATATGTGAAGTTCGGTGAAAATGACATTATTTGACACTGTTGAATTTGTAATTGTAAACTGATTGTAAATCAAAGGGTAAACTGTACTTTTATTTTGAACTTTGTGCATTATTGGAAAACCATACATTTAAATTTCACCAATCAGAAACGTCTTTTATTCAATGCAGTGTAGCTTTTAATTCCTTGTCAAATAGTAGTATTCCTTTTGGTACATCAAAATAAGAGCTTAAGTCAAATACCGATCATAATCTAGTTTTTTTTAAATATTAGAAGAATATTTACTTTTGAAATATCTCAATCACCAGCTGCTGGTCTTGAAGCCGTGTAAAATAATCCTTATTATAATCAGACAAGTCAAAAATTGTCTCCACTGGAACAGAGATTTTATATTCAGAAAGAATCTCCGTAGTTTTTGCTATTACATAATATGTCCATTTAATCTATGACTTTATAAAGAGGAATTTTATTCTAAATTTTTGTCTTAAAAAGTTTTAAAATCAACAATTAAAGTATTATGGTATTCATTTCATTTTTCTTCTTTTTCAAACAAGTTAAGAACTATTTAAAATAGCTATCTTAAAGCGAACTATCACCATGTGTTAAATGTACCTTTCCTTTTCATTGGATATTTAAATATCATTAATTAGCATTCTATAATACAGTTTTTTCTCTACTTTTTCTTGATTTAATGTATGTACAAACGATAGTTATAACCCTGTCAATCAGACATTGCACTTCATGCAAGCGGTGGTGTAAGTTTGTCACAATATATCTATAGAATCTGACAGACACTTCACGCTAAATACATACAAATGACCACATCTGTTTCTGACAGGTACAAAAATAACAAAATATTTTTTTCTTCCTCTTTCCCTATTAAAAAAGACTTTCAAATAAAGAAATTTTATCGAATTCAAAAACCCTCTTCTTTGTAAAGTAAAGAATAAGATTTGTATAAGTATATATAATATAACCTTTAGAACACTTTTCGTTACAGACAAATAAAGAGGAGAAGACTACTACGTCAGTTTTTCATGTTCCCTTAGTATGAAATGTCTTGTCTGGACCTAAGCTGATATAGAATCATCCATGAGAAAAACACCCTTTCCTTACCTCTTTACACTTGAGTTGGTCAGTTGTCCAGCGTAGTGAATCTCCCCATACCCTGTGTCTGGGTGTTGGGTACACTAACTGTGATGTCTCTATTGATAATAATCCCTTTAACCCACAAACACACAGACAAAACGTCACAAACACAAATGTGTGCAGTCCTGGAATTCTTGAAGACATTGTTTGTTTTAGCAGACCTTTGGCGATCCTGATAATATTGAATGAAAAAAAAAACGAAACTGTAAAAATTTCCAAAGAAATTCTTCAGCAATTTTACATGGTTTCAAAACATCCCCAAGGATCTTGAGCCGAGCCACATCTTGGTGTCAATTGCACGGAGGCAAATTAAAAATTACTTATGCTAATTAAAGTTAGCAAGCTAAGCCAGCTAAGACTGAGGACGTCACATTTGACGGGGATGGCCTCTGACAGTTCATTTAACAATTGTATAAAAGTTTTACCAAGTTTATAAATAGAAAACAAAACTTCATTACTGTGTAGGTATAGAAGACTATCACACTTTACTTACGGTAAATTAATATACATAACGCCCATCATTACTTACTTTGTTCAAGAAAATACTTTTCTATATAGCATTTTTATTTTTCGACTTAAATTCAGATAAGAAAAAAAATATCTAGAACATTCAGGTTACATCACAAAACAACATACTTAGGTCATACTATTTAGTTTTTCAAATTTTGAAATTAATTTTCCAGAAGACTTTAAGTATGTTTTTTAATTAATTTTTTAAATTAATGTCTTGTCATATTTTTGAAGTATCTGGTCTTTTTCATTTGTTTAGTAAAAAATCTATTTTGTATTGTATAATTATTTTTATTTAAATTTTAGATTTTTCCATCTATTCTGTAAATATTTTTATTTGAATTGTATTTATTTATTTATTTTTTTTTGCAATCTATTATTTCCAGCATTGTTAAACATTCTTATTTGTACATGCATGAAAAGTTTTTCAACTTGTAATGAGTTGAATTACTAGTACTATACCTATTGCAGATTCCTAAATTTAATAAAAAGAATTATACTTATCGGGTTTCAGTAAATGGTTTACCCATACTCTTTCTTAACTCATCACTAAAATATTAACAGCAGGGAAGAAGAAAGCAGGAAAAGTGAACAATAACAAACTAGTAATCGAGAAGTGATGTAAATCAGATACATAATATCATATTTAAATACTCCAAAAACCTTTAGAAATTTGAAATCCCAAAATTTACCCAAATCAATATCATCGAAAAAAGTACATACGACTTTTCTTCATATCCACTTTATACATCTATTCCTCTTGACATATTTAAGTCCAGGGTTTTTGACATCAAAGACGATTGCTTTTCAATAAAAATGAAACTTGTGAAACCACAACTTGGCATCGGTCGTTTCCTAAATTATTTTGTAAAAACATTCTGATTGTTCAAACAAATACTCTGAAATTGATAATAAAAATATGTTTGAGCTTCTATGTGGTTTTTGGAGACTAGTTCTTTCAGCAATTTGCTGGAATTCCCATTGATGCCAATTGCTCCCCTTATAAACAGACCTTTTTTGTATTAATAAACTGCTGAATATTTTAAAACACTTGCTGTGCCCTTCAACTCGACATTTAGATATAGCGACGACGTATATGACTATTTCCATTCATATGACCACACGTTGTATCCCAGTAAGCTTGAAATAAAAGAAAGTAACTAAGAATCTGACTCCTCCGTTTCATACTGTAAATGCACATACTTTCGTGGGGTCAAATTTCATGATTGAGGAAAAACTCTTGGTTCGTAGGCTTTCATTTTATGGATGAATAATTGTTGAGTAGTTTTGTGTGTAATATTCTACATTGCGTGGTGGTCATGAATTCGTTGTCTTTGCATGATTTGAATACATCGAAAATTAAACCACATTGAAAATTTGTGATTTCACAGTATTTTGATATTTTACTAGAAAAGACTAATATTATACTATATAAAATACAATAAATAATAATTATAATACTATAATATAGTAAAGTAAAGTACTATGACAACAACTTTTTTGATGAACGTGATGACCTTAACATACATCATTAACTTCCCTTGCTTATGCAGCAATATACCTTTATCACTTGCAGACAAGTTTTATATCTTTCAGTTGATTCGATACCGAAGAGCATGCTTTTCGTATGAACAATTTCTAAAACGAGGTATGTTATCGTTTTGTGGACAAACAAGTTAATGAAACAAGAATACGAAAAACTAGTTTAAAGTCAAAATTTTATAAGTTCTGTGGTCGATTACCTAACAATTACCCTGTTAGCGAATACAATATATCATTTAGTAAAATGCTGACTGACGCTAAAAAACTATTTTTTTCCTTTATTTAAACACTGAATTGTCAACAGATTTTTTTCTATTACAAGGAGCGCATGGCGGATGTGACCGGTCGACATGTAATGCTCAATTCTCCATGGCACCTGATTCCACCTCTCATGTTTTAGAGGTCTGTGTTTGCAATGCTCCAGATTTGTAATGTTTAAAGGACTTTAGAGCTTGAATACTGTTCGTTATCTCCATATATATTCCACTCCCAATATTTCTGTAAATGTTTGTATTTTCAAACTATTCTTGACATATCTTTAAGCTGAATTCTTCTGGTAATGGACAAAGGCTGTGAAACATGTGAAAATGTTAGGGGAGAATAAGTGGAGGGATTAAAGAAATAAAATATATTTTGTGTTTTACTTTGCGTTCAATGATGACAAATTTGTGTTTTGATGATCTTTTTAAAAGGAATGTGGGAAGTCTATTTTTACACAAACAATTTCAAAGAAAATTATTAATTTTGCAAAATTTTTCAATAATCTGAAGTTTTTGTTTGTCGTAAGTTCTTTTGTCCTGTATAGTTGAACAAAAACAATTAAAACATTCGATTATGTAAATAAGCGGCTAGCCTGTACCTTTTAAACACAAAGTTTGAAAATATATGCAAGAAGCGTAATACTTATCAATATTGTCTATGGGTTTGGCACTGATTAAGCATGCAGACGAGCGATTTTATTGATTTATATGACTTTTCTTACCAAAAGACAGCCCTTTTTTCTTTTAACTGTCAACGATTAGTTTGACATGATATCAATCCAATAAAAGATTATTGATTATAATAGATTTTTGTGCAAGAATCAATTAAAGAAACATGATGAATTTTCATTACATGAAATCAGCTAATTTGTTTCGGTTTGTTTGTCATATGGAGCAAAAAAGGTTAAAACCTTAATTTATTTCAGAAATAAACTCTGATAAATTTGCGTTTTGTGGTGAAATATATCACTGTGGGCATATCAATATGCCTTATGTGCAAATGAACCTTGTTTAAAGAAAATTAATCAAATTCTACATGGTTACCTAATTATTGAAACAATGATTCTTGATAGATATATAATTATCGTTTATTAAAATATTTAGTTTAATTAGCACGGTCGTCAGTGAATCATGCCTATTGAAATAAATTTTCTACGAAATCCTGTCATATATCTTATGCATTAAATGTGGTGGTTAAACGGAGATATAAACCTCAAAACAGACTGCTTACAATTGAAAGGCCAGTTTGATGTTTTTGAATCTCTAACATTCAAATTTATTGAGACAGCTAGAATCCAGATAATCACACTCTGATTTCAGGTGGGTTTTTTTTTTTCAAAATCTGTCCATCGTACCCCAGTCACATGGACTCGAATATTATCCAGTCTTGGATATTGGGAATTTTTCGTTATATAGAGATAATGAACAGTATTCAAGCTCAAAATTGCATGAAAACAATACGAAGTAGGAGCAAAGAAAACACGGACCTCAAAACATGAGGATGGGGAGTGAGGAACACCTGCCGACCGGTCACATCCGCCGTGTGCTCCTTGTCTTGCTTAAAAAATAACGGGGAAATCCGTTGTAAATATTGGCCTAACTATTTGTATGAAAAAACGCCACTGAGCGTTTGACTTAATGATAAATTGTATTTGCTGACAAGGTCATTGTATCGACGATAGAACATACCGAGAAATGACTTCAAACGAGACTACTGATATTCTTGTGCCAACAACTTGTTTGTTGATAACTCATCTCGTTTAAAAAATTTTCTTGCGTATCGAATCAACTGAGATATATAAATCCCTTATGCAGCTGATGAAGGTATATATTGCTTCATAAAAAAAGGGAAGATAACAAACTAAAAGTTAAAGCCATCTCGTTTGTCATAAAGCTTGGTTGTTAGATAACCATTAACGTCTTTTTCAAGTAAAATATCGAAATATGAAAGAGATGTGTGAGACTCCGTGGTATCTTTTATTTCAAGCCCACAAAGATCTATGATTGGTCTTTAGAAACTCAATAAAAAGAAGATAGCAGGGTCATCATATAAAAATATAAATATTTAAAAAAATTAAGTTTTTCCTTAGATTAAAACCCCCAGGGTAAGGCTAATCAGTGAATATTTAAAGTCTACAAAATGTATTTATGCAGAGAAAATAATCCCCAGATAAGCAAGATCATATAAGTAATATAAAAGAATGCCGATTTTGTTTTGATTCAATTTCGATTGAATCATATATGTTTTGAGATAGAATGGGACCATGATGTGAAATTTTTTCATTGAAATAAAAAGGTTTAAGATTTTGTAAATATCAAGCAAGAAAAGCTGGACAGGTGTGATTCAGATGGGGAGGGCCGCAATTTTGGACCTGTAATTGGCACTTAAACCCTTTGAGCAGTAAGGCGTATCTATCGTCCCAGCATCTACTGCTACATAGGTCCTCAATTTATAATATTTATAAATCTCTATCTATAAACCAAGCAAGAAATGAATTTGTACAGGAGCAAATAGCTAGGAAGACAATATTTGTTTTTTTTAAACAGTTTAACTGACAGCATAAAATAACGTACTTCGACATATATTTTCATATTTATTCTTCTTTTGATATTTATTGGGGAAAATACAATTAAACTAGAGGTATTGTGATACTTCGCCTACCATATGTTTATAATGACAAAGTGCATGTTTTGACCTTAGAAGCCCAAAATAAGTGTCAGATCAAAAAGTAATATAGGAAATGCACAATAGCATTATATAGTATGTAACAGGGAATCTGTGAAAGCATCATTAATCTATAGGAGGAGTTACGGATAAGAGATGGGTATGGGTATCCTCAAATCGTAACAGATGGACAGATGTACGGCTAGACGGACGGACACCCCGATCACTACAGCTGTATATGTCCACCCACTTTTCAAACGGGAGTATAAAAACTGTCATAAGCTTTGATGATCTAATCAAAAGTAGAGTTTTTAAAATATAGATATTGCTTCTTAACAAAGGCACAAACAAAAAATATGAATGTAAGTTAAGTCAAAAGTTTCTTGAACCGTATACATATATTTGATTATTTAATCACATCAAAATTAAGTAGATGACAATAGATAGTAGTGCCAGTCATTTACACGTCGTTACGGTCTATTATCCTTGAAAAATATTTATTTACGACACATTAAACTTATACTTCAGGTGTTTATTTTTGTCGGTTGAATTGTGATGAAAAGCTTCCTACTTGAATCTTTTACCTAAGACTTCATTTCCAGAGAATTTTATTATTTTTACATAAAGTCATGTTCAAGTTCACTGGACTTTATCTAACATTCATATTAATGGAAGTAATTATTGTTTACTGATGAAACGTCGTCAGTTTATCTGAATATGGAGCTTCAAGCTTCTTGATGCTTCTTGATGAATTTTAATTGAGTTTTATGTAATACATTAAAGCATTAAATGTTATGTATACTATAAATTTAAAGGAAAAAAAATGTCTTAAAAACGCAAAGACAAAAATGTCTTAAAAACGTAAAGAATAAAAACTCATTTAAAGAGATAAATAATAGCTAAATTCCACATAAGATATTATTGGAAAAAATCAAAATGTTATATAAATTTATATATGTTAAGAGAAAAAAAAATATAAAAAGCATGATTGTGACGACTATTAATGGAAAAACCCAACAAATAACATTTTCTTCCCATGTATGCGAGCATATAGGAAAATATTTGGAAGAAATTTAAAATAAGCTTTTTTATGTGACAGTATTTTACTATCATGTGACTCAAAAAAAAGGTAAAATAGTCAACAATATCCATTTTTAAAATTCTATTTGTATATTATTTTGTTAACATATCTTCTGGTTCATTTAACATCATATACATTGACTTCTTGACTTCATCTTTTTTTAATTTTTCCCTAGTTGTCAAAACTAGACTTTATATACTAGCTGTTGTACCTACTCTCTGTTCATCTCTTTTATTTTGGTACAAATTACTTCATCTAGCTTCTCTACTTTCTTGAGTTTATCTTTCAAATAATCTCAAGATTACATCCTATTTTTCCTACTCAGTTATTGCAAAATATTTTATAAAATAACCATAATAGATAATAAACATTTTTTGGATGATACGATGCATGCATGCAGCAATGACGAAGAAATGTATGCGATGACATAATTACATGATATAAAGTACCCTTCATGTTATGCTGAAAATAATTTTATAGACCAGTGTAACAAAACTCCTTAACGAAAGCTTTATGTATAACCACATGCAATATTTAAGAGGGGAAAAATAAAAAGAAGTTAATGTTTGAAATTGATATACATTTAATCTGTAAAATTTTCCTTCCTTTTACATTTCTCTTCAATTTTTCTGTTGACAAGCTATTTCTCGTATGTTGTTTCAGTCGTAAAATTTTACTCTTATAAAACGTAATTCCAGAGATGGGGTTAAAAATCATTGCATAAATCAGTCACAAATTTTATATTTATGAGGGAAGTTGTCCTTACAGCTGCAATAAATGTTTAAAAACTTCTTGCACAGTATGACGATGCATTGATTTAAAATAAAAACAAAAGTGTATTTTGTATTCATATACATGCATAATTTCCTTTATCAAAACTGCATGGATAGGCAATAAAATTTCTTATTTAATTCCCCTTATTGTTTCTATTTTCTAGGTAAGGATATATAATAAATGTAGAAATATCAAACAGTTTTTGCGCTCAAAGGTCCTTGAAACAATATAAATCCGATGCAGAACGAACAAATATGGACCTCTAAAATAATCAATGGTGAGATCCGGTGCCATCGTAGAGGAAGCATCCCCGACAACCGGACACATCCTCGGTATACTCCTAGTCATGATCAGAAAAACGGAAAAAAATACGTAGACAAATCAGTGTGTAAATAATGACCTTGCAATTACTATGAAAAATGTCATTCATCATTCGACCTGATGATAGAATGAATTTGTGAACTTTTATAGTATTAGCCATAAAACTTGCAAAACGATGATTTACTTGTTTGGCAGTAGCTTGCCTAGTTTTAGAATTTGTTAGTAGGTAGGGCTACTATTAAAAAGATTAAAGCTTATTCTTGATTTTTAAGTTCCGGCATTCTCTTTCCACTACTTACTTTCATATACATGTACTATAATTTTATTTTTTAAATTAGATGTATCGTTAAAACGTGTCCAAAACAAGTGACATGCCAGTACGGTTTCCATATCTAAGACTTTGAATGGATGTAAGAAAGACATAATTTATTGCACCCCCCCCCTTGTGAAAAACGTTTTATACGGTATACACGAATGTTATTGAAAGATTGAAGGCATTTTTACAAAATAAAACAAAATAGGCAATTCTGAAAAAAAAAACCCACCTTGAATTCGTATTGAGAACGTAGTATTTGGAACATCTTTTAAATAAGTTCTGGGGTTTTGACCATATTAAAAAGGACCTAGTGTTTGGACATCACAAAGAATTATTGTCGAATACTTGGAACATCACTGAAGGTTCTATCAAGTGCTTAGATTCTGGAACATCACAGAGAGTTTTGTTCGATTACTTAGTGTTTGGAAAGTCACAAGAGTTTCTTTCGAAGTCTTAGTGTTTAAAACACCACAGAGAAATTTTCTTCCGAGTACTTAGTGTTTGGAAAGTCACAAAGAGTTTCTTTCGAGTACTAAGTGTTTGGAAAGTCACAAGAGTTTCTTTCGAAGTCTTAGTGTTTAAAACACCATGCACAGAGAAATTTTCTTCCGAGTACTTAGTGTTTGGACATCACAGAGAACTTCTTCCGAGTACTTAGTGTTTAGAACACGACAGAAAGGAGTACATTTAGAGACATGCTATATTTATGTTCGGAGCAAAATATCATATTATTTTTTTTAATCAGCATCTAGCATCAATTTGAACAAGCTATTTTTTCATTTTGTTGTGAAAACCATTCTTTTCCTTTAAAAAATTGTACTTAAAATTAGATAACTTCTTTACTTTATATTTATTCGCAATTTTATCATTTTGGTAAGAATCCCACGGATAAAATTCTCATAAAATGATGTGTTATCTTTTATATTTTATATTTACTGCGAGTCATCCAGAATGTTGATTGCTATTCTATTAAGAGACGAAGTAATATTATAATTTTGAATTTTATTGCTTCATACAAAACAAAATGTGACGTACAAAGAAATCTATATAAACTAAAATAAATTTATTACAAACCTTATTATAAACGCTTAGTATATTCATTTGTGAATTGGTCCCTTTGGAGAAATCCCTTACTTAAAATATGTGAATGTGTAGTACTGTAGTTGTATTTTTATTTTATTACAGTAAGATATATGTACAAAAGTAAGCAAAAATAATATATCAAAGTAAATCATATTCTTTCTTACTAGCAAAAGGATATTAAGGTAATATTAAAAATAAAAATGCCAGCACTATTTCGAAGATAATAAATCAAAATAATATATCAGAGCTTTTTCATGACTACAAGTTGAAAATATCATGAACCAAAAAGTTTATACTTCTTTTTTTATATCTTTATGACTACATTTTGAGCAAATACTAGTATTTGCAATTCTCAAAATGTGTAACATATTTTCTTATCATACATATCTTAGGTTTTTACTGAACACGGTCTTTAATCGATGAAAAATGTAAAGAACTATATGCGGTATATTGCATATGTTTGCCCCCACAAAAGTCAAATTTTGAAAACTTCCTGAAATGTGCTGAATTCAATAAATTGTACGAGAAATTTAAGTTAACAGAAAATATTATAGTTCCAGAGCAGTGTATTCACAATTTCTGTTTTTATTCACAAACTAGTCCGATTTTATATCCTTTTTCAGAAAGAGGACAAAATGGACAAAATTTCAACAATTTAAGCTTTAGAATTTATAGAGCGCATGTGTGTTCAGGAAAAATATTGACATATTTCATTGATATTATCATTCTACACATTATATCAAAATATTAATCCTGAACACACATGCGCTCGGTGACTTTTATTTAAAAAACGAAATATGTACATTTTTCTGCAAAATTCATAAAAAACTGAAATTTACGTCATATTTGTGACGTCATTACGTACATATGACGTCATTACTTATGAAATTATTCAGTGCTTTGAAGTCAGCATATACTCCCCTGTTTAAGGACTTAATTAAATATTACTCCATCAAAGTTTGATTTTGGGGGGCAAATGTTGGTTAATACCGCATATAGTTCTTTTTAGTTTAAATTATTGTTCGATCATCAAATTACTACATTCGTCCTTTTACATCGCAGTTGACCAACTTCCTACACGAATAACAGTCTATTAGCTATACTCAAATGTCTAAAAATAAATATTTTTGTGACTAATAATGAATGTTTCAGAAAGCTGTGAAAAAAAAATATGGCGTAATATTTCTTGATTCAGCATTTATATGCAAAAATATGTATTCACTCCTAGAGAAGTATAGAATGGAAAAATGAATCTGTTCCAACTGATGTGAAAATAAATTACTTCATGTAAAAAGGAAACTTTTAAGAACCCCCTCGTCCTCTAAAAATAGAAACAAAAAAGAGAGGAAAGATTGACTTAAAAGAATCAAAGCTGACTTTGCATGAATTATGTTTGATCTAGGCGCATATATATGGTGCCGACAGTATCTGGTAGCATATCAGGAAATGTATTGTATGTAATTTACATAGCCAAATATTTGTCTATTTCAGAGGCTGTCACATAACGAGGCTTAAATAGGTGTAGAACAGAGGCGAGGAGCAGACATTTTCGTAGAGAAGAAAAATGTTCCACACTTAAAATGTAATTAAGCTCACATATGAGACAGAATCGTTGTTTTCACTCGTAAAAAGTTGCAAATATATACGCTTATTATGCAAAATGAGGGAACATCATCGTAAACAAAATTTACCCCTTACAAATCACGTTCGTTAGAATTTAATAGTAATAAGGGGAATTAACATAAAACGGATGTCATGTCATAAGAGCTTGACCGTAATTTACACTCACTTTATATAATATCTCTATAAGAGACATAAACGGGTCATATTTGCATGAACACGTATCTGCCCTTATTTTCCTTTAGCACTCAGACAAAACTCTTAAAGTTCTGACAAAAGCATTGACATAGATACTTGGTCATGAAAATTTAAAAAAATATAATATTACATTTACATCTTGTGGTAACATTTGGGATGGTGACTGAAATTACAATTTTGGATCTTTAACGTAGATGAAGTGTAACATTAATATTTCTTCTGTTGCAAATATTAATCTTGTATTTATTGATGCTTATACCTCCCCAACCTCTACCCTCTACACTTCAACCCCTTTCTTTTTTTTCTGCGCTTTGCCTTTTATGCCCTGTTCACAAACTTGTGCTGTTGTTAGTTTTTTTTTTTTTAGATTCATCATTGTTCGTTACCTTCATCCTTTTCAACATCTCTAATTGGAATAGTTATTCACCGGTAGAATTATGTCCATGTTTTGTACTTTTCTTCCTTTAAATGGATCGTCCAAAATTTCTGAAAATTGGAGAACATTGGGTTTTGGATATATATATTAGGCAGAAAGGTTCACAAAAGGTAATAGAAATGCAGTATCTTTTGGGTTAAAATTTACAATTGATTACATGCAACATTTCCCTCATCCAGCACCCTAGCCATTCAAAAAGGTGGCTAAAAATTTTTCTACTATATAATAATGCTAAATTTACCAGAACCTGAAATGAAATTTGAAACGAAAACAACGAACAGCAATCAAGCTGATAAATCCATTGAACAATACACATTTCAAGACCAAAAACTTCAGATGATTGTAAAATTTTGCAAAAAAATCTTCAAAATTATTTTGTAAAAAACAATCACATTTCTTTTAAAAAGATTAAAATAATTTTGATATAATGTTTATTGAAAAGTTATATGAAAAATTCAATTTGGTCTTAAGCCGTAAGTCCTTTTGTAAAACGGGCCCCAGAGGTGGGATCAGGAGCTATGGAGGAGTATGTGCACCTTTGACTACATTCGACGTTAAATTTTTATAATAAATTCCCATGTAAAACCTTGATTCCCCTTTCTGTCAAAACATAAGATACCTTAGCATACAATGTTAAAAAACTTTTGGATTTTTTTCTGGCCCTTTGGGTTTTAGAAGACTTAAAAATCTTACATATTTTTCCCTAAGTTGATTTTTCCGATCATTAACCATGAGTATTTATGTGGTAAACAATGCTGAATTGGTCACGTAATTCTGGGAAAGAGACAAAACTACAAAACGTGAACAGACAGGCAACAGGATTGACAGATAGACAGACTTATAACAGTCAAGACAAAATTCAGAAAAAAAATCAATCCTTTTGTTCAGCAATATATATAATTTTACGAAGTTGTGTGTATGGTTTACATGTATTTTGCTAATAATTATTGACCACCTTAAAAAAAAGTTTATCCAGACCTGTTTTAAATGTATTTGACCAATTTTGTCGGATTTATGAGAACCTTAAATTGATTAAAGGTATTATATTTATATTTTTTAAGAAATGTCCTTGATATTTGACAAAGTTTAACAGTTTATAAAAAGACGAATTTTGGACGTCTAACATTATCTATTATATGTTTAAACAATTATAGCAATACTTTGCTATTTTTGTGCAATAAAATACATGTAAGACACGCTACATTAATTTATTTATTAGAATGTCATATGTTAAACGTAAAGGTGCACATTATATTCACAAAAAAGGTTAAAAATACAGTTAGAATTTCAATATTACTGAGATGCTAGGAATGTTTTTCAATACTATAAGCATTCTTTCATTCACAAAAAATAGTTATAAGCAAACGCAAGAGTACTGCGACTTTTTCCTTATCAAAAATTAAAAACATTCACTGAAATTGTACAGATTACACATATAGATACTCTTTGAGAAATTCACTTAACAAATGTAATATATGACAGTAAAATTGAAACATCCATAACATCTTTCTTCGCATATGTAGATGCACCAGATTTGTTTTTGCAAATCTTTCGAAATCTATTAACTCTATCAGAAGAAATTTCAGAAATCTCTTTTGAACAAAAGAGAAAGTATTTTCACGTGTTAGTGTTTATTTGAAATTTTTCAAAACTGTACCTTACTAATGAATAGGAACGTCGTGAGTTCGAATCGCCACTGACTTAAGACAACTGTGCTCGGCAGTTTGAGGTGAAAATAATTGCGGGTCCTTCGGAACAGACCTGAACCTAAGGCCTTGCGTCACGATAGACGTTGACACAATAAAGATCACCTCCTTCTCAATGGCCCTGGGTGCCGAGTGAAGGTCTAAATGAAGCTCATCAGAGGTGTATGGTGAAGTCTCTATATGAGTGAAAAAATCTAGAATGTGTCAAAACATACACAATAAATCAATGCTGCACTATGACTGACATTGTATGTCCAGATTTTATCACAAGAATTAATCTTTTATTAGGATATAAGCTTCCTCATGTACCCTATTGGTATTGTGTATCTTAATTAGTATGCACTTATTGGGGAAATTGTAACTTTTTTAAAAAATAAATATTGAGAAATACATTATGAAAACATTTTGAAAACACTGTTTAATCAATATAAATTAATTTAAAAGAAAAATTAACAATAATTGAATACAATTGCTGAAAGGCTATTTTATCTAATGGTTTCATAACACTGCAATTGTAAGTCATTTCAAGGTTGTAAAACTCACATTGATATGCGTCGTTAAAGTCTCGTGACATGATGATTTGTGTAACATTATTAGTAATTCGTAATTAGATATATTAAGAAACATTTAATTGAACACCATAATTAGTTTGAAAACGGTAATGGAAATGTAAAATTTCTGTAGACATCTTCGGTCACCGAGAAGTTAACGCCGTGTATAATCCTGGATAACTTTTTTGCAGCTGTGACTGTGTTTGATATGTTGAAAGTGAAGTCACTGTTGTATGGAAATACTTCTACGCAACACTGTAGTCCAAACGTAGCTGGCGACTCCAATGACCAAGAGAATTGGCTGACCATAGGGCAAAGAATTAACAGAGCAGAATGTTCACTTTTTTCTGGAACAAGGTTTAAGTGTATGTTTTCACTTAATAATTTTAAGAAATACGACTCAAAGCATTTTAGTATCAATGGTGTAGGTAGAAAGTTTGACTTTGAATTCGATTGAGGTTCTTAAAAAAAGATAGGTACTCTAAACATACTTCAAAAAGGACAAACACTTTCATAGATGAAAGTCACCAGTCATGACAAGGGGCTAATTGGTTAAAGATATTACGAACAGTGATCGATTTTAAGGAAATGGAATGAGACCATAGAAAGCAGGATACTTGCCACTGAAAAGCTTAGAACTGACGCTTTATATGTACGAGGGTTGATCCAAAAGTTCGTGGACTTCCTTTCTAAATTTTTATCGTGATTTGATGAAAGCAAACAACAGGCATATTCCTAATATATAGTAATAATGCAACAATAATGGAAATTTTCACCGGTACCAGTTTCCAATTACCTATAAGGTCACACGAGCTTTCAGAAAATGGATAGTTGTGAAACCTGGGGGAGACTTCGACATTACGTCAAGTTAGATATGTCACGTCACGTTATAAAAGCATCTCGCCCTAATGTCCAATTCTAGCAAGTAATTCTACAAAATGCTGCCTTTTTCTCCATTTCTTTTCTCAAGAAAAGCCTGCGCATCCTCTCGCATCAACTTATCTTCAATTTTTACTCATATTTCAAAATACTACCCATCTTTCCATATGATGACTGAGACGTATACAGATTTAAAGCAATTTTATTCAAGTTGTTGTATTGACAATGTAATGTACATATATTACAGTTTTAATCAGAATAAACATGCTTCCATTGGAGACAACATATGATACAGCATCATATTTCTAGAATTCAAAATCAGATGTACCTTTATTTTTTTCTCAAGTTTAAAGATTGTTCTTTTAATCAGCTTAAGAAAAAATGTATATATTTTCGTATGTTATTCTGTAAAAACATTGATTTAAGAAATAACTATCTTATTTTTCGATTTCATGATGTGATCAATCGATTCGCTTGCGTGATAATTTGCATAAACGCCGAAGGCGTTTATGCATAAAATTATCACGCAAGCCAATCGAATGATCATCGTCATGAAATCGCAAAACAAGACAATTATTCCTTATATTTACATGGTATTTATTCCGCCAATCCACATGCTACAAGTCTCGCTTCTTGTCTCTTATTTGTCCCGCCCTGTACATGATTTTTTTTAGCCGCGCCTATCGATGAACCAGTACATTGATGGAGAAATAAAGTACATTGACGATTTATAATTTAATTAAGGAATAACTGTCTTATTTTTCGATTTCATGATGTGATCAATAGATTCACTTGTTTGATAATTTGCATAAACGCCGAAGGCGTTTATGCATAAAATTATCACGCAAGCCAATCGATTGATCATCTTCATGAAATTGAAAAATAAGACAGTTATTCCTTATATTTACATGCTTTGATTCAGCCAATCCATGTGCTCCGAGCCCTGCTTCTGTCTAGGTGTTTGTTCCGCCCTGCACATGGTTTTTTTGGAACCACGCCGATACATTGATGGGGAAATAAAGTACATTTACAATTTGTAATTTTATCTCGGACAAAGACATTGGGAATGTAAATATTCTCGAACAAAGACATTGGAAATGTAAATATTTCGTATTGGATTCTTATTTGAACAAAGCTGAATGTTCACAATATCAGAAAACGTATAAATAAATTGTATGTATGATGACTTAGAGACACTTTTGAAAAAAAGAAAGATTTTCAAATACACCATCCATTTTCTTTTAACATTTGTTTATTTCCCCTTTGTAGTATGTGAAGCTCTTTCATTTGAATGAAATAATTTCTTCAACTGACAATCCTATGTTGTAATTTTAATCAAATGGTCTTGGAAAAGAATTTAAAAAATGAAAAGTATACAGACTGACAGTCAAGATAGAAGTCCAAAAAAGTGATCAGGAAGGAATATTTAAAAATTTTGCTCAGGTAAGTCATCCAGGAACAAATGGAAAAAATATTTTGTTTAAGGTCAAGATCTAGTAAATGAGATAATCTTTTTGGTGCTTGATCCATTCTGACGTCATACTTGATTTAGAAGAGGCTTTATTAGAACTATGTTGAAAATGAAAAATTTTCATGGAATTCAATGGAAAATTATGTCAAAAGTAACCCTTATACCTATAATCAATTTATTATCATTTTTTTAAAAAGATCAAGAATATACGAAAAACCATTTTATGAGAGACTGTTCTGAGATGGAAAAAAAACCCTGAAAATTATACACGGCTTTTTTTTTATTTCTCATCGTAAATGACAGTTTAAAATATGTTTTTCATCGAGTTTACCTAGTTACCTACGTTATTTTTGGAAAGAATTATTAAAAGAACATGTTTCCTTAATTTGAAAAATATGTAGCATTTTTCACTTAATACTATATCCTGACCTTTGACAAAAGATCTAACTATGCACATTGGGCTGAAGCTTATTTGGGTCGCAGCAGTATCTTTGATCAATTTGTTATAATTACAAATTATTAATTTGTGAGAGAATATTATAAATTTGTAATCAAGAAATTTCTTTTTTTTTTTAACAAACTAAAAGTCTGTTTGAACAAAGTATTAATTTGTTAGAACAAAGTATTAATGCGTCTGAACAAAAAAGAAACCATTTCTTATAACATATTTATAATTTGTTTAGACAAAATAATTTTTATGAGAACAAAGTATTTTACATTATTTGTTATGTTATGTAATTGTTTTATTTAAGATTTAATTTCATTTATACGGAAGCCCATTAGTGCCAACCTGTATATATAAAGGAAAAGCAATATATAAAAGCAAACCTCGATATATAAAGGAAATGCGATATATATAAACAAAACCTCGATATATATAAAGGAAATGTAATATATATAAACAAAACTTCGATATATATAAAGGAAATGCGATATATATAAACAAAACCTCGATATATATAAAGAGAAAAATTTCCACCGCCTGACCTTTAAATTTCCACCGCCTGACCTTTAACTAATGACCTTCATAACAACAGAGGCTTCGCCAACATACGATAAGCAGCTCCCGATCTAATGTTTTGATTGCGATCAGTTGGTGTGCCTGTTTCAGGATGGTATTCAGTGTGTTGTTTTCTTTATTTGTGTATCTTGATAATTATGATGATTAAAACTAAAGCTAAAAAAACTGCTGTTCTTCTTCATGTGCCAAAATTATGCTGATTCTGTACATTTATCTCTAAAATTAATAGTGTTATCTGTGTCTGCTCCACTGTATTATATATACATGTATACATGTATATATGTTTTTTTTATGCTTCTGTACCTTGTGTACCATTTACAGCGTGTGAATGAATTGAATTGATTTACATATCAGAGACTTCAGAGACTTTTCTGCTTAAAATGTATATTAATGCTGGGGGTCTTTTCAATTGAACTATAATTCGGTGCAAACATACAAGTGTGTTTTATCATGCTTTATAAGTTTTTTTACGTTTTACTATGTTTTGTACATGATGTATGGTGGATTTCAAATCGATTTAATTTACGACGTGGGACAAAAATCCGCAGTTTAATTATGTGAGTGCGCATGCACTAATTCGTTTCTTTTAATCAATTCCTAAATACTTGATATTTTTTCCACACCATTAAAGACCCTAAAATTATTACAGTATAATTTTACTTGTCACTTTCTTCCCTCACATTCAAATGAAGTGGCTACCTTCATCCTTCCCCTCTCTCCCATTCCGAACGATATTGATTATTTTTTAACAATCAATGGGCATACTAGTTAATTATTTTTAAAATGAATTTAAATAAATTTGAATTAGGGCATCAAAAAAGAGACTTCCTGTTAAACATTATTTTCATAAATTCTCGGTCGTGAAACAAAAGGTAGTACTCCTTAGTTTTTGTAAAACAGTAAACAAGATAACTCTAGATTGTAAAAACGAAGTTGATCATATTCATGTAAAGCCAATGCATGCACAGAAAATACGATAAATATTATACTTATTTCATTAATATATATACTAATAAATAAATCAAAGGCGGATCGAGGACCGGAGCGCCGGGCGTGCGCCCCCCCCCCCCCCCAGTTTCAAATATTTGTATATATAATTTATAGGTCCATTATCCTAAATTCCGCATAGCCACCATGCAGACCCCTCTGCCTTCTACTGCGCCCCCACCCCCCGTTTCTAAATTCCTGGATCCGCCACTGTAAATACTCTTCTTCTCAATTAATTGCATTAGTTTATTAATAAGTAATGTAACAATTACAGTTCATTGATATATGCTTGTACAAACAAATAAACACTATTTCATAGCAACATTTTGTCGACTCTGGGAAAGTTATAAATGAGTACTGTATAACTGATTCCCCCCTGCCAGGAGCTAATCTGTATATAATCTTGATGGACAGTCGAGCGCTACAGGTCACGCAGTGGAAAATTTCCTCTTTATATATATCGCATTTCTCTTTATATATATCGAGGTTTTGTTTATATATTGCGAATCTCCTTTATATATATATCCAGGTTTTGTTTATATATATCGCATTTCCTTTATATATATCCCAGTTGTCTTTATATATATCGCATTTCCTTTATATATATCGAGGTTTTGTTTATATATATCGCATTTCCTTTATATATCGAGGTTTGCTTTTATATATTGCTTTTCCTTTATATATACAGGTTGGCACTAATGGGCTTCCGTACATTTACTCTCGACGTATTGTCAATTAACAATGGTAATTTCCATTCCTATGTCGATACGATATATCCTGGCGAGCTTTAGATAAAAGATACCACAGAGTCTGACACATCTGTTTCATACTTGGATATTTTACTTAAAAAAAACACTAATGGTAATCTAACAACTAAGCTCTATGATAAACGTGATGACTTTAACTTTTCTATCGTCAACTTCCCTTACCTATGCAGCAATATACCTTCAACACATGCATACGGAGTTTACATATCTCAGTTGATTCGATACGCTAGAGCATGCTCTACGAATGCACAATTTCTAAAACGAAGTAAATTATTGACAAACAGTTGATGGAACAAAACAATCGACAGTCTCGTTTAAAGTCATCATTTCGTAAGTTCTATGATCGATACCATGACCTTGTCAGCAAATACAATTTATCCTTGAGTTAAATGTTGGCTGACATTTTTCATACTAATTATTTATACACTAAATTGACGACAGATTTTTCCGTTATTTCCCGATCATAACAGGGAGCACACGGCGGGTGTGACCGGTCGGAAGGGGATGCTCACTCCTCCATGGCATCTGATCCCACTTCTGATGTTTTGGAGGTCTATGTTTACTCTGCTCCTATTTTGTATTGTTTTATGGACTTTGATATTGAATACTGTTCGTTATCTCCACATCCTTCACTCTCTCTCTCTCTCTCTCTTTCTCTCTCTCTCTCAATAAAATTTGACATTTACCAACAAACATGTTTCAAAGATGTTTGATTTTTTAATCAGTAAATTGTGTTTAAGCTGCTAAAAATATTAAATGCCACTTAACATATTGGTCAAAAGCTCTGCAGTGCTTTTGCTTATCGTTTTACAAATCCAACTTATGCAAGGATGATCTGGCTTCCGTAGATCTGTATAACGAATTAATGATTTGTAAAAATTTTATAAACGATACTGCTGTGGTCCTAATACACTTCCAAATTTCTATCACTCTCCATTTTAGCTCTCGATTGTTGCATACTGTCAGTTTTGTCAATGTATTAAAGTACATATCATGTTAATCTTTTTCTTTCTTTGATATATGAAATATAAAAATATAGTTCGTGGAACTTAAATATATCTATTTAAAAATTGTATTTCTTTGCAATTAATGTGTACAGTATTCTGTATTTTTTCTGGAGTAAAATTAACATTTTTGTTTGCTTCATTTGGTTTTTTAGGGAAATGCTCCTGACATATAACAATGTTTAATGTAAATTAAGTTATGTTTAACATTTATAGCCACAATATTCTAATTTTGTGCAAAAAATACATTGGTTTTAATTTTTTAAATGTCATACTTAAAAATGCCTACATATATGCAATATTTTCATGGTGACCAATTGTAAAATTAATGACGAGAAAGCACATTTTGTCACAAGCCGAAGGGCCTCAACTCTTATTGAAATAAATCTTAGAAAAGGCCATTAATTTACGCGTTAAGAATGTTCAATATCTTACATGAAAATCAAAGTATATTGTTGATGCATAAAATGAACATACAAATTAAAGAAATTATCTTTATATACACTTCGGAATAAAATGAATAAAATGCTAGAATGGATAACAATTTATCTTAAAAATCATGTGCTTTGATGACAGGTACAAGAAGAAAACCAGAAGTCTCTTCTGAAGCTCTACTGGTTTTTATAATAAAGAAAGAGAAAAGTAGCAGTTCGGACTTACAACTCTACAAAAGCAATAAATAGAATAATGACAAAAACCGATACACAAAATTATGTATCTTAGTGTAGCCTACTTGTGTGCCAAGTTATATTGAAATCACACCAAAACTGTAGGAGGAGTAGCATTTTAAATGTATTTCAAAGAAATTTCTTTTTTAAGTAACAACAGCAACACCGTTCATTGAAACAAACACCTATATACAGAATTATGAATCTTTGTGTAGTCTACTTGTGTGCCAAGTTATATTGAAATCAGACCAAAACTGTAGGAGGAGTATCATTTTGAATGTTTTCACAGAATTTTCTATTTTTAGTAACAACGGCAACACCGTTCTTTGAAATCAAAAACCAATATATAGAATTATGTATCTTAGTGTAGTCTACTTGTATGCCAAGTTATAATAAAATCAGATTAAAACTCTAGGAGGAGTAGCATTTTGAAAGTGTTTTTTTTTTAATTCTATTTTTAGTAACAATGGCAACACTGTTCACCGAAATCAAAAACTGCTAAATAGAGTTATGTATCTTAGTGTAGTCTACTTGTGTGCCAAGTAATATTGAAAACAGATTTAAACGATAGGAGGAGTAGCATTTTGAATGATTTTCACAAAAAATTCTATTTTTAGTAAAAACGGCAACACCGTTCATCGAAATCAAAACCTATACACAGAATGGTGTATCTTTGTGTAGTCTATTTGTGTGCCAAGTTATATTGAAATCACACCAAAACTGTAGGAGGAGTAGCATTTTGAATGATTTTCACAAATTTTTATATTTTTAGTAACAACGGCAACACTGTTCATCAAAGTCAAAAACCGATACACAGAATTATGTATCTTAGTGTAGTCTACTTGTGTGCCAAGTTATATTGAAATCAGATTAAAACTGTAGGAGGAGTAGCATTTTGAATGATTTTCACAAATTTTTCTATTTTTAGTAACAACACCAACATCGTTCATCGAAATCAAAAACCGATGCGCTATATTATGTATCTTAGTGTAGTCTACTTGAGTGCCAGGTTATATTGAAATCAGATTAAAACTGTAGGAGGAGTAGCATTTTGAATGATTTTCACAAAAAATTCTATTTTTAGTAATAACGGCAACACCGTTCATCGAAATCAAAAACCGATACACAGGGTTATGTATCTTAGTGTAGTCTACTTGTGTACCAAGTTATATTGAAATCAGACCAAAACTGTAGGAGGAGTAGCATTTTGAAAAATTGTTTACAGACGGACAGACAGACGGACAGACAGACAGACAGACGGACGACGGACGCATTACTATCGCATAAGCTCTTCTGGTCTCTGACCAGTAGAGCTAAAAATTGCTGTGGCATTCAACTCGACATTTGGAAATATACAAATCAAGTAATGTCAATTAACAATCGTTATTTCATTCTTACGTCGACACGATATATCCCGATGAGTTTGATATAAAGATACCACAGAGTCTGACACATCTATTTCATATTTGGATCTTTTACTAAAAAAAGGCGTTAACGGTTATCAACAACAAACCTTAATGATAAACGTGATTATTTCAACTTTTCAATCGTCAATTTGTCAGCTGCGTACGAAGTTTATATCTCTCAGACGATTAGATATGGAAGAGCATGTTCTACGCATAAACATTTTTAAAACGAGGTAAATTATTGACAAACAAGTTGATGAAACGTTTAAAGTCATCATTTCGTAACAATGACCTTGGCAGACAATACAATTTATCATTAAGTCATTGTTAGGCCATTATATACATACTGAGTTGTTCACGAATTTTTTCGTTATTTCGCGATCATGACTAGGATCACACGGAGGTGTGAACGGTCTGCAGGGAACGATTACTCCTCCATGGCACCCAGACTCACTAAAGTCATCATTTTACACGTTCGATGTTCGCTTCAATGACCTTGCAATTGTCAACAAATACAATCTATCATTAGGTCTTATTCTGACTAATTTTTTTTTCTTCAAAATACTTTTTGTTAAATCATTATTTACTCTAAATTCTGTATTTTGTTCACGAACAGCTGGGGATACCCATTCCTCTATGGCCTCTGATCTCAACTGTGATGATTAAGAGGGCTGTTATCGTTAAGCTGCAGATTTGTACTCTTTGAATGGCTTTTCGATCTTCGTATTTCATTAATATTACAGAAATAAAGAAAGAACACATGTAGCTAGTAAATGCATTGTACTAAGTCAACATGGTGGCCGAACAAGGACTTACCAATGAATATCATAAACCTTTTAATATGCTATTCATGATTACTGAGATGTTATAATTCGAGTTTGCTTGTAGTTTGCATATACATGTATTTGTTTAAAACTAGAGGATTTTGTCCGTTATGAATAAGTTTTCCAACGTCTCCAACTATCATTGTTGCCCTGACATACCCAACACACTAGACAGTGATCTTATAAGTGTCCTGTGATTTAAACCTTGTGTATCCTTACCACTTTATTACTTTATTTCCCTTTAGTTGTGGCTTAAGATGACAAGCATATATTTTAAATATCAAATAAAAATGTATTCTTATAATTTCTTTAGGTTCTCGTGAACCTAATTTAGTCCTTGCACTGCAATGTTTTAATTTCAATAAATATTATTAATAAGGCAATGCATTATAAATGAGGACATTGCACCCACTTTTTAATAATTTTAGAAAGCAAAACAATATTTTAATAATGTGGAATTTATGAACTTCTTGTAAGGAATAAATCATAATGGGAGCGTCTCCATTTTAGCCTAAAAACCGACACTTAGGTAATTTTTAAGTCACTTTGAAGCAGACTTGTGCCAATATACATTGTACATGTTGTAAGGGCTATTGTGTTTCTTACATACCGAAAATTATGAAATTATACTGAAAGAATATTTATATAAAAACAATTTTTTATCATTTCTGAATAGATCAAATGCATATTTTAAAAAAAACAAAAACAACAAGCAAACAAACAAACAAAAAACATTCATAGCGTTTGCAGAAAGATCATAATTGATAAACAGACATTTTTCTGTCCTTACTAACATGATCCAGGATGCATAGCGTTAAAAATATATTAAAGGGAAATTAAAAGATATATATTTAAGATTTTCGTAAAGAGAAATTTAAAAAATATATATTTAAAAAAAGGTAAAACACATTTGTCTGTGCTCAATGCTTAACATGCCTTTATTCGAATTTAAAAATGCAGTTAACTTCTCTATATTATTGACACGATGTAAAACTTACATCGAAAATGCGAGGTAATCCAAAAGTAATGTCATTTTTTTTTTTTTGAGTTTCAAGTTTCAAGTTTTTATTTAAGACAAAGACCCCAACTGGGGTATATGAATAAAATAATACAAAATGTTAACATATAAACAAAATGCATGAATGAATGAATGGAAGATCTCTAATTTTATAAAAAAAAATAATTTTTTTTAGAGTTATCGTTCCTTGTTGATTGATAATAATTTTTAGAGTTATTGTTCCTTGCTGAGACGATTCTTAAGGACACAGACTACCAATTATTTTGCTATACATTCCTTTATAACATAAAAAATATTTTTAAAAATTACACCGGCTCAACTTACCTGAAACTTGGCACAGAGTAAGACCATTTCAAGTCCAAAAATTTATAAAGTTCTCAGGAACATTCATAGTCTGCAAGTCCTTTTATGGCATCGCAAATAACCCCTACCCTGCTTTTTTCACTTTCTCTTCGAGGAAAGGGTAAATATGGGCCTCTTTACACCCTTCCTACTACGCACTTAAAAGCAAAATTTCCCATTATTATCATTTTTATAATTTTTTTCAGACCCTCTCCTTTCCATTTATGCCCAAAAATAACCGCTTTCTACTCCATAAACAACCCAAAGAATTTTTAAGAAAAAACCTCTATTTTTAAACTGGAACTACTTGAGTGGTCAATGAGATAGGGGTAAAATTAGTAGTCTGTAACCTTAAGAACCCTCTCTACACTGCACACTAAAGAGTTCTGATGCTAAGGTATTTTTCTGCAGTTAGAGTGATCTGCCCTTAGATCTAAATTCTAAAAAATAGAAATTTACAATGTATTACTCAATTTGCAATTAATTTTAGTATTCTGATCATTTTAAAGGGCCAAGATAAATCAACTAAACCTGTTATTTACATGTATTTTCTCTACTGAAGCAATTAACAATGATTTCCATTCAGTGATACTGTGTTGTCTTTGAAAATTTTTCCCGGGGGTAAATGCCAGGCACCAGACTGTGAAAATTAAATAAATATGCTCACTATATTAACTCCTTTATACAATATATTCTTCCCAATTTCCAAAAAAAAAAATTTGCACTTGTGTAGAGAGGGTCCTTAATATGGAAGCATTCTTTATATTTGTACATAACGGATTTTCCTATAATTTTTTTTAATTAATCTAAAATCTTCAAACATGAAGTTTTTATCCCGAAAAATTATAAAGATATATAACATGGTTTTATTTTTTAGTTCAAGTACTAATTTTAGCATTTGTTAATCGGCCCTTTCGACATATAGCAATGCATAATATTTAGAAATGAATCGTCTGCAGATTTTTCTGTTTACTCCATCATGAAAAGGAGTACACATAGATGCTTACTTCATCTACTTTCTGATGTTTTAGAGGTCTAGATTTTGCTGTGCTCTCAATGCAATTTGTATTGATTTCATGTTTGTGCTTAACTGTTGTTTATATTCATCTTTCATGAAAAAGGAAATTTTGACAACTTTGCAAATAACCTAAGCACTTGTTGATTTTAAAATATTATATCTGTACTTTCTTATAATTAAATTTAAATTGTTACGCACTTTCTGATTGGCTGAAAATTTTAAATATATTGAGGAAACTGGGTTGCCTACGCCAAAATGACTTTTGTCAATAAAGTTTTAATCCGCTTGACGAAACATTTTAATTTTGTGCAACTAAATGTCTCTTTTTAACGGTAGAAAATTAAATTATAAGGAATAAACTTGATATAGCTACCCAAGTTATACGGTATAACAGTATACGTTTATTTATAACTCGATTCGTTTATAAAGCGTAAACTGTCCCAACCCAGGTAATGCCGCATTACTTGTTAACTTAAATTCATTCCTGACATAAAAAAAGGACGGGAGACAAAAAGACGATGGAGACAAAAAAAAAATATTCATGAGACGTCTCATTTATCATGCGTTTCCGTCATTTTGAAATTTGTTTGCCTGCACTGGGTCATGTCATTTTAATGTTATTTTAATTTGTAGTGTCACACTTGAATGCATCGCTGGTTCGGAGCTTGTGGAGGTAATTTCTATATAAAATGACAGAATATATGAGTATCACATGTGTTTATACTTTAAGAAATGGTTAAAGATATGTATGCCGTGTTAAACATTTTTTTTTTTTGCACAGCTGAAACCAAATAAAAATTTTTGAAGTATGATAAGCTATCAAAAATAAAGCATTCCTGCAAATTCGACGAAATGTTATTCGATATTAACAAAGTACTGGTCGGGAAAAGAACACGATATTCTCATGCATATTTATAAAGGACTGACGTCTATGCTGGATCTGCGCATGTGCGCGGGAAATGCATCGCGAGAATCATCAGGTCGAGGAAACTATTTTTGTAACGTCTGTTCACTCAGTGAGGAACCAACATGACTGACAAATCGACCAATCAGCTCAATGAGTTGCATTTAATGCATTTATGGGTTACTACATAAAATACGCTTCGTGCATTATGTACATTATTATCTACTAATCCCAAAATAAGAATTTTCCCCCTCTCCATTGTACAGGTCCGTTTGTTTACAGTTTCCCCATGCTGTTCTGTCAGTGAAGAGACAATTTCACGTGACTATTACTCGGTACAAAAAGCAACCAACTCTGAGGTGTGCTCACGTATTGACAATGTTTACAATGTGTACAACTTCGAAACATACAACTTATGCTACTCAATACGCGTTCTACGATCAATACACATGAGAATTAATATAGAGGTTATTAAAAAAAATGTAAACTGTCATTTGAAATCGAATCCTTAATATCCCTAACCCACGTGTTTGTAGTAAAAACGTAGTAGACCATCATGTTTTTCGGCTCATTCACGAGAATGGACCATTGTTTGCTGTGAGCATGCGAGACCACGTGAACATGAATATTTCGATAAGAGGCGGTTTAATATCCGACTCGGAGAGAAAATATTTTTTACCAAATAATATTTCATAACTTTCAAAAGTGATGGAGTGGAAATGTCTTATTTGCAGAAAGTATGTAACTTATATAACTTGGTGAAACACCACATATATTTATTTCTTAAAAAATAGAACACTAATACGGCATATATATCTTTAATACATGTAAATTCCCCTGAATGATCTACCTCCTTTTGAGAATTTGTAACTTTTGGTGCTTTCTTGGTGCTGGGTAATTTTTACAAATTGAATTAATGATTAATCTACTATATTTAACAAAGAAAAACGCATAATTTTAAAAGAGTCCATGGGCATATCAATAAATTTATTCTGCCCTCAGCCATGTTAACTTTATTCAGACAAACACAATTTTTTGCGTTGATTATATAAATTGATAAGTATTATCAGAAGAATCTTGGTATGGTTTTAAATTCTTTAATATACATGTAATAAACTTAAATTCAAAACAAAACGGTTTATTTATTTCCATAACACAGACAAAGGAACACAGAACAAGACTGCAAGTTATGTGTAAACAGAAAATGTGAATTAAAATGACCCGGTAGGAAGAAAATTGATTGATTACTTATTTGACCGTTAGGGGTCGCCAAGTGTCAGTTTTGGGATCCCTACAACCACACTGACACTTATCTTTAGGGCATCTGTCTCTTTCACACAAGCTTAAACAAAACCAGTTAATGCCCTTAATGTCTTTAAATTCTCCAGAGCCTATGCATTCCAGTGTTTCTCCAATGAGGCATACCAGTTTATCACTGGAATCCACAATGTATTGTTTTTCTAGCATGTATTGTCGCCTGCTGGGTCTGTACTCGCGTTGTTTTATTCCACGCGTGCTCCTCCTCAATCTGAATGTTCGTGGATCCGCAATCTGTGATTCTCGTGGAGCTGACAATTGGCTGCCTCGTGCGATTCCAGTGTTTGACAGTGATCCGGCCTGCTTTTTGATGGTGAAATCTTGTGGACCGATATTACGTGGGCTCTGGGATAAAGAACCTCCACCACTCACTGCACTCATAGATCCACCACCTCCGATACTGTCCTTGGCATGTAAAACCAGGTTAGCTCCCAGAGATTTAGACATGATTACAGCGCCACTTCCCTGTTGGTCCACATTTTGAAGCCTATTGACCATTCCTAAATCCATTAATGAACCACTTGGACCGACCACTAGAGGGCCATTCTTGTTGCCGCTAAGTCCCCCCTCTCCGTACGCAACGGTATTTTCCAGTTGCAAGACGGGGGGTCTTGTATTTCTACCGAATCCTTCATTGTTGTTTGATACAAAGCCTGCATGTGGATTTTCCTCGGCTATTGAATCAAACGATCCCTGGGCAAACTCGTATGGTCCCTGAGCAAATCCTTGCTGGTTCTTTTGTAGGTTGTTAACTGGATCACCATTATTAAATATATATTCACTGATTTGTATATCGTTTACTGGTTCACCCCATCCAACGGGATCCTGTGATCCTTTCCTTACATTGTTACCAAATCGAAAGGGTTGACGTGTTGTTGGAATGTCTACTGGTATTCCCATCATCTGGTTGTCAAAAGCGCTTAAACCTGGAGATCTGTCTCGATTGGACTGTCGCTCGGAATACCGCAATAGCATATTCATATCCGGGCTCTCCAAGACATTCTGTCCCTGATTAGGAGGGATATTTTTTAAAAGACTTGGTCCGTAATTGTGCGTCGTATCATATGGGTATCCTATTTTCGTAGAGGGACTGTAGTTTGCCTGTCCCTTTGGAGATTCTGTAGATAAAAGCTGGTTAAATAGCGCCTTATTATCCATCAGCATGTCAATATTCACGTTTTTAAATATTGCTTGGGCAATCTTTTTTTTGTCTACCCCATGCTCATACATTTCTCGATATTTCCTAAGAATTTCAGCTACAGCTGGTTTTTTACTCGTCGGTGGTGCTGATGTGACAGTAGTTACTTTACGAGTAGTGGTGGTGATTCTAGTTGGTGTTGTACGCGCTGAAAGGTAAATTTATTAGCTAATGGTCAGTTTTTTTGCATTGTTCTTTTAACTAAACAGTAAACAAAAATTGTAAGAATTTGTCTAAGAAGAATACATGATCAAAAATCATTTTTTTTTAAATTCAAGGGTGCCTTATTAAACAAAAGAAAAGGCTTGAATTAAAATATTAGTTACGTTGGATTACCTTGCATAGGTGGGCTCCAACGTCTGACAGATATAGGATTGTCAAAATCTTTGATCAATATTGGATCTACTGGCATGATGTTAGCCTGACCTTTTCTAGGTACTCTTGTAGTGAAACGAGTAGTTGAAGGACTTGTTGATTTTGCTTTGCTTTTTTCAAACAGGTTCTGCAATTCTTGTTTAATCAGAGGTGGAATCGGTATATTGGCATTCTTTGCCTTTTCAAGAAATTCAAAATAGCTTATGGGTGTGGTTGAGCCTGGTAGAGTTATCATTTTATCGGCGAGTGTTACTAGCGGTTTTCTTGTTGTTTGTGTTGTTCTCAGTGAAGTTTTTACTGATGTCGAAGGCCTTGCTGATGTTGTGGTTTCTGTTGTTGTTGTTTGGGTAGTTGTCCTTATACTTGTCGTGGGAGGGTCCGTCAGTTCGGCGACAGGTTCTGTAGCGGCGGTTATGGGGTCTGTAGTAGGCTCGTAAGTCGTTGAAGTCTCTGTAGCATCCGTTGCTTTTGTGTTGTATAGTTTATTATAAACGTCCGGATGGAACTCCATCAATAACTGCTGAAGTAGCATCTTTTCTGAGAGAGTAGTTTTGGGGAGTGTTGTTTGTTTAGGTGTCGTCATCTTGGTCCTAAACGTTGTTGGAACTGGCTTGGTAGTTGTTTCAG
The DNA here is from genome assembly GCF_032062105.1 of Saccostrea cuccullata. Taxonomy (NCBI): domain Eukaryota; kingdom Metazoa; phylum Mollusca; class Bivalvia; order Ostreida; family Ostreidae; genus Saccostrea; species Saccostrea cuccullata. Next base: position 167,966 of record NW_026933183.1, read on the forward strand.
TAGATGTTGTTGTTGGTGTGGTTGTAGGAGCTTCGGTTGTCGTTGTTGTAGGTTGTGTAGTAGTAATTGTAGTGCTAGTTGTTGGTATTGACTTTGGTGATGTTGTTACAGAACTTGACGTCGGGGACCTGGTTGTCCTCCTCACCATGGTCATCGGTATGACAACAGGGGTGTTCTGTTTCTGTTCTTCACTCATATGAAGTTGTCTGTACAGAATAGGTCGGAAAATTTTCAGAAAATTTCTCATCAGTATGGCAATAGATTCAGTGGTTGTTGTAGGTAGCGTTGTTGTTGGCAATCCCGTAGTTGTTGTTGTTGGTACTGCTGTTGTTGTAGGTATTGTTGTCGTTGGTACTGTTGTTGTCGTTGTTATTGTTGTTGTTGGTTTTGTTGTTGTTGTCGGCATTGTTGTTGTTGTTGGTTCCTGTGAAGTTGTTGGAGGCTCAGTTGATGTCGTAGTTGACATGGTAGTTGTTGTTGTTGGAGCCTCCGTGGTAGTTGTTATTGTTGGAGTTTCAGTTGTCGTTGTAGAGGATCTGAAGGATGTACCAGTTTGCTTTATTTGAACTCTAGATGACCAAGGGTTTTGATTTATTTCTAGCAACTTCATTTTAAGATTTTCAATTTCCTTTTGCAACAACTGAAGTTTTAATTCTTGCATTTTGAATAAAAATGAAGACTTATCAACAGTCGTAGTTGCAGGCCGTGTCTGTTGTCGTGCAGTAGTTGGAGATGGTGTTGTGGTTGGAGATTGTGTAGTGGTTGGAGATTGTGTTGTGGTTGAGATTGCCACTGTAGGTGAAGTTGATAGAGTTGATTCTGTTGTTCTTGATTGAATTGGATAATTGCTTGACATTAGAGGCATTAAAGGTAGGAAACCCGACTTTTTCTTTTTCTGGTCGATTTTCTTTGGAAGCATTGAGGGGAGTAATCTGTTTCTCTGCTTTCCTTTAGGTGTTGTAGTTATCGTCGTGGACTGTGCTGAAGAAGATTTTATTTTTACATTTGAATGTTTATACATGTCTTCGTGGATAAGGTCTAAGTAAACAGGTTTTCGTGAGTCTGAAGCTAAATCTTGATTAGTCTCTAGCAGTTTGTCATGTAATTGCTTTTCTAGTAGATCGTAATTCTTTCCATCCATCACATTTTTGTGCATTTCTACTTGTACCATCTCAGTCTTAGGCTGTATCGTTGATGAAATGATTTTGTTAGATTCTGCAATGAAGGTTTCTAAGTTGATGCTTGGTGTGGTAGTATCAGGTTTACTTTTGGTGCTAAAAGAAGATCCAAAATCCTGTACTGATATGCCCCTCTTTCCAGTTGGTTCCGAGGTATCACTTCTACCTACTGTTGTCTCGGCAGATTTCAACTTTGGAAGAAGAGAATTCTCCTTCCGAATCTTTTTAAACTCATCTGGTTTAAACAATTCTTTGAATGCTAAAGCTGAATTTTCATCCATTGTAGTTTTTTGGGGTAATTGAGAAGAAGCAGATTCATCTGTTTTAATTGGTATCGTTGTTTTTATGCTTTGTGATACATTGTTCAATGTTGTCGACTTTGATACTGGTACTTGAGTATTTTGAACTTTTGTTTGTTTCAGAGTTTTATTGTCGGAGACGGGACTTTTGATTGTAGTTTTAAATTGTTTTCTGTTTTCTCTCATAGGTACGATTCCTGCTGCAGATGGAATTTTCTTTACTTTTAAAGAACTCTGAGGAAGCAATCCAGAGGTCAAGGTAGTTTTCATCTGAGTTGGACTTACCATAAGGTTTGAAGATGTTGGTGAGGAAGAAAACATTTCAATGTCTGTTGGGCTCGATGAATTTGTTTCCATGGTTGTTTGTATATCTATTGCCTTCGATGTCAAATAGGTTGATGGTTCTGCTGAAGTAGTCTTAGTTTTATCAATAGAAGCACGTCCCAAGAGGCCTCCAGATTCTGTTGATATAGTTTGAGGTGTAGTCATTGTTAGCACTTCTTCTGTTGTCATTTCTTCAATTGGGGTCGTGTCGGCTGTAGAAGGTATTTCCTTTATTGTGCTCTTTTTATCGTTTTTAATTGGAGGAAGAATAACAAAGTAATGTATGAACGGATTGTCTTCTATTAGAGGTATAGCAGTCGTTTGAATTCTTGTGAATTGATTAAGAGAATCTGTTTCTTCTGCCGTTGTCCTACGCCTACTACTATATGGGGAAGTGTAAAATGTACTTGGAATTGATGTTGTTCTGGTGGTTTTAGCATACGTTGGTGACCCAGAAGTAGATGTGGTAGTAGATTTGGTAGTCTTTGACGTTCTTTCCCACGGTCCCCACGCTGGTAAAAGTCCACTACTTTTCTTTGGCGATACCTTGGTTATTTCTTTTGTTGTTGTGGCCGAGGGAGCTAAAGTGCGACCTGTTGTTGCTGTTGTTTCCTTTACTGTAGTTTGTGTGCTTGGCAAAGCTTTACCTTGCGATGTTATTTGATTGAGAATGTTCTGTCTTTGTCTTTGAAGTCGTTTTATGGCTTCCATGAAAGAATCTTTCTGATCCTGTTGTTTTTTCTGCTGTGATGGATTGTTTCTGGGTACTTTAGTGACCTTCGTGACTGTGGTAGGGGCTTTTGTCGTTGTCGCTGTTGTTGTTGTTGTCGTTGTCGCTGTTGTTGTTGTTGTTTTTACAGTGACACGCTTGGAAGTCATTGATTTCTGTGTTTTAGAAGGGGTAATATCAGATGTTACTTTTGAAATATGTGTTTTTGGAGACACTCCTTTCATCTTCATTATGGCTTCCAAAAAAGCATTTTTCGCCAAATTTCGAACACCAGCTTTTTTAGGTTGTATTATCGAAGGAATTTTGCGAACAGTAGTTGGCGCTTTCGTGGTCTGTATAGTTGTCCTAGTTGTAGAGGTTGTTTGCGATTTAGGGAGTTTGTCGAAAATGTCATATTTAGACAGCTGTGGTTCCTTGAACTTACTCTCTTTTTCAAAAAGAGTATTGACAGAGGACATTTGGTCTTGGGGTTTTTCCATTTTCTTTACCCGGGTAACTTCCACGTTTCCATGGAACTCTCCTAGTTGTGGTTTATTGACATTAATTATTTCATCTAAACCCATTTTCTTCTTCTTAAAACGCCGAATTGCATCAAGAAAAGCATTTGAAGGAGCAGTTTTCTTAATAACTCCACTTTTAAAACTATCTACAGGCTTTTCTAGTTCATTAATACCGGAAGAATAACTGGGCTGCTGTTGCCATTGTTTTTGGAATAAAGTGTTGGTTTCTCTTGGAGCATTTCTCACCTTTTGATAGGCAATTGCAGGGCTGGCAGTGGCAGGAATCCTTTGATTCATCCTCGTAGTTTTGACTTTCGGAACTGTAGGACCTATAACTTTTCTGACTGTTTTATTAGGCACAGGAGATACATACAGTGGATTCGATGCAAAGTGATTCGGTGGGGGTCGAGTATTTCCCATTACATTGAGATTTTTGTTTCTGACATTAGTCTGCTGTTGTTTATTTTTCAATTGCATCATCTTAATCATTTCCAAAAATGTATTTCCACTTGTGGTGTATCGGGTAGGCGCAAGAGAAGTTACTTGACTTGTAGTGGGTGTCCGGGGGGTTGGCGGAGGGAGAAGTGGTTTTAGACTCTTTTTCTTCTTGGATTTCTTTTTTGATTTCCTTGCAGCTTGGCGTTTGGTTCTTTTGTGTGTATTGTGATCTATCACTACATCTGCACAGTTTATTGTGGTAAGTGCACATCCTGAGCACGTTGGGTCTCCTTTAAAATTATATAAGAGATTTTAAAATATATGTTTAAATCCATTCTAAAGATTCTTTTATAAACAGGTAAACAATATTTGTGATAAATGTTTAATAATCTATCATCATCAAATTGAAATATATACAGTTCATTGAATAGTATTACAAACAAGAGGCCCAGGGGCCACATCGCTCACCTGAGCAAATCGGCTAGGAAAAAGCACAGATCAGAACTGAGAAGTTCACTGAAGGGGGGAGGGGGTGAATTTTAATACTACTTGAGGTTGTCTTCATATTAATACAGCATATGACTTTGCTGTTCTTAATAAAGATTTTTCAAAAACATTTTCTTCCGATATATAACTTCATAATAATTTGAATTTGATTCCCATTGTTTCCCTCCCTACCCCAAAGGGTCATGATTTGAATAAATTTAAATCTTCAATACCTGAGGATGCTTAAATGTCAATATGACTAAACATTGCTTTTCTGTTCTTAGGATTTTTTCCTTTATTTTTCTATGGTTAAACTTTGATCCACCATTGTGGCCCCACCCTACCCTTGGGGGTTATGATTTGAACAAATTTAATTCTACACTACCCGAAAATGCTTCCATATAAATACTTTTAAGTATTACTAATCATAGCTTTGCTATTCTTTGGAAGATTTTTTTTTATATATATTTTAATGTAAAACTTGGATCCCCCACTGTGGCCCACCCTATCCCTGGGGGTTATGATTTGAACAAACTAGAATCTACACTACCTGAGGATGATTCCACATAAATATCACTAATCAAAGCTTTGAAGTACTTGAAAAGACGATTTTGAAAGATTTCCCTATCCAGTCCTATGTAGAACTTTGATCAGCCATCCCCCCCCCCCCAATCCCAAGGGGTCATGACTTGAACAAACTTGAATCTACACTACCTGAGGATGATTTCACATAAGTTTCATCTTTCCTGGTCCAGTGGTTCTTAAGCATGTTAAGAAGAAGATTTTAAAAGATTTTCCCTATATACTCCTATGTAAAAATTTATCGGCCATTTTGGCCCCACCCTATCCCTGGGGGTCATGAATTGAACAAACTTGAATCTACACTACCTGAGGATGCTTCCACATGAGTTTCATCTTTCCTGGCCCAGTGGTTCTTGAGAAGAAGATTTTGAAAGATTTTCCCTATATACTCCTATGTAAAACTTTGATCGGCCATTGTGGCCCCACCCTACCCCTGGGGGTCATTATTTGAACAAACTTAAATCCACACTACCTGAGGATGCTTCCACATGAGTTTTATCTTTCCTGGCCCAGTGGTTCTTGAGAAGAAGATTTTTAAAGATTTTCCCTATATACTCCTATGTAAAACTTTGATCGGCCATTGTGGCCCAATCCTACCCCCAGGGGTCATGGTTTGAACAAATTTGAATCTACACTACCTGAGGATGCTTCCACATGAGTTTTATCTTTCCTGGCCCAGTGGTTCTTGAGAAGAAGATTTTTGAAAAATGCCATTAATTTTTCACTAATTCATAATTATTTCCCCTTGGGAAAGGGCTTGGCCCTTCATTTGATCAAACTTGAATCCCCTTTACCTAAGGATACTTTGTGGCAAGTTTGGTTGAAATTGGCCCAGTGGTTCTTGAGAAGAAGACAAAAATGTGAAAAGTTTACGCCGACGCCGACGACGACGACAGACAACGGACAAATTTTGATCAGAAAAGCTCACTTGAGCCTTCGGCTCAGGTGAGCTAAAAATGTAAAACAAGCTGCTAGATGCATAATTCCTTTCCTTTTTCCTACTCATAAACAAACTTTTTACATCAAATTTTTGATTTATACGTACTTTCCGTTAGGCTCCATCTCAGAATACAGTGTGGACATGACAACCCTGGCGGAAGGATAACACTGGTCGTTAATTCACCAGAGGATGATATTGGTAACGTAAATGATTCCACTTCCGGAAAGTAAAGTTGTACATCCTGGAGACAAGCCTCGTTTTCATCTTTTGACGAATCATTACGAACACAGAGAGATAGTTGAACTGTGCCATATCTTATGTCATTTATTATGGCTGATAACTGTATTTCACTTCCCTCCAAATATCGAGTAGAAGGTGAGTTTGTTGTTTGAATTAATCCTTGTGGACCACAGTAACCACACTTTACATCCTACAAGAGAATGAACAGGCTGTAGACAGTGATAGTATATTACTTTTATTTTAAACAAGTAGATACATGTAATGTATAAATATCACTTTTTATTCATAATTATAATTTTTTAATCTTTTTACTTTCAATTTTTCATATCTTTTAAAAATTGTCTTTGTCTAACTTATTTTTAATATTTATATGAAAGAAAGTATCAACATAATCACTATGGAAATATCCACAGATGACTATGAAGTCTGCCGTTTTTTTTTTTATTTCAAGGTACAAGAGTCTAAATATCTTAGTTTTAAGGACAACAGTGTTAACTTATTAAAATCATATTTGATTGCATAACGACATACGTTATTTTAAATATGTAAATATTTCCCTCCCAGTTATTATAAATAATGTTTAGCATTCTCTTTAAAGAGTAAGAATGTTAACTTTGATTTTAATTTGACCTTGAAATCAATGTATGTTAATTGTTTTGCATTGAAAAAAATGCTTTGCTTATATAAGAATTATAGAAGAATTAAAAAATAGAGCTAGTAATGCCTCATTTAAATACCTCATTTTTTTATCATAAAGACAAAGTTCACAAAGTTGACTTTCTATGTATTTAATACAATTTTTTAAAATGCATTGTACCTGATTTTTTTCTGTGATATATGAAGATACTTGTTAAAAGTTTCACTGTTTTAAATTTGTTAAACAATTTTGACATTTTATTTCTAAAGGAAGCAAAGGGTCATTATATATTAGGAGTTCTTGGAATTTTTATTTATTAATTGCAGTTAAAAATATTAAACAATCTGTCATACAGATTAAAAAATGATGAGGAAATGGAACATATTATGAATAATAATGACATACATTTTTAACATGTTAAACATAAGTCAAGAAATTAAATAAATATCATAAAAATCAAAATTCTGACGAGAATCTTTTATATCTTTATAAAACCTAATTATATGACAGTTAATTGTCGTAGAAATGTCAAATGAGGGTTATTATCAATAAGAAATCTGACGGATAAAATTAATTTTTTTCATATTATATTTACTGGGGTCGGGTCAAAGCAAATTTACAACATAATAACATTTGATGATGCATTTAAAATTTATTAAATAATACATTTTATCATCAAATAAATATCGAATTAAAGTTGAAAACGTACATGTAATATATTTTGCATACAAACCCCTTTCAAACATATGTCACATATTTCAAACTACTTTAAACAGTTGTTATGGTACAAATATATTTGAATTCCGATTTGGTGAAATTTTAATATTATATGCTCATGATACCATTATGATTTGTAGCAGTTTTTCACGTAAAATTAAAAGAAAAAACGGTAAATGTCGCTATTTTTCCTAACAATCAATGCAAGTGAAAATTTTTGAAAATAGTTTCCAATCCCCCATTCAAATAGTGTCAAAAATGTGTTTAAACAAAAGAATTTACGTTCTTTTTAAACATAGGTCAAAATTACATATTGCGTTGAAACAAGGAGAAAGAAACCAAGAACGCAATGTTATTTTCCATGGCATTACCAAAAAATCGCTTTATCTGCAAATTTAATGTTTCAGTTCTCTAAAAATAAACAATTAACAGACGAATGGATCCCGTCCATATCACGATTCTAGACAGAGAATTCGTTTTCACCAACTGGCATTTCATTGCCGTTTAAAATTTTTTGTGATAAAGATATCAAAAGAATCGAAATTAATTAAAAACTGTTAACATTCCAACCACATACACATAATTTGCTCCAAATGACCTTTTATCCACCATCAAACTCCCAAAATAGACAAAAATGGAGATATACACGCAAAACGTGCCTTACGTATAGACAAGATGAATAAAAAAAAATGGCAGGAAATCGTAAACATTGCATGTGGTACATGTAGCTGGATTTTATGACCAAATATTAATTATGCAAGCCGTGATATTTAATTAATTGGACCGTGAATTGAATTAATGATGACAAGGTGCTTTAACTTATGCATTCTTATCAATGAACATAGCAGAGATCAAACACGACTCATCACACGCTAAAAAATCTAATGATCTGAAAAAGATCTAGTCTTAGAAACTGTTTTGATTTGATTCTGATTTACAAGTGATGTTTTTGAAGTGGTAGTTGTAAAAAATCTCAAAAATAAACTTATAAAATGTTATTCATTGTTTCTGTTTTGACATGTTTCATTCATTTTCAGCACTTCTCATTGTCAACTATAACGATATTATATATCAACCAGGGGTCTTAACATAAAGGGTACTTAAGTCTATGACCATGCTTAAGTAGGACTTAAGTACTATCTTAGTCACTAGAAGCGTGCTAAGATTTGACAATCTTTGCAAAACTTCAGCGGCCGGTAGAGGTGACTTAGGTATGACATGTATCTTATCTACATATTTAGAAGTAATAAACTTAAAACGTCTCGACGTCAAAACATTTCTTTGTTCATCTTATGCATGTAAGAAAATAATTTACCTCTGCAATACAGTGGTATAGGTGTTCAAGTTTTTATATATACTAAAAAACGTAATTGATTCATTTTTAAGCAATTTATGTAAATTACGTAAAAAACTAAGGTTATGTATGAGAAATAAAGTGAACCTAAGTTTGACTTAGCTAAGACCTAGCTTAGTTCGTTTTATGTTACGGTTTAAGACGTACTTAAGTAGTACTTAGGATTGTCCTAAGATTGCGCCTAAATCATACTGAAGACCCTGCTTAAGTAAAAAACTTAGCAAGCTTTATGTTACGAGCCCCTGAATGTTGAATTGTTCATGCACAGAGCAAAACAATTATCACCTTCTTTAGACCTAATTAATTGATTGATAGATAAATTAGATAGATAGATAGTAAAGATAGATATATAGCCTAGATAATATAAATAAACGCCAGATTTCTCAGAATTTGTTTTCCATGGCAGTGAGGGTTGAAATATGGAGATACAGAGTTGATTATTTTTACAGTCTTCGAACTATTCACTTCCTCTCTTTTGTGATTGGTAGAATTTGCATGATGAGAAAATTTTCAATTATTTCATTGGCTGAAATGGGATCCTATGCCAATGTTAAGACAAAGACTGCACCATATTTTTTTTTTTTACCTTGTAACCTCATTTCATAATTTTGTAAACTTCTGATTTTATTATGATTTGCTACATGTTTTGTTAATATTACACATGTTGTTTGGTATCGTGAATTATACTATACATTGACAAATTTAGAGTTTTTTTTTATTTACTAGCCTCTATTAATAAATGACCTTACAAATTCTAACCATGCGTTTTTATTTGTGTCAAACAGAGCACCGCAACATCAGGTGTCCATAAACAATGTAGTATCACATTTCAAATAGTTCTTCACAAATAAAAGTTACTTTCAAGGATCATTATTTTTTTTTTGGCTTGTCATTCAATCTTATATAAATGCTTGTAACATTAAATACGCCCATCATGATAATTATGTTTTTTTTCAATTGTTATTCGGAGAAAATAAACATCAAATAGCAATACGTTGTGGGGGGTGTTTCCAATACTTGAACAAATTTAATTGTAACTTCTATTTCCTCGTACATGTATCACTGATTCGAGAAACCAGAGGGAAAATAAAACAAATATCAATTGAAATTTATTCATAGACGCATCATCAAATAAAAAAAAACTATAGGAAAGAAATTTAAAAAAAAAATTGCACATAATTCGTCCGTTTTAAATCCATTAATTAAATTTCCTGCAGTGCTAAATGTCAAACATGGAAATTCACAAGTCCTCGTTTTTTAATCATATGACGTTGAATTTGATTTATTTTAGCCTAAAAATAATTTGACAAATTGAGTTCATTGCTTATATCTTATATATTCGTTATGCAGATTATTATTTTATGGATGAATAAAAATCCTATAATAAAATTTAATTTCATTTTTTTTTCTTGCTTGTAATAAAATATGTAAGTGTATATAAGAGTTTATGATATACGTTTATAGATATTTTTCTCATACTTTGACCTTGACATTTGTTATAATAAAAAAAATTTACGGAGAATTCCTTGTAAATCTGGTCAATTGATATTTAATCAACACTTTTTGAAAATACAATTACAATTACAATTATCAGTTACAATTACAAGTATATGCAAGATTTTCAATCAAAAATGAAAGTTTTCTTTTAAAACATGTATTCATTATATTTTTATTGATCTATTAATAGATGAATCTACTTCTAAATCAAACAGTTTTTAAAGCAACATAATAATAATACCTCATCAAGTAGAGAAAGAAGTATCGTCCTTTTCAAAGAATGAAAAGTTTTTAAATATTTAAATTTTTAATAAATCTGACAGATCTTACATAATTGATATCACGAAAATTTTTTTTGACACAAACTATTGTCAGTGCTTGTATATTTATTTGTAACCTTCCTTTCTGACAGCATAATATTACGCTAATTGTTTGTAAGAAAACTTGTCCGCGAATTAATTAGCGAAACTCCACGAAACGAGGACTAAATGCAATGCCATTAGGTGACCTCTCTAAATGATTAAGCACGTTTTACAGTGTTTTTTTTTCTCTAAAGGCTTGCTACAGGAATGGAAATTTATTTGAATAGTCTCTTGCGTATAAGGTATTATAAAGCTAGATAATGTGGTTTTTATATAAATGGATAAATCAGTCTTTGATTTGACAAGAAAGATTGTTAAACAAATTAAAGTTGTTCATCAAAGTCGGTTTTATTGTACAATAAATTATCTTGCTTTTGAAAACCAAGATCGCGTTGGATTTTGGTGATTATTCATAGAATGAATCTAAAATACTTCATTCTTGATTAATATTGATTAAACCTGATGAAATTACTTATCATCCCAACGTAATTACAAATGTCGAATTTTGCAAACAGTGCAACTCTTCTTTTGAAGCTTGTAGAAGTGATGAAGAAATATCAAACTTTAACAAAAAAAAAGATCAAGGATCGAGACAATATTTATTCATAATGTTCTGTAGAAAACAACTAAATAGTTATTGTAAAAATTCTTAGTTTTAATTCTTAAAGAGCTCTTTCTTATCTTGTATCTTTTATAAATTTAAGTTTTACTGGTAAAATAGCATTTGTATTTATACATGATTTACGTACTTCTACGAACAATAGACTTTTTTAAATTTAGTGTAAAACAGAGTCATTTTTAAAGTTTGATGAAGTGATTTATTTCAATATATAGTCATATAATCATAACAAATCAACGATGTTCAAATTGAAGATTTACGAAAATAACTAAATCAATACCAACCTCAGAGCATTTAAAACTTGCTTCTGTTAGATCGGGTACGGGATTCCCCAAAGTCTGCAACTTGTGTCTGGGAACAGGATAAAGAAGTTCTGAGTATGTTTGCACTGCTCTGCTAAATCCCTGTACTAAACACAGAAACAAAAATAGTCGAGCACACATTGTTAATAAATGTTTTTTGATTGAATAAATGTAAATGGGACGGTCCATTGAAATGATGAATATTAGAAACAGATGAAACTTTTTCCCTTCGAAAATAAAAATCAGAAAACTATCACATTGTTTCAAATCATTTCAAAACGGATCCCACTTCTAGGACTTCTTGTGGAACGTGTTACGCGTAAGAATACATCTTATGCTAATTTCCAGTTTTAAAAAAAGAACTACATTTCATTTTTCAATGACGGACACTTGAGTGCTTATGTAACAAGTGATGCGTGAGGACTCAAGTCAAAACCACATACAACTTCCCTTAAATTGACAATGCATCATTGAAATTGTCACGCTTCATAGGTACAAACTTTATTTCAAAGTTCAAAATATTCGAGATATAACTCTAGTAGAACTGTGTATGTTGTGCAAAATAATATTTATTTATTTGTGATTAGTTTTTTATGTTATTTGTGCAGAAAATTAATTAGGAGAAGATAATTAAATCTTCATTTGTACACGAAATGCATACATGTGTTTTATTACAAATATGAATGTGTCATCGTTTTAGGTAAATTAATCATAAACTGACATATCGTGCTACAGGAAACTTGTTCGAGAAAAGTAATCACAGCTACCTGAAGAACACACAAAAAGATTCTTTTCTTTGGGGATCGTAGTGTAGTATAGAATAGTATAGTATAGAATAGTATGGTATGGTATGGCATGGCAAGTAGATATCGTCAAATTGTTAGTTGTATATTATCATCGTTTCTGTTTCAAACATCTGTTTGCACAAAAGGAGAACAGAAAGTAATTCGGCAATCAAATCTCTCATTAAGTCACCATTTTGAAAAATATGATCAAAGTTCATAATATATTTTATTTGATAAACAGATTCTTAATTGTTGATAACCATATGCTTCAAAACTCAGGACACCATTCAAGGCACTGTAAGAAATGTAGAAATTGCAGCACCACCACCTGTCTTATATATTGAAAGTCGTTCATACAACCATTTTTCATATCTTCACGGAGTTTTCAATGTTTTAAAGGTGACCTACACCAAATAATGTATCCAAATGGACTAATTCAAAGAAGAAAATAATAACCCAGTTAAGGGGAAAATGCTTTTTAATATGTTTCCAGAACCTAGAGACAGCCAACGCTCACAGCGAAGACTCGGGGTTTATAGTTTATCCCCTGTTCGTCTATCTATTTGTCCGCAAAAACTTTAACCTTGCCATTAACATCTGAGTGGGTGGGGTTAATATAAAGGTTTCATATTTCACAGATGCATTGCTTGTGTCAAGTTCTTTCTTTGAACATCAACAAATAACGAATTTGATTTCTTTACTTTTGAGTTTGACCCACTTTTGAAAAAATTACCGAACTTTAACCTTGGTCAAAACCTTTGAACAAAACGTGATAGGGCTTTTAAATTTCACAGGTGTTTTCCTTGTGACAAGACCTCCTTTTGGATACAATCAATTTTTGACCTTTGACTTTAACCTACTTTGAAAATACATTAACTTTGGTAATAACATTTGGTGCAAGGGCTTTGATATTTCACTTTGATATTTCTTATTTCAAGTTCTTCCCCTTGGTATTATTAATTTTTACTCCTTGACTTTGACGTTGGAGTTTAGCCACACATAAGAAACAAGAGGCCCAGGGGTCACACACCCATTCTCAATATAAGGGCTCAAATAATGTCGCCTCATTTTCATTTAGAAGAAATACCACTAATGTAATTTTTAAATCAACATTATAAATAGTCATATAACAATGAATAAGAATTCATATAATTATCGATCTGAAAGGGTATTTAAGGAGTTCCAAATTCAAATATAATAGCCTATTTGAAATGTACGTTACTGTCGCCGAGGCAAATATTATGCTGAATCCCCTCTGTGTAATACATAGTTTTGATTCTCAAGTAAAAATTTTCTGATAAGTTAAACCTTGTATCATATATATTTCTTTTCATAACAATAAATACATTTTCTTTGTGATAATAAATATTTTTTATTGTGCAATGTCCCTGTCGCTTAATTCTATTTCAACCACATTACAAGCAAACACAAAGATTATACACCTGATAGTTTTGTTCTCCTTTATTTATTGATGGGCTAAATTTGAAATTTCAAAGGATTAATTACTCCTACTTAGATAATGCAACATGAAATTGAACAAGAGCAACTTTTTTAAATATGTTTACGGAATGAAAGACATTTTCAATCGTAGAGATAAGAAAGAAATGTACGTCCAACCCTATATTCTTCCATTAAGAATATATATTAAGTAAATCCATCAGACAACTCTTGTAATGAATAAGCAACCCCTTGTGTCCTGTAAACTGGCAAAGACGTTTTGCTTAACACAATTAAAAATTATTTTTTACATGAAAAGTGATCATTTGAAATGTACGTGACTGAAATGTACGTTACCATGAAATTCGAATTAAGTGAATCTCGCACGAATTTTCATGTATTCTCATATTTTCACACAATCAAGTGTGTACACAAAGGAAAGTTTTAAAGGTTGGAGGTCGGCTAAATCCCAAAATTATTGAAAAGAAACGTTTCTGCTGAGGAAAAAAAATATATTAAGGTCAATTATATGTAATATAATTTTGATACCTGGTATATGTTTCTGAATACGAAACCTGTATGATGCATTTCTTATGATATGCAAGTTCAACTAATATCAATATATTGCGTGTCTAACGTACGCAGTACAGTTAAGGTGCACAATGGAAATATCGGCTATATTTTGTATTTAAAAATGTATTCGTAATCGGGATGGCGATTATTTTGAGTACATTATTTATATCGGATAATTGTATTTATGATTAATAACTACATATCGAGGACAATTATATTTTATATTTAGACTAGTCACGTGATGCGGCAGTCACTCGATTTTAGGACATTGACTTGAAGTATTGATGTTACATAGAGAATAATACATACCCTTTTCCATATCACATCCTGTATCAGCCCGAGACACCAATATCAGCCAGAGGGCCGAAGGCCCGAGGGCTGATATTGGTCGAGGGCTGATACAGGATGTGATGTGGAAAAGGGTATGTTTTATTATATTTATTACATACTTAGTAATAAAATACAGAACACATTCAGTTGAGAAGAAAATAAGTAAATAACCATGCATGTACTTCTTACATACATGTACATAGTCTAATGTTTCATACGATTTGGGTTTGTTTCTACTTCTATTTCAATGCACTTGATCCGTAGTAATTTGAAAATAATCTATAGTATTACATGTATTTGTAAATTAAGATTAACCTTATTTTCAAAAAGTTAAAATTAAGAGAATATGAACCCACCAAAAATTGTATATGATCACAAGTACTGTTATTGTGGTTTAATTTACTAAGGGTGTGATATTGACGTCACAATAGCCCTATCAGCCCTGCAGGGCTGATATGGATTTGCAGGGCTGATACGGATATCAGCCCCGCAAATCCATATCAGCCCTGCAGGGCTGATACGGCTATTGTGACGTCAGCCATATCGCATATGCAAAAAACCTGTATTTATTACTAAGTGTGTAATAAATATAAATATCAATAGTGCAAGGGCATAACCAAGTTAAATTTCCCAAGTTTAGTATATAAATATTTTCAACATGTATCGTAGTTTCTAAAAAGTGCTGCGATCCTGTCTAAATTCTGCAATTTCATTGTTAAAATTATACTTGTATGACCGAATGCTATATTTTTTGCTGGTCAGCGGCATGAAATACTGATATAATTAAATTGTTTTTTAAGATTTCATCAGGATCGCAGCACTTTTCAGATACCTTATTAGTTCTACAGTTGAAATGTAAAAGCTTACTTTGATCCATAGAGTGTATGCCCTTGCACTAGATCGATTTATTAAGACCCCCCACATTAGCCTCCGATGTACTTGCATACAAATATACGGCAGTGTCAATTAAATACGTAATGTACAGAAAATACATTAATAAAATAACGAAGAAGACATTAAATTCAAGTTATTGTTCCATAGAATATCTGTAAATAATATTTTATTTAATTAGAGAATACATATTTTGTTGAGAAAATATTACTTGATCTGTCTCTCACTGCATACAAACTACGTCACGTTGTAAGAAATGACGTCACATTGACAAGTACCTTGTTTATAACTTGTTATGTGGGATTTAACTAACGACAAAACAACACGCTGTAATAAGTTTTTATGTAGTTTGATGATTTCTTACTGGTTAAATTAGCAGATAAACTCATTTTGTGGTATTTTAAAGAAATGTTGTATGACATATATTGGGTGCGTTCACAGTTCTGCCGTTGGTAGACAA
This sequence comes from Saccostrea cuccullata, assembly GCF_032062105.1. NCBI lineage: Eukaryota > Metazoa > Mollusca > Bivalvia > Ostreida > Ostreidae > Saccostrea > Saccostrea cuccullata. The sequence goes on from NW_026933183.1 coordinate 183,647, forward strand.
AAGTTGCCGTTGGTAAAATTAATTACCATTGGCATGCCACTGGTACCAATGTTTCTTGCCAATGGTAGATTTTTCTGCAGACAGTCTAGAGTGTGGTTAGTGTTGGTAAATGACGTCACAGCTAGTTATCGACATGGCAACCAGCTAGAAACACAGGGATCCTGGATTTACAAGAATATAAACGATTTTTTCCTCTAATCCTTTTTAACAAATCATGTCAAAATCACATAAAAATCATATCAAACACTTATATTCATGATTTCGAAGTATGAATTAGACATGATCCATTAAATGGATTATATAAAACTCAAAGATATGGCAACTAAAGAAGTGTGATCCTTATGTGGTTTGTTTGTCGAATATGAGTCTGCTATGATTTTCTTGCGATTGTGGCATGTGCCAATAACTTAGAAGACAAAGAAATCTATAATTCAGTATTACCAACGTCTCCATTGGAATCCCATTGGTAACATTGGTAAAATTGTCACATTTGTATGCCAATAGCCGTTCAGGGTTTATTGGTACAGTTGGTACCATTGTCAAATTATTGCACCAATGGTATATTGAAAGTTGGTACTAATGGTAGAACTGTGAACGCACCCATTGTGTATGATGTCATAGTCAAGTTTTCCCGTACAAATTAGGCTCCGCCTCCTTTTTGTAACCTTAACTGTGCTGCGTACGCTTGTGGATGAGAATTGATTTTTATATTTGAAATGTACGTTACGTATGGTAACGTACATTTTGCTATTTCTAACTGACATTTTTTTTATTTAGTCAATGAATTGCGTTTACACGAGCGAAACAAAATTATCGTTACCATCCATTTGACAACTGACCACATAAATCTATCTAAATGCACCCCTAATCCTCGTAAATGTGGTAGACTGTTACCACATGCTAGAAAATTTATTTCCAAGTGTCTTAAATTCATCTTTAGCAACCTTTTTGCAGTTTGTTTACTTTTAATATGCGACTTTTCGTCAATATTAATTTAATTGTTGTTGATAATTTAAAACAAGGTATGCATAGGCTTATAACTGGTAAAAAAAAAAAAAAAAAAAAAGAAACAAAACAAATAAACCCAGAACACAAGACGGTCACGTACATTTCAAATACTGAAAGGCACACAATACTCAGTTTTGTTTGAATCATTGCATTTTGGGTTATATTTTTCCAGATCTGCTGAAAAGCACGTATGTTTGTGTTTTGACAAACGATGTTGCAACATACTCAGGGGTTCAAAAATCCTCAAGCCCGACGTCCCGGACTAACAAATTCCGGATCCGGACTCGGCATTTAGAATTCGCCAAAGTCCAGGGACTTGGCTATGCTTCTTCTTCATCTTTTTTTATAAGTTAAAAAAATGATCGTAAAGCTAAAAATAAAGCAAATTCTCAAATGTTTTAAGTAAAAATGTGGGTTTGTGGGCGTTAAAATACCAATAAAACATTACGAACGTTTCGAAAATACAGTCCGTCTTTTTATTTTCCGTTGCGGTTAGACTCTTGCTTTTACGCAATTCCGCATGTTTCCTCCTATATGACAAACGGCAACGAGTTTGTTAAATTTCGGTTTTAGCTGTGACTTACAGCACATTCTAATTTCTTTTTATTGTAACAGATGGTTTATTCAGTAGTGAGTAATTGTAAAAGTTATTGTAATGTACCAGTAATCTATCAGTCTGGTATTGTGTTGAAATACTCATGTACTGTCAAAATATGACAGTTTATGGAGGAAAAATAAAACATATTAATACATATAGTCTTTATTTATTAAATGCAACAAATGAAAATAAATTATAAGTTACATAAATTTAATGATGTATAGGTAAATATGGACTCTTGAAATTTCTTCCTCGGACTTGCCTAAAATTTACTCTTCAAGTCCTGGACTTGACCATGACAAAAAATATTTTGAACCCCTGATACTAAATGAAATTGTTAACAAGACTGTCGATGGATATATTCGGAATAGATTTATGTAAAGTTTCAATGGCCAAACACGAGCATTTGTTAGATCATAGCAAAATACGTTTGACTCTTATTTTTTTTGTCTGTACCCTTGCACACAGGTAGAAGTAACTAGGCTACGACCGGTGTCAATTTCAGCGAAACAGCACAAAAGAATGGCAATGAACTGAGGTGGAGGGGACTCCCCAATAATATGTGAAATGAACGTTACCGAAGTGACGTTGCATTCATGTAGTTGATGACAAATAACCTCGTTTGTTACATTATGATTTCTTATATTACTGCGTTAAAACGCTTTATTGAAATGATTTTTATGTCAATAATTGCTTTTTTTTCAATATTTTCTTACTACTAATTTACATATTATTACAAGCTTGAAATGTACGTTACCTACTCATATTCTGAGACAATCGTGTCTTTATAGTGTTGATTGTGACATATATATACGAAAGCCCAGAAGGCTCATTCGAGATTCGAGATTCGAAATACGAGATTCGAAATTCGAGATTCGAAATTCGAGTTTCGAGATTCAAGATCTAAATTAACCAATCAAAAGGCAGGTTCAATTTTGATTACTCCCCTTTATTATGTTTTACTATCAAGAAATCGTTGAATATATTCATATCAAATGGGTCATTTGCTTAAATGATAATGCAAGAAAAAAAGATACATGTATTAAAACAAAATAAAAAGGAATTTTAGGTTACATTTTAGAAAATATATATAAATTCTTATTTTTCCTCATTAAACAAAACAATAGATACGTATATAGAATATTATATGGTCTTATCGTTGAATTGCGGAAATCGTAAGTCCATATTTTTTTTAATAAGAACATTGATGAGGGAGAAAATTATTATTTATATGAAATACTAATGAGGGTACATTTCTTTACATTGTGCCCCCCCCCCAATAATTTTATAATTTTGCCGATATATAAAATACTATAGAAATCATAACTACTATGCTTGTGCCCCCTCAATAAAAACATCTGATGACTTTTTTTGCTTTGTTTTTGGTTGTCAAGAAATTTTTGGTAGTTGAAAACTGAAAATGTATGGCTGCCCCCCCCCCCCCCCAATGACATGAGCATTATGGTTTTACTAGTATATTTGAGTCTTTGACCAAGTCGGGCGAGACCCGAGCGGTTTCCTTTTAAATAATTATCGAATATATATTTATTGTATCTTTGCATCGCAAGGTATCGCAATTTTTAACATTGAATGTTGATAACCACAAATTTGCCCCCCCCCCCCCCCCTCCCACTTGGCCATTCCCGTAATATTTTTCCGATATAATATATACTATAGAAAACATAACTTTATGCTTATGTCCATTCAAAAATAACTTCCAATTACCATGATAACCCCTATTTTTCGAGGTTTGGGTGGGGATAGGGGGATTAACAATGATTTTTTTTTTATTTATTATTCCCAATGGGTCATTATCTTTATTAAGTATGCATGTTTCAGCCAACCGTATTTAAGGGGCTGTCTATTGGTTTCATAAACTTGGTCACTGGCCACTTTCTAATACCAACACAAACACTATCCACCTTGAAACCAGCAGTACTAATTATTAGGGAGACGAAGCATCGATTTTGAAATTGGGATGGGGGAGGGCGGGGGTAGGGCAGACAAAAATATTATTTCAAGCCTGAAAATAAAAACTGACAGAAAAAATTTGTCCAAACCCGAAAATCCTATTTCGGGGCGTGAAAGGGGGCGGGGGGGGGGGGGGGGGGGGGGTCGAACTTCATTTAGTTCCTAATTTCTTTTAATACACTATTACTTAAACTTTTTGACTATACTGCACCACTGTACCAAAACGTGGGGGGGGGCTTGGCAACTGACCTTTCGATGAACATTTTCAAAAGTAAAAAAAATTATGTTTGGAAAAAAGGGGGGATGTATGTACTGTTAATCTATTTTAAGTTTACTATTATGTCAACAACCCTGTATCCAAAGTAGATAACACGAAATATATATTTTCTTTATATAAATCTCTTATGACATTTAAGAAGCTATTTTAAATTAATTAAGCATATCTTGGTGACCAAAATCTAATATTTCTTTAAATTTCGTTTTGATAATATACGACACTTTTTCTTGCGTCGCAATTTAATCAAATGACCTCCTCGGTATTAAAATACTCAACGATTTCTTGATAGTAAAAAATAATAAAGGGGAGTAATTGAATCTCAAACCGCCTTTTGATTGGTTATTTTGGATCTTGAATCTCGAAACTCGAATTTCGAATCTCGAATTTCGAATCTCGTATTTCGAATCTCGAATCTCGTATTTCGAATCTCGAATCTCGAATGAGCCTTCTGGGCTTTCGTACATATAACACAATGTGATTACATAGAGAATCTTTTTTGGATTAAACTGAAACAAAACGATGAACTTTTAGATGAATTTTAAGCTTTTTATTAAACAGAAATATATCTTGAAATGTACGTTATATTTACGTAGTTTTCTAAATCGGCATGGATATATGTTAAAATAGACAGTAACTACAAAATAGAATTTTACTACATGTACATGTTAAGTTCCAGTATCTATAGAAAATGACAAGATTTCAAACTGATCGCTCTAAGCAAAACAGAGAGAAGAATTTAAAGCATATATTTAAAAAAATGTTTTTATACATCTGGATCAAAAATTAACCTTTGTTTTTTGAAAGGAAAAATCAAACGCACGTTCGTATGCCAAGAAAATATGTTGCTGACAGAGTTGGTAGGATGTGCTGGTGTTAAGATGAGACATCCCAATTGTGATTTTAATGACTACGTTTTTTTTACATATCTTTTTGGACATTGAAGAAAGAGTAACGTACATTTCAAGCTACATTTCTGAATAAAATCACCCTCTACTTTACCGTCTTGTCATTATTTCATGTATTAAAATTTGATGAAAAAAAATCTGGAAACAAAATCTTCGGATACTTTCTTTCAAAGGTAATTGATAGAAAAATTGTTATCTTGAACTTCATTTTTTTAAAACATCAGAGAGGCATTTGTGCCCTTATATTGAGAATGGGTGCACAGCGCTCACCTGAGGACATCGGTTAGGAAAAAGCACGTATCAGATCAGAACTGAAAGTTTACTGAGGTGGGGGGGGCGCTAGAATTTTAACTCCCCAGGGGGTCATGACTTGAACAAACTAGAATCTACACTACCTGAGGATGGTTCCATATAAATATCACTAATCATGGCTTTGAGGTACTTGAAAAGAAGATTTTGAAAGGTTTCCATATATATTCCTATGTAAAACTTTGGTCGGCCATTTTGGCCCCACCCTAGGCCCGGGAGACATGATTTGAACAATTTGAATCTACACTACCTGAGGATAATTTCACATGAGTTTCATCTTTCCTGTCTCGATGGTTCTTGAGAAGAAGATTTTTAAAGATTTTTCCTATATATTCCTTTGATCAGCCATTTTGGCCCCACCCTACCCCTGGGGGTCATGATTTGAACAAACTTGAATCTACGCTACCTGAGGATGATTCCATATGAGTTTCATCTTTCCAGGCCCAGTGGTTCTTGAGAAGAAGATTTTTAAAGATTTTTCCTATATATATCCTATAGGGATCATGATTTGAACAAATTTGAATCTACACTACCTGAAGATGATTTCACATGAGTTTTATCTTTCCTGTCTCAATGGTTCTTGAGACGAAGATTTTTAAAGATTTTTCCTATATACCAGTATTTCTATGTAAAATTTTAATCGATCATTCTGGCCCCACCATACCCCAGGGGGTCATGATTTGAACAAACTTGAATCTACACTACCTGAGGATGATTCCACATGAGATTCATCTTTCCTGGCCTGGTGGTTCTTGAAAAGAAGATTTTTAAAGATTTTTCTTATATACTCCTATGTAAAACTTTGATCAGCCATTTTGGCCCCATCCTACCCCTGGGGGTCATGATTTGAACAAATTTGAATCTACGCTACCTGAGGATGATTCCATATGAGTTTCATCTTTCCAGGCCCAGTGGTTCTTGAGAAGAAGATTTTTAAAGATTTTTCCTATATATTCCTATGAAAAAATTTGATCGGCCATTTTGGCCCCACCCTACCCCTAGGGGTCATGATTTGAACAAACTTGAATCTACGCTACCTGAAGATGATTCCACCTGAGTTTCATCTTTCCTGGCCCAGTGGTTCTTGAGAAGAAGATATTTTAAAAATACCATTAATTTTTCAATAATTCATTATTATCTCCCCTTGGAAAAGGGCGTGGCCCTTCATTTGAACAAACTTGAATCCCCTTCACCCAGGGATACTTTGTGCCAAGTTTGGTTGAAATTGGCCCAGTGGTTCTTGAGAAGAAGATGAAAATGTGAAAAGTTTACGACAACGACGACAACAACAACAACAACAACGACGACGACAGTCAATGGACAAATTTTGATCAGAAAAGCTCACTTGAGCCTTCGGCTTAGGTGAGCTAAAAAAAATTAATCTTGGTCATTATGTTTTAAAAGTTAGCACTCAGGCTTTCATATCTTAAATATGTATTGACACAGGTCCTTTGTTTGGATAACAACATTTTGAACTCAGGTCCTTTGTTTGGGTAACAACATTTTGAACTCTTGACCTTGACATTTGTGTTAGACATGCATTTGAGAAACTTAACGGAGGCAACAGTGTTTCACAGACAGATCTTGTCCATTCATATTAATAGATTGTATAACAGATTTTCATAAAAAAAATGTATTTCATTTTCTTACTAGGTTTAATAAAGAGATTTCCTTAAATACCATAAGAATTGAATTTCATTTTATTAACGAATAACAGTGGCTTGTAAATAGAATTGTTTGTCTTGGGCAATGATGAAACTAACTAAGAAATCATCCCCAAGAATGCAAAATCAATTTGAAGAGTAATAATTATGCCACTGATTTTCTCTTAATCTTAAAACTAATCAAAAAGCAAATGCATGAAGATTCTGTGTATTTGAAACTGCAAAACAATGAAGAAACAACGTTATAGGGTATCAATCTGGTATTGGTAATTAACGCCTCTTCATTATCAATTATAAAATTTCTATAAATATGATAATTAATGTTTGATACAAGTAAATATATACATATTTTAATAAGATTTTAATATAATTATCGTCAGAAAAGACATTTGTATAAATTAAAGGCATCTGACAAAGGGAGTCCCAAATTGTGATGTTAAACAAAGAAATTATGCGGGGGATATGTCAAAGAGGTTCCAGAACAACAATAAAACCACTTAATCTGTCACCTACCACAGAAAGGAAATGATAAGTTGTTGTTAATTTATCTATTGCAATTTACTCAGTATCATGATTTTTTTCCAAAGAAAACCATTCTTGACACGTTCCTCAAATATATCTTGGTATTATTTAAAAGATTGTGCATATTTGTCATACTCTTGTGATTTCTAAAATTTCTAAATTGTTTTCAATATGTTTTTAATATAAGTACATAAAAAATTGTGATATATGCCATTCAGATGATTACCCATACGGGTTATATAAGAAATATCACCCTGTGGTATCTTGTCCAAATGCCTGGTAAGGTACCCTAATTCTTTGTGAGGAAACTTGTTTAAGTGTTTAGATTCCAATGACAAAGTCTTGCAGAAAATTATATAATTATATTTTTAGGAACGTGTCGTCTGACCGTAAATAGTAGAATCTGATCAAGTGTATAAGCGAACACATCTATAAAATAAAATAATGTAATGAACCTCTATTGTTTTCTTTCAAGAGTTATAAAATTATAAAATTGTTGTAATGAAATTTAAAATTTGGACAAAACGACTAAGTTGATGGTTTTCTCGAAATATTTTTTAGAAATATGTTTACTGATTGACTGTCAAATGTTTTGAATGTTTTACACTCTGATTACGAGATCTATACGTACGTTTTGGAAAAAAAAAAACAATGGAGGTTAAAATGAGACATATTGATTGATCTGCATTTGCTTTACTACATGTATTATTTTACATTCTTTATGTATCGTTACCCACTGAAACATGATGTGACTAAAAAAAAATGCCGGTGCCAATATGTCTGCAACATCAATTTGTCTTGCCACTGGCAAAAATTTCAAATTCTCTCTTCTTATGGTAATAACGTCTAAAGACATTGCTTGAAGTTTTCGCATGCCAACTGGCCGAAACGAAGGCTAAAATTGATGAAGATAATTACCAGTATTCTAATTGCAAAGACTAAACCTGATGAAAATTTTAATTACGAACCACAGTGAAATTTAATGATTATTATTTATGACTTATGAAAAAATATTATTGCTTGAGAAAAACTCTTTAAAGTATCTTCTGAGCAGAAACAATGTATCACATGTGGAGCTTCATCAAAAGGTTTATTTACAGACAGAACAAAAATGATACCTTCTGAAGAGTGGCCTTTTTCACAAAGTTTTACAGAATCCTCGTGAAGAATAACAGCAAATTCACATTAGCAATAGTTATTATTTTATATCTATATTATCTGTTATATTTTCTTTTCAGGGACTCGTGTCTTTCTTTCTAAATGCAAGCAAAGATTAAAATTGATTTTATGTTTTCAATGTTCACAAAAATTATGAAATTTTTAAAACTATATAGCTGATTGCATAAATAAATATCCAATTACATAAAGAATATTTCAATGTAAATCCTCGATTACAAACACAAAGGAACAATTGTTAATTACAAGCAAAGGCAAATGATGTATTATAATATGGTTATACATAGAGGGAACAATTTGATATTACAATGTAGCTTGTCATAATTTACAAACGTCTAATTAGTCGTCTTACAAGGAAGGTAATTTGTTTAATGTAGACATGGATTTCTAATTTCAGCTTTGAATTAACCAAAATAAAAGTGGTTTATTAAACAAATCCAGTATCTCAACAGAATGACAGGTGTTTTGTATTTCATAACAAATTAAATGCTAATGAATTCACTTTTGTAGAGGAAAAACAGAATTCGCAAGATTAAGTGTGATTTCTGTCACTTCTAGAGTCTGACTGTAATTTTATATGTGTGTAAACATATGATAAACTGCAGATGCCTCGAAATTTTATTTAAAATACTTATCATAATATTTGATATAATATCAGAAAAAATATCTCATAAGACGTTAGATACTAGTACATGAGTCAATTGATTTTTTTTCGATGAACAGGTGTATAATTGATTGTCTTCTGATATCACAATAGTGCATGAGACACCATAATATCTTGTCTTTCACAAAAACCTCAAAACTTAGTTCTGTTTGTTTGTTGTTTAAGGCAACTGTGGAGGATTTTTCACTCATATGAAGACACAACCACTTGCCTGAGTAGAGCTGCAAATTCGACCAATACTCGACACTCGGTACTATCGAGCAGCGAAGGATCTTTTTGTACCAGCACCTACTGCGATATGGGATCTCGGTTCATACGATCTCATCCGAAGGACTAGTCTCCACTTCACCCTGTGGTATTGTTACCTTGGTCAAACGAACATACTCTACAGTTTTTGACCTCTTGATCTCTAGAAGTTAGATTTTTTTTTTGAATCATATTAACCGAAACATATCTACCTTTTAATAGAGATTGTTCTATCTCACGTATCCGTATCCGTATACGTATCCGTATCCGTATCGAAGTATGAGAGGCATCTCGATCCCGATGTCTAAACCATCTGGTTACATTTCCATCATTTCAAGTTTGGTTTTTAACCTTATTAACTAAGAAATGATATGTAGTGTGATTTTTTTTAATAAAAACATATAAGTTGCTGTACACATCTTATGCATCATGTCTTTTGGGGTGGAAGGGGTATAAAAGTTTAAAAATAAAATTAGAAAAACAGGTATGATTTTTTTAAATTTAAATGTGTAGAAAATATTTCTATTTAGATCGACCCCTCTCTCTCTCTCTCTCTCTCTCTCTCTCTCTCTCTCTCTCTCTCTCTCTCTCTCTCTCTCTCTCTCTCTCAATTTTAAGGTATTCATTCTTCATTCTTGAAATAACATTTACAAGAACACGATATATTCCCTATAATATATATAATTATATAAACAGTTAAACCACCTCTTTATCTCAAACTTGTAAATACATGTAGTTGTACATTAACTGGGAAAGATTTAATCAAAGTGCAAAACAAATGTGTATGGGGGATTTGAAAATGTCCATCCTCATTTCCTTTTTTATCATCTTCTATGCCATTCATTATCACGTATTTGATGGTCATAGTTCTCCAGAAAAATTTTGGATATCTGGTAATTCTGGGGCAGTTTGAATACACTCCCTAAATTGTAGGTCGATATCCGTATCATGGGCGTCGGAAGGAAATAGAAAGGGAGCTAGTTGAAAGAGGTTGCTAAACCAACAAAAAAGGTAAACCCCAATTTTAATTGCCTATATATAATGTCTATCTTTGCAAGAAAGAGGGGGAGGGCTAAGCCGCCCCTACCCCCCCCCCCCTCCCGGTTCCGACGCCTATGCGTATCCAGGGTTTCAAGGAGCTTGAGAAATGACTATGTACAAGATCTGAAAGTGTTGCGTTTAAACGCTGTATATTTTAGACTTGATTGATTAAACACTTATCGATAAAGGGGGAGGAAAATAATTGTTAGGTTATTATGTATCTTCCTCTCTTAAACTATTCTTTTTGCATATTAACTTCTTTTCATGAAAGTTACATGATGGAGTTTTTAGTCAACAAAGCAAGCTGTTTTGGATGGCTGTTTTGGATAAGCTGGTTGGCTTATCGCCCCCCCCCCCTTTATTTGCAAAGATGGACATAATATATATTGAGGCGTAGGATAAGCCCCTTCCCCACTTTCAACAGGCATGTTGTATTGCAGTTAACTTAGGCGTCGGAACGGGGGGGGGGGGGGGGGGTATATGGGCGTAGCGCCGTAGCCCCCCCCCCCCCCCAACTGCTTTATCCAAAGATAGACTTAATATAGACATTGAACATCGCTGCGTAGGTTAAGCCCCTCCCCCCCACTTTCCACAAACACGTTTCAGTTTAGGTTAAATTAATGTGGAAAGTGGTGTTGTTTGGAAAAAAAATTGCTAGTGAAACTAACAACCCCCCCCTTTTTTTGCCTATCAGTTTTTTTTTTTAAGGAATAACAAAAATATTTCTTACATAGCCCCCCCCCCCCCATTGCAAATTACAATTTGCTGCCGACGCCAATGGTTAAAGTATGGTAAGTGGGAGTGTTTGAAAAGAAAATTGTAATGAAAAAAGTAATAAAGTAAACCCCTCCCCCCCCCCCCCACACACACACACATACTCACACACAATAGTATTTAAGGATTTTGGACAATGAACAAATTTTTTTCCCTTTTTCTGCTTCAGGGCTTATTTTTTTCTCTCTTTCAATTAGCCCCACTCCCTACTTTCAATTTCCTTCCGACGCCAATGCGAGGAGAGGTGAAAAGGAGGCAGTTGAACTGACTATTCAAAGCATATACTCAGAACTTGTAGCGGTCCTGAAGGAATTATGAAATCAATTTGAAACTCTCTCTAAAAACGGCTACAGAGTTTTATTGATCACGTTGATGATAAGGTATTTTGTTTTGTTTCAGCGTGCGTGTGTGTGTTAGGGGGGGGGGGAGGGGGATGGGGGTATCTGTTATGTTATCAGTTACGTGTAATGGTATTGTGAAAAATACAGAATGGATCAATAATATATCCTGATATTATGAGAGAGGAAAAAGAAGCTGATTTTTCAACAAATATTTGGAAACAAAATGAAATTTATTTTAAACTTTGTTTCATTTTCTTTTTTTTTTTAATCATTATTTTTCTTCGAAATGATAGAGGTTTACAGCAGTTTAGTATTTTTATAGAAAAAAAAATTGCCATTTGTTATTTTTGAATGCAAAACTGTGGCTTTATAAGTAAGCACAAACAGAGATGGAATTGTATTAAATGGTTTAGACATCGGGATCGAGATGCCTTTCATATCTCGATACGGATACGGATACGTATACTTATACGGATACGTCAGATAGAACAATCTCTATTAAGCAACGTTTACAAGATAAACAGACAGGACATTACATGTCACAGATCTTGGCACCACTATACAATACGAGGGCTGTTTCAAAATTATTGAGACATTGTGTATATTTTGCTTTCTAATGAACGTCTTTCGGTGAAAATTTGCATATACGTTTGACATACATTAAGAATTAATAAAAGCAAAAAATATTTTACAAATATTAAATATTTTCTGTACAATGGCATATAAATGTGTCATCAGTAGGGGTACCCGGAGCAGTCTCGAAATCAGATATTGAAAATATGTAACACCAACGTTCTAACTCTTCGTGGACCCATAATAAGATCGAAAATAATTCTGTTTATGTATATAATTTTTCAGCTTTAATTCAAATTCATTTTGTACAACTTTGATAGAATATTGATCAGGAATACGGAGATCATAAAAAAAAATTAGCGCGGTAGAGAAATCTGCTAAGAACGAAAAAATGGATTTTGACGTCAAGGGCGGAGCAGCGAACATACCTAAAATTTTGCGTAGCGCAATGTAGAACTCTTTTCCAGACACAATGACCTGCTAAAGTAATAACTACGAGAAAAAAATAATTTGTAAGGGTTTGTTATTTCATTGGTATACATTTTTTTTTTTTACAATTAATTCAACCAGAGTAAAATAAAAAGCTCCGGACGACCATCATTTATTACGTACGGTATCAATATCGTTGACCCGCGTTATATAAATCGGCACTGCATGATTTTAAGTCATCTTTTTCCACAAATGAAAATATTACACTCGGGTAGCAACAGCATACATTTTTAAGGAATAGTTTAAGAAAAGAGACTGTTTGATTTTTGTACTTTTATATGTAATTACAAAGAAGGAAAAAGATTAAACGGTTCCCGATTGTTTTACATGCGAAACCATCTCCGGCTGACGTGACATTAAAATGACGTAGTGATGCTGCTCCGGGTCGATAGACATATGCATGTTTATTATTTCATCGAAACTGTTCTTATAATCACAGGAATTAGAAATTTTACATAAGTGTTTTATTCATTCTTTATAAAATGTTGATGAATTTTCCTGAAATTATCTCCGTCCTTTATGGAGTAAATGTAATTGTCTCAATAATTTCCGAACAGCCCTTGTACATCTCTTATTCAATAAAGTCGTAACCAATAAAAAATACATTGTATTACTTTACCTTCTTTTATCAAACATTTCAATTTCTCTTCAGCTTTCCTACTCCCTATAACAGCATCAACAACAACACACTGCTAAAAAGCGTGTGATAAAACCAAGACAAACGTCCTTTTTAAAATGAGAGATCTGTCATTTCAATAAAATTTTGAAATAAAATTTTCTACTTTGATCTCAATTTGATCTTTCATGGACGCAAATACTTGCACATGTATTGCTTAAAGTATTGTGGATGTGAATAATTTTTCCAATTAATAATATCCATGTATAGAAAGTTCAATATTCATTTGCCCTTCGGGAACGATGAATATTGTATATGCTCTCTTCTGGTATCTTCGATATAATACATGCACTGTATTAACTTAAAAAACAAGAATAATTTTATAAAATCATAAAAATCATACATACAACCATAGATTTTTATAACTCACGAAATATTGTGATTTCAATTTTTTTGCATGCCATGCAGTTAATCATTTTCTCCTAATTCGAAATGCACGCGCAAAATTAAAAAAAAAATAAAAACGTGATAATTTAATTTCTTCTACGTGTTTCGAAATAAACGCAACATGTGCCAAAGTAAAATTAGAATTTTGTCGAGAAAATTCCATTTTCAAATCAGTTTTGTCTTTATGAAGGTAAAATCACCCAATCAGTCATTTTAACAATTCTAGTATATCAAACCTAAAGATGTGAGGACACAATGATGAAAGTAATAAAGTAAACCAAATTCCAATATCATTTAGGGAAATACCCATTTATAATTCCTCAAACTAGTTATCTGACAGGACCATTTAGTGGTTAAAACTTTAAGTTGGACTGTTGTATCACTTGAAACATAATTGCATTTTCAGGCCTTTAAAGAGGTAAAGAAATTGATGTGGTGTAAAACTAATGCAATGAAGCATAGATTTGAAAACCAAGTACAATTCCTAGCAGATCCTAGCAGGTCAAATAATCTTCGAAAACAGGGATAAAGGAGTTAATTTGATATGTATAAAGGAATAAAATGACGGCAAAGTTGTAAGTTAAATAAAAGGTTTTAGCATGATCCAAAGTTTGCGAATTTAAAATTTGTTACAATAGTTGCAGATAAGCAGGAATATACAGGTGAAATAACAAAATTTAATTAAAAAAAAAACCCTGAGAAGATGAGATTTAGCACCCCCACTCTGAAAAAAAAAATATCTATTTTGTTGATACCGAACAAAAAATGAAAGTGAGAAAAAAATAGGTAAAAGCAGAACATACGTAATAAACCTGTTTTTCTTGTATAAGGCTTCATTGTCAAGAAAATATAAAAACTATTCGAAATTACATCATTTGCTACCAAACCATTACTATAAATTCTCTGTTGACATTTGTCAGCGAAAAACATTTTACTGAAAAGAGACACTCTGTTGACCCATCATTACCGGTGAGTTATGAGGTGGAAAAATTTTGGTCACTTAGAAATTACATAATTATAGAACATTGCGCAAAGCAGATTAATGCATTTTCCAAATAAAGCACCCCAATTATGAATGTGACCATATAATCATCTTATGATAATTGCTTATATAAATATAAATCTAAGGTATTTTATCAATATTTCATGTTTGATATTAGCTGCAATGAAATCTTTTTTAAGTTGAGAACATAACAAGATTTGTCACTTTGGGTCATCTTTAAGAAATATGTTTGGTTGCACTCTTCCGACGGAATGACTAAAAATGGACCAACTCAAAACATTTTTTTTAAAGATTCCAGGATACGATTTCGTTGCCTCTTCTATTCATGTTTTGATTCAATATATCTAATTGAACTTGGAAAAAAGACACCACAGATTCTGAAACATTTAATTGGACATTAAAGACGTTAATTTTAACTCAATAACAAAAAAATTGTTATTAACGTGATAACTTCAATTTTTTTGTTATCGACAGCTGTCCTTACTTCTGTAGCAATATACCCTAATTAATTGCAGTTGTGGTCTATGTCACCCAGTTGATTTGAAACGCAAGAGATTGTTCTACGTTCAATCATTTTTTAAAAGGCAAGCTATATACCAACAAGTTGATGAAAGAAGAATATCAACAGTCTCGTTAAACGTCATCATTTCTTTATTTATTATCGTTATAATCACCTCTCTAGAAAAAAAAATCTATCGCTATTTTACTATTTCCATACTTGTTGTTAAGCCATTATTTACAAAACTGAAATTTCTACGAATTTTCGCGTTTACCCGATCATAACAAGTAGAACATTGCAGGTGTGCTGACCGGTCTAAAGGGGATGCTAACTACTCCATGGCACCTGATCCCACCTCTGGTATTTAGAGGTCAGTGTTCTGGTCCCAGGATCATGAAACAGACTTAGACTTAAGTCAAGTTTTCAATGACCTGTAAAATGCTTATAAGTCATTGAATTTGTCTCTTATTTTGCAGATAATAAGACTTTCATGAAGCAATTTTGAAAATATTTTATTTTTGATTTGCTTGACTTCTACCAAATTACAGTACAACATAAAGATTTTGACTTAAACTGAAGATGTTTCATGATCCCAGGGTCTGCTTTGTCTTGCATTCTTTCAATCGACTTTGAGCTTGAATGCTGTTTGTTGTCTCTGTATTTTAATTCATGGTTAATATCATTTCTATAATAGCGCTACCTCACATTCCGGGCCTACAGGTGTGGCTTTTACAAATCTAACTTTTCCCCTGCGTCTTATGCATGTTAATATTGTCAAAAATTAATTTTGTCATCTACTTACATGTTTGCCTGCAGCAATAAATTATGAGAGACACACGTGATGAGGATTTTCTCCATCAAGAAATGAATATTAAAATTTAAATTAAACTCATTAAACTTCAGATTAGCAATTCAAAAATCTATAAAAACTGAAAAAGAAGGAATTTAAAAACATGGCTTAATTCTATGTAGACATTTGTAGTTTTGCAGAGCAAATGTGTTTTGAATACTGCATAGTTAATATGCAGGTCCTAATTGAATTGTGACAACATATCGGACACGGAATCATTATATATTGACATTAAAGATAAAAAAAATTGTTAAGATATTCAAATATTTATTTTTTAATTGTCTTATCTTGAAATATGAAGTTAACAAAGTGTAATCGAGCCTTAAAGTCCAAAAAACAAAAAAAAAATGTCATAAAGCAAACACAGGCCTCAGAAACATCAGAGGTGGAATCAGGAGCCATGGAGTAGTAAACATCACCATTGACGTATCGCACTAGCCTTGTGTCATTGTCACATTGCTGTAAACGGAGAAATCCGTAGGAAGTGCAGTGTGAAAATAATGGTTAAAAATTTTATGAAAAACGTCAGTCTACATTCGATCTATCAACCATTTATAATTTGTAAACAAGATCATTTGTTTCGACGATAGAATTCGAAGAACGTGCATTTATAAGTAGATTAAAGATAGCCTTCTATCTGACATGTAGTCTTTTATTTTGAGTTTAATGCGATAAATCTAATCATCAGGTATCCATAATTTTGAGTTTGATGAGTTATATTAAGTCATCAGTTGTCTTCAATATAAAGTTTCATGACTGGGCCATATCAAATTATCATGTGCCTTTAATTTTGAATTTAATGGGATATATCGATCATTATGTGAATTAAAATAGATATTGCTATTGCATTAAACGTCATCAGAATACCTAAATATGACACTGAAGGTTACAGCAAAGGACTTTTTCCTCTTTCTATAGAAGTTTTCTTAAATCAATTCTGCTTCATAAGAATACAAAATTAGGTTTGCTAACAGAGCACAATTTATACCAATGTGAATTTTAACAGAGTGCTAGAAAATGTGACCTCAACAATATTGTCAATATTAATAACCTAAACATATTCTCATATATAAATTGCATAGTACTTGTATATATAAAATAAGAATGGTTTTAACAAAAAAATTAGATGGCTGATAACAAGAAAAAAAAGATTCTTAGAGATTCAGATGTCTATCATGTCAAAAAGCATTCCAGACCTTCTTTTTTCGTGGGAGAACGGTTGTGTGATGAAAAGTCGCACTTGTGCTATCATTTTTGGTAAAAAATTGTAAATTTTAATTTATTTTCTGAAGGCCTTTTGCCGTTTTCCCCAAGTATCCATATTTTACAAAAATATACATTTGCAATCTCTGCGTTGAAGATTCTTAATGATTCTCATGACAGTTCAAAGATTGGAATATTCATTATGTCCTCGTAATCGAAGATTCGGGGGGTAAATGGTTTAGCCCTGTCCGTCTGTCCCTCTGTTTGTCCGCAAACACTTTTACTTTGCCCAGTTCTTTGAATGGGTGGGGTTATGGCTTTCATATTTCACAGTTGCATTCCTAATGACAAGACATTTCTTCTTGTTATTTCCAAATTTCCAAAAATTATTTCCCTTGACCTTGAAGACTGACACACTTTTACCAAAAAAAAAAAAAATTAATCTTCGTCATAATTTTTGAACAGTTGGTGTTAGCTAGGGCTCTTATACTCCACATGGGTATTCATTGTGACAAGACCTTTCAAAGGGTATAAATATTTTTGACATTTTGGCTTCGACCTTGGATTTTGACTAAAAACTTGAATTTTCGCCATAAGCTGCCATATGGTTGCATCAGTTTTTCTCAAACACATCTTATTCTTTTGTGTGTTGATAGGTTATAGTAATTGCTTTTTTTCTTAATTGTTTTTAAACTGTTTTTCGACAAATAGACACACTTTTTGGAAAGCCCACGTATTATTAAAATGAGTTAATTGACCCATCAGAAAAGCAATAAGTCATCACAAAGATGTTTAATTTCAATGATGAAATGAGTATGTGATGTTAAGTATCATTTATTTATTTATTCCTATTTATTCTTCATCGTATGTTTTAATACAACATTAATTGTTTTAATTTTAATTCATTTATCATTTAAAAGACATAAAACCACATCTTTATTTCTATATATTCTACATAGTGTGCTTTAATACAGTATTAATTGATTTAATTTCAATTCATTTATTATCAACAAATAAAACCCTTGTTCTAAGTAAAGAGTTCAGTCTAAGTTCTATGCTGAGGAATGACCTATTAATGTTGTGTATCAATACACTGCACTCTTTATTTTTGTTTAAATACAGAACCTATACTAAGCATGATAAAAGCAACAAACCATCTGTATAATTAGATTGACCACGCTTTGTCAATCGTGCCTTTATTGAAATTCAGTTTTTATAAATTAATTTTGATTACATTCAGTGTTAAGCGAGAAATTCGCTAGTAAACTTTGACAAAATATTTATGACTTAATTATTTTCATCTTCTGTGACTAATCAAATAAGAAGAGGTCCATGGGCCACATCGCTCACCTGAACACATGGGCTAGGAAAAAGCTCAAAACAGTTCAATATTAAAAAGTTCACAGGGGGAGGGGCTAGATTTTTATACTTCTTGTGGAATCCTTCATATTATATAATATCTAAAAAAGGTTTTTTTCCAAAAAAAAAAATCCTACATACATGTATTACTTTATTAAAAATTGGTTCCTCAGAAGAACAATTTTTAAAGTTTTTTCCCTATATAGTCTTATGTAAAACTTGTGGTCCCACTCAAACTCCAATAATAACTGAATAAACTTGAATCTACACTACTCGAGGAAGATTCCACATGAGATTCATCTATTCTGATCCAGTCTGTCTTGAGAAGAAGATTTTAAAAGATGCCATTAATTTTCATTACTTCAATTTTGGTTGAAATTGACCAAGTGGTTATTGAAAAAAAAAATGTGTTTATGAAACACTGATGCCCCCGTATGGCAACATCGAAGGCTAAGCTTTCTCAAATGCAGAGCAAATATGTACCTAAAGTAGGCCATTTTCACAAGAAATACAAATGTGAAATATAAACCCTAGTACCACCTGTTCAATGGTTATGACCAAAGTTAACATTTTAAAAGGTAGGACAAACTCCGGGGTCGAGGTCAAAGGGTCAATGTTGTTGGTTTCTAAAGAAAGGCCTTGTCTCAAAGAATACATATGGGAAGTATGAAAGCGCTGGCCCTTACCGTTCAAAAGTTATGACCAAGGTTAAAGTTTGTAAAAAGTAGGTCAAACTCCAAGGTCAAGGTCAAAGGGTCAAGATTCTTGATATCCAATGAAAGGTATTGTCACAAGGATTAAATATTTAAAATATGAAAGCTCTAGTCCCTACTGTTCAAAAGTTATGGCCAAGGTTAAAGTTTGTAAACAATAGGTCAAACTCCAAGGTCAAGGTCGGAGGTTCATAGTTGTTGATATCCAATGAAAGGTCTTCTCACAAGGATTTCATATTTGAAGTATGAAGGTCCTAGCCCTTACTGTTCAACAGTTATGACCAAGTTAATTTTTTTTCGTAAGTACGGAAATCTCCAAGGTCAAAAGGTCAAAATTATTGGTTTCAAATGAAAGGTCTTGCCAAAAAGAACTGATATTTGAAAAATGAGATTCCTAATATCTACCGTTTAAAACTTAGGGCCAAAGTAAAAGTTAGGAATTTTTGGGTAAAAGTGGGTCAAACTCCAAGGTCAAGGTCAAAGGGAGGTTCTTGATATCAAATCAAAGGTATTGTCACAAAGATTAAATATGTGAAGTATGAAAGCCCTAGTCCTAACCCTTCAAAAATTATGGTCAAGGTTGTATTTTTAAAGTAGGTCAAACTCCAAGGTCAAAGGGTCAAGGTTCTTGGTATCCAAAAAAGTGTCTTCTTACAAGAATTACATATGTGAAGTATGAAAGCCCTAGCATCTACCATTCAAAAGTTATAGCCAAGGTTAAAGTTTTTTCATAAGTACAGAAATCTCCAAGGTCAAGGTCAAAAGGTCAAAATTGTTAGTATCCAATAAAAGATCTTTTCACAAAAAATATATATGTCAAGTATAAATGTCCAGGTATCTACTGTTCAAAAGATATGGCCAAAGTAAAAGTTAAAAAATATTTGTTTAAAAGTGGGTCAAACTCCGAGGTCAAGGTCAAATTTGGTGGTACCCAAAGAAAGGTCTTTTCACAAGGAATACACATGTGAAATATGAATGTCATAGCTCCACTAAATCAAAAGTTATGGGCAAGGTTAAAGTTTTTGCGACAGAGAGACAAACAGACAGCTGGACAGCTAGCCAGTTAGACAGACAGGCAGCTAGACAGACGGACGGACACGACAAAAACTATATATCCCCGAAACTTCGTTTACGGGGGCATAAAAAGATGAAAATATGAAAAGTTTACGACAACAACGACATCAACGACAACGGACAAATTTTGATCAGAAAAGTTTACTTGAGCTAAAAAAAATGTTTAAGATGACGATGACAAAAAATAATTCTTGATAAGTTAACATTTTTAGAACAAGACAAAAGTTACGGACCTTGGATAGATGAGAAGTAAGATTGGGTGCCTAGAAGGAGTAGACATCCCCTAATGGTTATACCCACCTCAAACACTCCGTATTAGTAAAGGGGTAATCTGTAATCAAACAACTATGAAACAAGTGCTAAATTTAAAATTGGCATGATATATTCGCTAGTCAGAAATGGGATCAGCAAAGAATTGTTTTGGCACAAAAACGGCATTATGAATAACTTCTATAAAATTTGTAAAATCTTACTTCAGACAAAATTTATAAATCCCTATACCATCAACCTATTTTTGAGCGGTGTGCTCAGATTTGATAGCCATTCTCTGTAGCCACTTGCGTCTCGATATGAATGAAAAATTCTCAAGAGGGACGTTAAACAATATACAATCAATCAATCAATCTGTACCCACTTAAGGACAGATGATACAAACAAAATCTGGATGCCTGGATCGGTATATATTTTTTGGCCTTATTTCATTGCAAATGATGCAGATAAAAAATTTCTAGAATGTAAAAAATTGTAAACCCTCTGTGATATTCAAAAGTCTACCCTTCTGAAACCACCCTTATTAATCTATACAAATATATTTTACTTCAAATCCCATTTTTGTAAAACTTTGAATAAACAAAGTAATTTAAAAAAAAAACTACGCGGTGAAACTTATTCATTTTACATATCTAAACATGATCCGAGTTGTTATTTTCAAATTTTTTGACATAAGTTTGTTTGTATCATCTGTCCTTAAACTTCTATGCCATGCATGAAAGGTCACCAATTTGATGAAACTTTACCCATTCTTAGAACTTGACACCAGAAACACACTAATCAAATAAAATCTCGTTGCTATGTGTCTTAGTTGCCTTGGCAACAGTCAGAAAAATTGAGATTTACAGCTACTTTAAATCTTTATTGGGCATCAATAAAAACAAGGATTAGCAAACAAACTATTCTCACAAAAACATGACACCTTGTTGCCATTAATGCAGAAACTGTTTAGAATATATCTCTAACTAATTAGTGGTAACCAACGTTGCCATGGTAGCCGTAACACACAGCAAACGATTTCTGCCTGATTTTAGTTGAGAATATTAAAGACTCTTTTCATATATAGAGAGTTTGGAGAAATTTTTTAGACAGTGTGTGCCACAGCGCCTATATAAAAGTTCAAGTCTTTACAGAGAATATCTCATAATTTCTTCACTTTTTATTATTATTTTTTTTTTATTTTTTAATTCCTCAAATAGAATTTAAGTATTTAAAATAAATTCTGCTTCATAAGCTTAGAGGAAACAGGTTGCCTATTCAAGAAGCATACCTAGATCTTTCATTTGGATTTTAATAAAAAAAAAAAAATGTTGGGAAACCTGGCCTCCAATGACTTTACATGTACATTGAGGACATGTAGCATCTTTTGAATTTTATTCTCAGAGTTCTAGTGTGTAGAATAAGATAGATTTTTATTAAAGAATTTTCAGTTGACGTATCACATTATATGATGCACACTTGGTGATTGAAATGGTTAGAACATATATCTAAGAAAGACAATTCATGTAGAAACAAGTGAGGAAAATGCTATATTTGGATATTACTTCACAATTATTTAACCATAATATATCTGTCCTATTTGTGTGTGTGTTTTTTTAAACCTCCTGAGTTAAGGAAAACACATCTTACCGTTTTCTTTAAAACAATTGAAAATGCACAGCACAAACCTATGATAAAAACTTCATTAAATAATTACCACACATGTCAATTGTTTTATGTATATGAAGCCCGAATAGTATTTCACGTCTCATCGAATGGGAAGTACATACAATAATGAAGAAACCTGCCTACACGTTTAAGGACATTTCTAGTTCTATGCCTCTAACAACTGGGAACTGTTCACAACATACTATAGGATGTAGTACATTTGATAATACAAACTTTTTATTTCTTTCCCTTTTTACAAATAATCTGACTTATAAACCTCTTATTCATTAGTTTCTTTCCGCATTCCGCAATTTTAAATGATGTTATACCCTGGAGTGTCCATTAGTATTGCCGTAAAAAGAATACCTGTACTATAGACTCTACATGTTAGTAAAATTGAAAAAAAAAATGTGGGTTTACTTTACATACATAAGTCTAATTTTCGTATTGCTCAAAATATTTAAAAGCGCGTTATTTAAATTCATCGTCGAGGCAAAAAGCATGTGAGGCTATATTCAACAACATAGTGAACAAAACGAATTAATGATGGATAGGGCAAAATCACTGACACTGGAAACACTGAGCTTGGGATCAGCTCCCTATGAGGAGTAATCATCCCATGTTGACCGGTAACACTGCCGTGAACCCGACATACATTGTTAATTAGGTATAGACGTAGTATTAATCAATTTAAGTATATATAAAAGGATATAAAATGGTCAGAAAACCGTCATACCAAATACGACCAAACATTGATAGAATCATTATAACGAACGTACAATTTGCTAAAACTGACTTTAAATGAGGTTGCTGATACATGTATCTTTGTAATATCAACTTATTTGGAAGCATTATACCTTGTGTATTCGGAACATTCTTTTTTTTTTTTTTTTAATATTTCTCTTTTAACATTTCATTCAATCACATGAAGCCTTTGGGTGACAACATAACATGTATATATATTGAGATATCACATCAACTGCTGGATTTGTTTGATATTTAGGCGTTATAAGCCCAAAAACTAGACCATAATGCTTCTCTGGAAGCCCCCCCCCCCCCCCCCCCCCCCCCAAAGTTCTAACGGCAAGTGGGAACTCAGGACCACTGACGTTTAGAGAATGTTTTCATGCTGAAAAGCCAACTGTCCAATAGAAAATGTCATTCTGGATTTCAGAGTTGCCTCTCTTTTTATATGCAAACAAATTTTGCAATAACTGTTCAAAACAATAAAAAATAAAATCCTCGACCTAAATATGCAAAACTCATATGTTGTAACAGAGAAATAAATATATATGTTACAGTGACGTAGCAAAGTTTTTGACAGTGGGGGTGGGGTGGTGGGCAGACCAAGAGATAAAAAAAATTTCAACTTACCCGAAAAAACTTGATATGCAAAACAAAAATTCCTATCTGTGTGTATGGGGTGGGGGGCTACATTCAGAATTTACATGATTTTAATAGGAGCAAGTAAAACACAGTGGTAAATTGTTTACAATATTTCATCCAATGAATATTGTTTGTAACTATAATCAAAGATTCGGATACTTGAAGTGTTTTGCTTCGTCCATCTGTCTACTAGAGATATTTGTTTGTAAAAACGTTTATCTTTGTCCATTTTTTTTTATATTTTGGAACTAGGACTTTCACAATTCACTGGTGTAATTTTTTTCTCAAGGCCTTTGTATGGGTGCCAACATATCTTGGAGTTTGACATACTAGTACATCTGAAAAGCTTAAACCTTGACCCCAAGTTTTGAAAAATTTGAAGACTGGGTTTTCGTATTTCGCCTGTGTATTCAGTATCTTCTTTGTGATAACACTTTCCCTTTGGTACAAATATTTTGACCTTTATTTTGATATTGAAACCTTGGCTATAACTTTTGAATGTATGACCTGGGACCTTTATATTTTATAGATGCATTCCTTTTCATATTGATAACCTATACCTCTTGACCTTGAGCTTTGAATTTCACCTACTTGTGAAGTAAATGACCATTGCACGTGCATTCATATTTTACGGGCTTATGCATAGTGACAAGACCTTTTCTTGGTTACCAACATTTTTACATCTCTTGACCTTGGAGTTTGACTTGCATTTAAGAATATTCAGCAATTTGATTTGCTTTATCAAACGCGTTTATAAAATTGAAACAACACCAACACACTCCAAATGTTGTCAAGACTGTGTGGCGCAGTGGTTAACACGTTTATTAAAGATTCAAAAAATAAACACATTTGCATGTAAGAGAGCTTTGGAGAGTGTTCGATTCTGTGAGGGGCTCTTTTTCTTTTAACAAACCATCAAAATACGTTTCTAATTTAATTTAAATTATTCAATTATATAAGGAATCAAATGTATAAATTATGTAATCAACACCAGAATTTTGAAAAATGTAATGTTATTTTACTTCGCCCTTTAATAATTGAGAAACATTTTGTCCCATCAAACAGAGGATTGTCCGCGCTTGGCACAAACATAAATATTCAAATATTTGGGAATATTTCACGGCAAAGGATCTGTTGAAAATTTAGTACAATTCTCAGTTAACCTTGGACTTTCAGTAAGGCGTGGTATTCCAGACGTTACGTCTAAAATTTACACAGCCTATCATTCACTGTTGAAATATATACATTCCGGCGAATGTCAAGGAGTGTATCAATGATCCAAGGATAACGTTTCGAACGGTTGGGCTGAGGTCGTCTCATCGTTGTCAACAATGATTTAAAGTTGCTGATGTTATTAATTTCTTAACCAATGAGAATCTATTCGCCATCTGAGAGACGTTAATTACGTATAGTTTCTGGAAAGTCACGCTCTAATCTACTGAATGTGTCTAACGTTAACTGAGAATCGTACTAATTAGCTTTATTTATTTCGGCCATTCAACGTTTTATCTTTGTTTAGCGGCCACCTATATTAGAAAACTTATCTTTCTAGCCGGAGTAAACACAAATCAACATGAAAAAAAAACACAATTCCAGAATTTCTCATCATTATTTGAGAATTCTCCTCGCATGTACATATATTTTATTTTTACACTTGAATCTGCACTTCCGGAAGTAATCGGTGCTATAGCTATAATTGCTTGAATAATCATTATCGTGATCCTCTTTACCTTGCCAAAAAATTTTCTGAGATTTTCCCTCGAAGTATAAAAGTGCAACTTTGATCTATTAATTCATGCCCCGGCTATAGGATGGTCTATTGTAGCTTCATCCTATAGCTAAGGGCATGAAATGTTCAAAAACACCCTGACTGAGCTGTAATTCTGCAGCTCAATGGTCTGAAAATATTTGTCGTTTAACGTTCTCAATTTTTTCAAACTCTGAATTTCAGATCTGCTTTTCCTTTAGCCCCATCGTCTCAAGCCACGGTCCGGAGTCCGCATATATAGCTCTCTCCAGATGGGAGAGGAGCGTACATTTTAGCCGTGGTTTGCGACGATGCTTTAGCCCAAACTCTGTTACATTTTTTTTGACAACTCATATGAAGTCTAAAACTCACCACTGACAGTATATTAGCACTGAAGAATTGTTCGAGACATCGTCGATTTATTTATTAATGCATATATTAAGCGGATAAAGCGCTGACAAAACGTTCAAAACAAAGCATTTTCAGTCTGTGGCTTTTAATTAGTATTCTTTGATATTGGTTAACTGCTATAACTTTACATCGGGAATGGTATGTAATACTTTTTTTCATCAAAACTGCATTAAATAAAATTTAAATCTCTCTGCTTAAAATTCTTTTATTCCATGATCCTTTTAAAATAATACAAATGACGATGCACTTAACTAAATGGGAAAAAAAACGTTCGTCCTCAACCCCCTAAAATCAGTTCAGGTTTACATATTATGGGATGTTCTCAACACATTTTCCTCATAACTCTGTTTTATAGTCGTAGAGCTTTGTTTGAGTTATCTTCCCCTACAACATCTCTATAAATTTCGCACAAATGGCCGAGAAGTTCAAAAACACAATTAAACGTAAAATTTTAATTTAGGACAGCATTTGACAAATTGTATACATATGATGTCCGGATAGGGCCATTTGCGAAAGCTCAACAACGCGTTCAGAAAAACACGTCGTCGCGCTATCACAACATTGAACAACACGCTGTCACGCGTTAGCGCGATGGCTTGTTCTTTCTGAACGCGCTGTTGAGCTTAAATTGCCCTATCTGGACACCATATATGTATACACGTATTGATATTACAAAAGAATTCCTAATGGACAGAATGTTCAAATTAATTATTTGTTAAAATACTTCGGGGCCATCACACAGCACATCTACTAACTATCTTCGTTCAGCGCTTTCAATCACCCTTTATAAATTCTCTATTTCTAACACGAAACGTATATGAATCCAATAAACCCGCTGTATTTTATCTAACTACAGACAATATAACAGAAGCCTGATGAAAACTCGAAGAACGTTGATGACGTCATCTTGTTGATATGCAATTCACGAGCAGGCCGGGACTTGTGCAATTGGATAATAAATTCACCAAATATTGCCCTGGTCCCCGCCGAAACGTGATCACAATCCTTCAGGATACAGAAAACCCTCTCCATTCAACAATATCACCGTCCTCCTGACCATGAACATCTCTTCTGCGACACTGAAATCTTCCAACAGGCAGAAACAAAAAACCTTTCTTATTCACCATACAAATCATAATCAAGTTTACCTCACCCCCGCTAATCTTTCCTGTGACATTTGGAAATGAAGACAATTAATCTCACTTTCCCTGTACAATCTTACCTTTCCTTATAATCCAATTCCATAAGAATTCCTCGCGTCCTTTAGTCTTGGGGTCTGCGTTGCGTTTGTCATCAGCAGCAGGCCGGGACAGGTGCAATTCACGCGAGATCTCATGAAATGATTGCAACCTCTCGCAGCCTGCACCTCACGACATTATCCAAACATTAGATCACTCCCTTTGATCTGAAAGGGGGAAAATAACGCCTGCTAATTCCATATTGTGTCTCAATGTTTAACAATTTGCCTTTCTGAGTTTAAAATGCAACAAGGCATTATATTACGAATTAAAAGAGTTTATATACATTATTATAGCTGGGGTTTGTGGAGAGTTCAGGGAAACAATGAACGATTGGTCACTAAATCTCAGACGTCTTCTCTGATCCCGGTAATCTGTATTAATCGTGGATTATCAGCTCTGTCCGGCTCTACTCTACAGACAGGGGGGTTTTAGTTACGTCTGCTGGCGCTGAGAGGACGTCATGTAACACTAAGTATTACGTACAAGGTAATTCCCCGAATCTGATTACGCGTGGTCAACTGTCACTGCCAGAGAACGGACCACTGCCGCTGAATTTTCTTGGCTGCAAAACATTAAAGAGAAGTAATTAGCTTAATAATGTCAACGTCTCTCTCGCTCCAACAGTATGCATTGTAATTAACTGCAAATGAAACTATACCCTAGATCTTACATGTAATATTCTTATGAGGTATTGAAAGGTCGTACCGATTAAGTCAGTTCACTCACTATTTAATCCCACAACAAACGGTTTACAATTCAGATTATCAACAAGTAATGCAACAACTTAAAGATGATAAAACAATTGCTCAGTGGCCACTCATAAAAAACACAAGCCCATTTTTTTTAATCTGATGCACCAATCCAATGCATTCCATATCTGGACGAAAAATCGCAGAATATGCATCCAAATACATGTACAAGAAAATGCATTTAATGAATTGCTAAGATAAGATTTCCGGACCACAGAAAACGATTCAACTTAAATCAAACAAGATCATTAATGACTCTATACAGAAGACCTCGTAATTCACTCCTCATAAGGTTAAGGGGGTCCAAATTCAATACAATCCGAGTTCCAGTGAAATCGATTCCAGCAGAGTCGGTGCGCGTTTTTTGGCTTTGCTTGTGCGAGTCTCCGATACGTTTCCAACACGCTTATACAAGTGTTCAATCTTTTGGGCAATAAACGAGATACATTTAAAATATCAATGCACAAAACGGCTCATATTACCTAGGTGGAATGTCATCACCAGCTCTCAATATTGTATAGGACGATCGCTGGAGATTTAATATTCCATTTAAGATGTATACAGAAAGATAAAACGCGTTATAACGGTCTGTCTGAGCCCCTCGCCGGATCACAATGCTGACAAGAGGAGCACCACATCAGCGCCCTCCAAAAGACCGGCCCCCGGAACGATGGACCTCGCCGATTGTCCGCCTGACAGAAATTATCGCTGATCGGATTGGGTCCGGTGGTTCTCCTCTATCGATAGGTCGTTATCTACCATGCATCTTTCTAGAGGTTTAATAACAATTAATGCTGGTCGTGAGACAATGCTGGTTCCCTCGAGTTCCTCTCTAAGTTGATGTCATAATGTAACAGTAATCTACATTAGCAATACTCTAGTCACTGCCTCTATCTGTGGGACACAATGAACGGCGGTGTCGCCTGTATTCGTGTCCAATCACCCCTAAACAGGTGCGCGACTCATCTACCTGAATCTTTACAGCTTTGTTGTTATTTGTTGATTCATGACTAAATAAGCTTCCAAAAAATATATTCTAAAAGATCGATTAGATTACAGTTCATGTATACATCGCTACAGTTTCATGTACGTCAAAGAAGAAATGGGTATCAATTTAAACATCAGTAACAAAAACACATACGCAGTTCAAGAGAGAGAGAAAGACAGTAAACGTTAGAATTGGATATACCAAACGATTACGTTGTAGTTGTTTATTTTCATTCTTCATTAAATTGTTTTGAAACAAATTCCATCAAGAAGGAAATGAAATTTAAAATAAATGTTCGAAGAGCTGTTATATTTTGTTTCTCAACAAGAGGTTGACCGTATTACGTGCCACGCATAGTAAAAAGCTAGAAATGGAATTACAAATGACATTAAAACGCACAGCACATGTCGTAATGAAGACATAAATCATCAACTATAAACATACAGACGTTAATAAAGGAATTCTGTTGTAGATTTAGTAGGTATAATCCCGCTGTGTTAAAATGTTTTTCCTCTCGTCTCCATGGTACTGTCTTTAAAATGTTGGTCACTGAATGGTAAACTTAAATTTGTAGTCAAACTTCAAAGTGGATATAAAAAGACGTTTTAGCTGTGAAAGAGCGGCCATGAATTAAGTCAGAGAAAAATTTGAATTTTCATACAGTATTTCTATTGAGGCGTGAGGCAGTCAACTCCGCCCCATTTTTTTCAATTTATATTATTAAATCAGCCGGGAATATTTCTACTGTGGTGCATTTTACATATCTTTCGGGAATTAGTGGCTGTTTGACTGGGTTTACCCGGGTGCTTTATAATTTCTGGCTTTTGTTTATAATGACCACGTGCGCGCGGTGGTCGCCATATTGGTGTTGTCGCTGTTCCCGTGGACACGGCCTAAATCGCCTTCTAAATGGGTCAGACAATTTTCTTACAACCAGTTTACATACTATAGAGTAAAACCTTTCCTGTTAATTTTCCCCAAAATCGTAAAAAGAAAATTCTCAGAAAAAAAAAACAATGTCACTATAGTTCAAATGGTTGTCAAGAGTGGACGTTTTCCCGCCTAATGTTTTCACCCTAACAATACAGAATCTATTGGCACTTCAAGTTTAGGGCTATATTTGGGCACTATGTATTTTTTCTTAAAAACCTTCACCTTATTGTTTACTATACAAGAAAGAAACAGATTCTTTCAATCGACATTAAAAGGCACACTTACCTTTTACACTGTAATATAAATCAGATAAATAAATCCTGTCTAATGAAATGCACAGACCTCGTTTAGAAATTCATGACAAGATAGGGATTGTGTAGTCTTGTCCTATTTCATAACAGGTTCCCCGTGTAAACTACCCGCTCCTGTACCCCTCAATGAATGGGGATAGTTCACTCTAATCGCGTACATTCCTTCTCTCCGAGGTAATTAGGTATGTCCGAGTTACTGGTATACGACATTGTCCTAGTTGTTGAAGAACCAGGTAGCCTGGGACTTTGACAATGGAATACAATATAGTTCATATAAGTCATTAACAGTTACTGGATTACCGTGCAATAGGCGCGCTAATTCTTACACACCTCGCTGTGTATTGTTTGTGTTTGTCCTAAACACGTGGTTCCATGGTGCTCTTGGAGTACCTGGCGATCGATTTCTAATTCCACAGAGGTGTGTGTGGCGGGACCCGACTTTGGGGGGTCTCGGTCCCTCTCCCCGATATTTGGTCTAGAGGTGTTCCACTTTCCCTGAGGGTTATGGACGGTCCCCTTTTTAAGCTGTGCGTCGTAAGAAGGTCAACAGTAGTCTGTCGTAATCGAGGTATAACACAGAACGGGGGCTCACCACGGGATACGGGTATTTAACAGAATAGAAACGCCAATAGTTGAGAAAAAAAAAACCTATAAGCTTAAATTATACAAGTCTCTTTATTTCGCATGGAAATATGGTAAATTATCAAAAGATAGTCTAATGAAAATGTTGGAATTTTTTTTAATTTAGGAAGTTCTATACTAGCCAGAAAATCCTTTATAAGATATTTAACGAAATTCTTGCAAAATTTTTACACTATCACTCGTGTAAAAGCTCAATATTCCCTCTTTCGTCCGTACGCCTTTTAGGACACATTTACATGATTTTTTTTCCCCTTTATAACTTGCGGTCTTTGTTTGGGGGCACCCCCCTGGGTGTCCCCGTAATATTCTTTGAGATCAATACGAACTGGTGAATTATTGTATTGTGGCGATACAGAGAAGGCACCGAAACAAAGACGGGATCACTGGAGGATTATCAGGCGTGACGCGGCCCGGTCAACAAAGAGCCGCGCTCAAACACCACTGCACAGTTACCGTACACCCCACTACTGCGGGCGCGGATCTTAGTGGGGCAGGTTATACGTGTTATCTAAAGATCATATTCAAAAAATAAAACAACCAAATTTATGAAATGTCATTAAAAATTATAAGGGTGGGTGGGTTGTGGAGGGATGGTTGAGGTTGGGGGAGGGGAGTGTTATCTCGCAGATAAATCTTGCCAATACACACACACCTTTTTGCAAACTTGCTTATGGCATAACTTGTGCAGCTAGATGCTCAAAAGGTATTCCATGATACAAACACTGCTTGAAGATGTCTAACAGGCAAATGATTTACAATATATTTTTCAATATGTAATAAAGTATCACGCCCCAATTGAACATGAACTGTACATAATGATTATTTAAAATATGAAGCACGAATTCAAATGCAATAGGCAATTTTAACATGTACAGACAATTATTGCTTACAAAACTAATTTTCAGAAACTAACGTAACATATATCCAGATTATATCTGCACATATACCATACATAAATTGGGTGATAATTCGGAGTCACACATTTTCAACCAAATATAAAGTCTAGAATCCTTCCCAATTCAGTGATTTATACCTGCAACTGCACTTCCTTGTCTGATTTACGATTTTGAGGTGAGGTATTTACACTACAGTGTGAAAACATAAAATCTGGAGTATATGCCATTGTAAAACTTTCTTGGCAGTGAATTTTCAACTAGAACCTAGAAACTCCCCAATAAAAAGATGGATTCACATTATATGAAAAAATTGAAAATTTTCATAACAAGTTCTGTCCAGAATCAAGAATTTTAAAATTTCTAGTCATGCATACCTTTAACAGTGAAATATACATACTGCAACATCATGCACCCCTATGCTCATGTTGATAACCCAATTGCAGACTACTGCCCCTGTGTTCCATGCTTCCTTATACACTGGTCAGGCCAGGTCTGGTATATACATGTCTAATACCAAATCAAACAGCGGAATTCACAGGCCCCCCTTCTTCACGTATATTGATTTTTTTAATGCAATTCTTTTACTACTTTTCCAATACATTTAAATTCTAAATAAACAATATCAACAACCTGCTGTTGATAAGAAAGCCATCGATTTAAAAGGCCTGCAGCCATGAGAGGAGCGCAGTACAATGTGCAGTTTGCTGGATTTCAATGACTGCTTTAATAGGCTATTATGCCACCAATTATCACCTAATATTTACCAGATTGTCATGTCATTATGGAGGAGAGAAAAAAGGAGTTATAAATAAACAACTACTGAATGTCAAAATCCTGTTAAATAAATCATTTGTGTGCATACACTGAGAGCACTTCTGTATGGGATTCATTGGGAATCTTTCCTGTCTCTGTTCAACATTTAATTAACAGGTGCTCTAAATTCACCATCAAACTCAACAGACAACAATGCAAAGAAAATGAGTCAACTTGTGTCTTACTCAATAAAGCACTGATGGCACCAGAAGTTTGTACATGTAACAGTACTCACCTGAGATTTATATATATGGGAACTGTTGTAAAAATGAGTCATACTGTAAATTTCATTTAATAAATGTACTATTGGTCAAACTATTAACTGTTGACCTTCACAACACTTTTAATTCATCAAACTGTAAAGTGTTGACTATCTACTAATAAATTGCTATATCATAAACTGTTGACACCATTCACAGTCAAATTGTAAAATGCTGACAATACTCCCCAAAATACTGTTAACACATTCACAGTCATACTGTAAACTGTGTACAACACTACCAGTCATACTGTAAACTGTCCAGAACATTTCCTTTCATACTGTAAACTGTGTAAAACACTAAATACTGTAAACTGTGTACAACACTACCAGTCAGGCATCCAAATTTAATCGCCGACCCAAACTTTTTTTTTCGTCATAAAAATCTGGAAGTTACTGGCCGGTCAGTTTAACTTTTACATTCATCTAAATCGAAATTGAAAGTACAGAAACAAAACTAGTGAGTTCAATTTCTACATCAACAAGTTCGTTGCAATTTGCTTACCATTGCGTGGCAGTTGCAAGGGTGTCCTAGCATCGCCCAACGCCCGGTGCTACGTTTTTGGGGATCAAAAATAAAATTAAAATTATGCATGTATAATTATAAATACATGAGAAACAAAACGGTATTTTCACTCATTGTTTTGCTATTTAATATCCAACTAATGAAAATTTTAAACATGAAATCACTGTAAACATTTTCACACTTATTTCATACTGTATTACTGTTAATGGTAAATATATAAACATTCAATGACAATCAACTGATAGCTAAGTGTTATGTGATTAAACTTTAATATATATCAATAATACTTAATGGTTTGAAATGAAAATAAAATGATTTTTTTTTAGATAAGCTTGACTAGTGCACTTAAAATTTTTAAACTTCAACTTTAAAAGGAATGGCTTAGGACCTTGCCTGGCTTTCTCAACAATGAACTTTTTAAAATACTAGTTTTTACAATTTTTTGTTGCCCCTATATTTGGACTGGTCACTTTTTAATGCGGACTAGTAACTTTATTGCTGTTACAAACCTGTGGGTTATACTTGATTTTTATTTCAATTGCACACCCCTGAGTTATAAGGCAGTTTTAATACAACACCCATATTACAAGCCCAAACAAAAGTAAGGCACCATACAATGGTAAAACTGTTTTTTTAAAACTGTGTACACCACTATTTTATTTCAGCATGTAACAGTAAACAAAGTTATTTTTTTGTTTGGCCTCATACAGTAAACTGTTGATAACATTTCCTTTCATACTGTAAACTGTGTACAACACACCCAGTCATTCTGTAAACTGTGTACAACACTACCAGTCATACTGTAAACTGTCCAAAACATTTCCTTTAATACTGTAAACTGTGTACAACACTACCAGTCATACTGTAAACTGTCCAGAACATTTCCTTTCATACTGTAAACTGTGTAAAACACTACCAGTCATACTGTAAACTGTGTACAACACTACCAGTCATACAGTAAACTGTTGATAACATTTCCTTTCATGCTGTAAACTCTTGATAACACCCAGTCACACTGTAAACTGTTGACAACTTTTCCAGTCATATTGTAACTCAAACTGTGAACTTTTGACAACATTTCCAGTCAAACTGAAATGCATAGGAAATCCCAGATTACAAAGCTCACCTTGACAAATGATATCAGTATTAATAATGCAAATCTCGCATGGTACTTTTTAAATTTAGTATGCATCCTAAGATGATTATCCAAGAAGTTTGGTTTGATTAGGGCTTCTAATTTCTTTGGAATGGACCTGCTCCAAAACTTTAACCTCTTCACAAATTAAAAGTTCCAACATCCGAAGCAAGTGACCACCCTTAGATGCATCATACATGCAATTTTAATTATATCAAGTTATAAAATTGTATAGCTACTCCAATACATTACCCTGGTATCTCATCTGTAAAATGTAGGTCAGATCTGAAACAAGTCTGGTAGTGTCCATCCCTAGATGCATCATCCATACAAGTTTGGTCCAGGCAGGTCTTATTGTTACTTGAGAATGGGCTTGCTCCTAAACCTTTAAACTGGTTACTCATTTGGAAAAAATATAGGTCAGATCCAGCATTCGAAGCAGGTCTGGTAGTGTCCAGATTCCTAGATGCATCATCAATGCAAATTTGGTCCAGATAGGGCTTACTGTTACTTGAGAATGGGCTTGCTCCTAAACCTTTAACCTGGTTACTCATCTGGAAAATATAGGTCAGATCCAGCATTCGAAGCAAGTCTGGTAGTGTCCATTCCGATTCCTAGATGCATCATCAATGCAAATTTGGTCCAGATAGGGCTTACTGTTACTTGAGAATGGGCTTGCTCCTAAACCTTTAACCTGGTTACTCATCTGGAAAATATAGGTCAGATCCAGCATTCGAAGCAAGTCTGGTAGTGTCCATTCCGATTCCTAGATGCATCATCAATGCAAATTTGGTCCAGATAGGGCTTACTGTTACTTGAGAATGGGCTTGCTCCTAAACCTTTAACGGGATGCCAACGGTTTGTCATAAACTCATCTTGACTTTGTAGTGTTGAGTTAAAAAGTACTGAAAACATTTGCATTAACACTGTACATGGTTGAAAATAATACCAGTCAAACTATTTAGCAATGACAAGTGACATTTCTCTTTTATACTACAATGACATAGTTATGGTTTTTCCCAAATAATAATAACTGTAACTACTATTTATACCTTCAAACACAGATCTTATTTCTGGGCAGCTGGGGTAGAGTGTCTGCACATCAAACCAAAGAAGACAAAAGTGCCTGAAAAAATAAAAAAATTTACATATACTTTTTCATGAAAGATATGGAGATAACAAACAGTATTCAAACTCAAAAGTTCATAAAACAATACAAAATAGGAGCAGAGCAAACAGGGACTCCGAAACATCAGAGGTGGGATTAGGTGCCATGGAGGATTGCACAACCCTGCCAGCCGGTCACGCAGTGAATCAATGAAAACATGACTTGTATACAAAAAACAAGAAAAACTTTTTTCCAGCTCATCTTTTTTAAGGATTCCCTCTATATTGTGTTATAACACATCTTGACTTAGGCCACACCAATTTAATTTCTTGTTCGTCGGACATTTGATGAAAAAAGTACGATCAGGCTAGCGGTTAAATAATAATATTATTACTTTTTTGTAGGCACGATTTTTAGGTGGGGCGAGAAAAAATTTGAGCGGACAATTTTTTTTTCCCTGATTTGCAGAGTAAGTTGATTAAAGTACGATAAATAGAGTGGAAATATAATAGAAAACAGCACAGAATTCCCATGGTGCGCGGATTTTAAATCAATATTATTTGTATAGTTTTGTTTAAATACGAGCGCGCGGGTCCGACGAACAATTTTTTTTTATTGGTGTGGCCTTACTTCTCTTCAAATTACATATTCAAGATGAATGCTCAATGATGTACTTAAATTCTAATTATGAAGGGTTTGAAAAGATTCTAGAAAGCAAGTTATTTAAAGATTTTCTGGGGGTATATTTTGGGATGGTTTTGTTGAT
Source organism: Saccostrea cuccullata (assembly GCF_032062105.1). NCBI lineage: Eukaryota > Metazoa > Mollusca > Bivalvia > Ostreida > Ostreidae > Saccostrea > Saccostrea cuccullata. Next base: position 219,797 of record NW_026933183.1, read on the forward strand.
TTCTTCATCAATATATCTCTTCAAAAATTGATGATGAATTTTAAACCCCTTCTTATTGATGTAAAAGTAATGCATCTATTGTATGATGCATTTATCTCCGTCACCAATCAATTAATATATATATTGACATCACATAAAAATTCTAAAATTTATTTTTGTGACAAAAGAAGCTTTTCAGGTAATTAAATCCTTTCAAAAACCAGAATAATCAAAGTTGTGAAATTTAATTGAATTTGTACGGCAGGCAGTCACCTAGAGTGTTATGCAGAAATTTAATTCATTTTCAACCAAACAAAAATATACTTCGAAAAATTGTCTGCCAATAGAAAATTATGTCACCCAAAGAAAATCTTTTCTATGTGTTTTTTTCTTCTCTTTTTTCAATGTGATTTGCATAACCTTTTCTCTGATCTTTTTGTACTTAGGATATGTGGAGTAAAAATGACACCTCAATGATTTGCCAGGTGAAATATAAAATCCACAGGAATTACTGATTGGAGCATACTGAACGGTGCCTTGGAAACCAGATACATTCAAAACTACTTTTTTTTTAAAAGTTTTTTTTTAATTGTACAGCTTTAAACATTAATGCTACATGTACATTTGGATGAAATATATTCAAAAAACTTTAATGTGAACTTTTCCCCTTGTAATGATGGACTGCATCATGCACAACTCTAAATATATACTTTGTCTGACCTAGTAAGTGTCCAGGGTGCAGCATTGCCAACATCATAAAATGAACAAGAGGCCCATATGTCACAATGCTCACCTGAGTAAGTATGACCCTTCTTGTATATCAGCAGATTCTTTTTATGCCCCCGGATCGAAAGATCCCGGGGGTTTATGATTTTATCCTGTCTGTCTTTCTGTTTGCTGGGGGGGGGGGGGGGGGGGGGGGGGGGGGGGGGGGGGGGGGACAAACACATCTTGTTTTTATATATTCTCATTTAAAACTTGTTCATTCATTGTAGACAACTGAATCTAAACTTTTTGAAGGTGTCTCCATAAAAATATAAATAAACATGACTTTGTTTTTCCGGGAAAGAGAATTTTGAAGTTTTTTTCTTCGCATTCCTTTGTAAAACTTTGTACACCCATTGTAGCACCACTCTATTCAAGGGGGGTCATTATGTCAACAAACTTGAATATGCACTACATATGGTTCCAACTTATGCTTATTAGGAACATTAAGAATCTGGACTACCTATGGATGCTTTCATGTAAATATGATTACTCATCGGTTCCCCATCTTTAAGGAGAAGATGAAGATTTTTCTTATATCCACATGATCCATGTAAAAATCTGATGTTCAATAGTGACCCCACCCTACCCTGGGGGTCATGATGCAAATTTGAATCTACACCACCTGAGGATGCTTTCACATACATATAGGACCAATCATTGCTTTGCAGTTCTTGAGCAGAAGATTTTTACACTATATCAGAAAGCTTAAACTTTTGTGGTCCAGTGGTTGAGAATATGATTTGTAAATGACCTCACCCAGTTTTCACTTTCTTTTAATTATTTCCCTTTGGAAAAAAAATTTGAAAAAAAATTGAATCCCCCTTACTTAGGAATTCTCTGTTCTAAGGTTGGTTGAAATTGAAATTGGCCCAGTGGTTCTCGAGAAGAAGATGAAATTGCCTTTTGACTCAGGTGAGAGAACGATAAGCAAACTGTCCATGATGCAATTTAACATTCATTCCATTAACAACTTTATGGAAATGACATGTGAACAAACTATCATGACCATGGCATGCAGTTCTCTCTGAGAGCAGTATTTGACATTTGGAGATCTACCAGGTCACCAGGTTCACCCAGTGATGGACGGCAAGGTTCAATAACACAAGGCCGACTCTTTACTGGTTTTCATCCCCTAGATTAGTATTCCCCTGTCTTTGGCTTAGTTATCACATTTTATAGATTTCCTATCAAACTCGAAATCTCCTGTAACACCCCAGAACCCTCTAAAAACATCAGAACTACCCAGGGACGTGGACCGATTTTTTGTACAGTTACATGTTTGTACACCAAGCAATTCAGACATTCCTTTACTGTCTAATAATGGGTCAATAGAGATCAAAAAGTATGTCGCACTAAGAATAGTTATTCTGAACAAAAGACTTAGGAGGATAACCAAATCAGATATATTCGACATGTGCGGAAGTACAATACCCAGTATATACAATTAATACATGCAGCAATGAATTTTCCTAGAAACAATACATTAAAAACACTAGAACGTGCAGTCATTGTAACATTTTACAATATTTCGTTACCTACGTGCCCTCTTCACCTGACCAAACTTGTTGCATTCTAGAGAATAACAAGCTCCTACAGTGTGTCTCGTAAATCCCTGTACACTGCACTCTGAACAAGGAAGCACCAGAAGTCTGTAATCTGTCTGTACACAGAACCCAGGCCTTCTTACCCTGGGTCCTACTTATAGCTCTCCTTTTAACCTCAGCTCAGACACTACACTCTCAAAAATTTTAAGACTCAAATTTGTCTCCAACATGGCTGTACAGAAAACACCCTATAGTGAAGTCTTCACTAAGAAACTACAGTTAAATCATCCACTTAAATCCATTATGCAAGGCTCAGAATCTTCACATTCACTCAATATTCCATTGTAATTTTTTACATATCCAATTCCTGCTTGAACATTTCCATATGAACATTTATCTATATAGACCTAGCAAAGACCAATACCACTGAATCACATAGACAATCATTCCTACATTGAAAAACAATGATAAATTTGACTTACATTGTTTTGATATTGGTAAAATGTTAGCGTTCACTAAGGGCACCTGCTGAAAGTGAGGTCTACATATCGGCCGGGACGAGTGCAATACAGAACTAACAAATCACTGGTTTGCAGCCATCCCAGCCCATATATGACCCCAGAAACACAAATGACAGCAAAAAAAGTAACTCAAACATTTAAACAAAACCAAGACCATATACATATGGACTCCTGTCCCTGACCATCTAAATCCCCAATTGACCCATAAATAAAAAATTATTAATATTAACCTGCAAATTCAACTTAAAAGTCAAAGTCCACATCAAAATAAATCCAAGTAACATGCATATGCTTTTATATCCCTTCAAGTGAGCCCCATTCTATGAATATTGTCTCCCCCATTCTATGAATATCGACTCCTATTCACCCCCCGCCCCATGCACACACACCTATATTGAACTGTCTTTGGCAGGGCTCGACATTAATTTAACACTTGTCCGCTTGTCCGGTACCAATGAAAAAAAATTACGGACAAGTGAATATTGCTGGGCACTTGTCCGATTGGATAAGAGATTTTTTATGTAAAGAAGTCTTCAAATAATAATAATAATTTTAAAAAAAAAAAACAACTACCGATAAAAACGGAAGGAGTACATAAGCCCGAATTTCGATCCCGATATCAATTGCTATGTAAGTTCACACTTGATAGGGATCGATGTTCACTAATTGCAGCATGGCGTGGATCTTACAACGTTTACGGATTTGGAATATATTTGATTGATATTACAGATTCACTTGCGAACGTTTATGTTGTTGTCAGGACAGAAAGTCTATATAAAATTTTGTTTTATATGTGTTTGGCTTTTTTATCAATAATGACAATGATTAATCTGGCACATTTAATTTTTTTAATTTAAGTAATTGTTTTCAAGTTGACAGAATAAAAGATATTCATTGAAAAATTTTGGACAAGTGCAGCTGAAGTTCGGACAAGTAAATATCTTGGTCACTTGTCCGAATGGACAAGTAAGAAAAAAGTTAATTTCGAGCCCTGTTTGGATATTTCTGATATGCCTGATGGTGACAAGGAGCACATGGTGGTTGTGACTGACCAATAAGGGATGCTTCCTCCTCCATGCAGCCTGATCCTTACTGCTGTTTTAGAGGTCTGTGTTCACTCAGCTCCTGATTTATAATTCAAAGGACTATTTTTTAGCTTGAATACGGTTTGTTACTTCCATATTTCATTGCTTAATTGGATCAATAATTCCAAAAAAAAATTTCATTAAATATGAACCTACACACATGTAGCAAGCTGTCCTTGCCTGCATTGAATTCAGATAAACAATGAGGACCTGCTTTGTGTGAGCATTTAACTGATGAAGAGATAATTCCTGCCTTACTGCATATCAGCCCACTGCCAGGTCCTCCTGACTTACTATAGAGACCTTGTTCTGACATACTATACACCCAGTAGAGACCTAGCCTTGTCCACAGGAGTCAGGTTACAGACAACAAGTCCTTCAAGGCTTTGTTCAATAAAGACTTACTCAATAGTCAACATAATAACTGTACTTTAATTAATTTAATACAGAAGCTCAACAATTTCAAGAATTACAACTGAAGCATGTGCACAACTGCACGTTTGGAAATTATGCAAAGAAAAAAATCTCAGCGAGACCAAGACCTGCCAACAGTAACCTCTTCCAATATTCTCCTCGTCTTGAATCAGCTTCATACTTTGGCAACTCCAGTTTATTATTCATTAATAAGCTATTTTATAGAGCTAAGACAAAATGTCACCACCCAGACACAGTCTTTTAAAGTTTATTACTGACTTTACGACTTCATCTCTCTATGTTAAAACAATTTACTAGGTAATGATTTTTAAAATGTTTAATTTTGCTTCTGATTCCCTTTGCTTATCTTCAAAATTTAATGGAAAATGTTTACTACAAATACTTCAATTGGAACTAGTTTACTACAAATACTTCTAAAACATTTTCAAAAACCTTGTGTCAAAAGTAACAAGAAATGTTGCTTTCAACATGTTCAATAGAGAAAATCTGAAACTATTTTAACTTGAAAGACATAAATCTGCAAAGAAAATGACTTACTCTTACCAAAAAACTGAACAATTCTGTAATAAGCTGCATAAATCCTGGGTGAGTTGTTTGTAACTCATCCTGTACTCCTGTTTTGTACACAGGGTACCACATTAACTCCTAACACACGTACACATATACACACATCCCACAAGGACTTAAGTCAATATTTATATGGTGTACCCGGCCACTTTAAAACTCATACTACAATCAGAAATGCAAGTCTGCTTTATTTATTCTCTAGAATTAAGAGGCCCCCAAGGGGGAATTACCCTACTCTACCATTCAGATTGTTTTATCATTAACCTCTTTGTCCCCCATTTCAGAATTCCTTGTTTGTCCATTGCATTTTTGGGCTATTTTCTGAGATCAGTCAGTCTGATTCTTTCATCCTATCTAATCATTTAAATCATTAATTTGAGATTTTTTTTAAATGCCTCTGTACATATCTAAACAGTTTTTGAAATGACAATTGGCTTTAATCTTTTTTGTTCAATGAAGTTGCACATTGCTTATGCGACAAATCTGACTTAAATGTTTGCAACTTTTTGTTAATTAACCATCACAGGAAAATAACCTAGACACCATTTTCCCTGTTAAAACTGGCTCTGCATACATGTATTATATTATTACATCTAACTCAATGCTCAATATATATATCGAATATTGCCACATATTCAGTTTTTTCTGTGCCTCTGAATCTCAAATGATTTATTGGAAAATTTAGCTACTTCTTATGAGGAAACCTGCCCTGGATTTTAAACTAATAGCCAATCAGGTCTACTTGTCACAAGGAAACTTGTATATAGAGAACACCAAAACAAATTTGTCTTCGTAATTGAGCGCCATTTCAATGAGAAATGAACACAATTCCATTAGCATTTAAAGACAATATCAACACAAATTGGAATTCTGCTGTGAAGGAAGGTGAGATTCATGCAAGGTCTTGCAGGCATTGGGTGTAGAGCAAAGGAATGCTCATACTAGTTTGGTAGGGTTTGAACAGTTTTCAACAAAACAGTGTCTTGTGAAAGAAATTAAATAAATATTTGTACTAGAAGCTTGTGTTGAAATAAGATAAGGGGCTAATATTGGTGGTCACATGATTTCTGCTAATCCCTGATAAGGTGTTAGTCTATCAAGGGCATCACAATAAAAAATATACGAGGAACGATAACTCTAGCCAGACTTAGCCAGCAAGGGAGATAAGCCCGTCAGGCACAACACAGTGGTGCATGATAGAGCTGTGATAGTGGGGAGGGAGACACAATGGCTGTGATTGGTTTCCTGGAGTCTAGTTTTAGTTTGATAGCCCGGCTTGTACAGCCTAGCTGCAATCTCCTAGGGAGCATGATAGCGGGTAAATACACGAGGCTTGGGGGCCGAGGTCTTAGGACCAGAAACAACGCGTCATTGCGTCATCATCCATGTGACGATAAACATGGAGAATAAAGGGTGAGAACTGAGTAATGGGAAAATAAACACGAGAGGGTAAAAATCAGCGGTCTAATCGACGAGGACTAATGACAAATGACGGACCTTTCTCTTTATACTGTTCACCGTTACTTATTTCTTACCCCTGTGGTAATCAGGGAAAGAGAAATTACACAGTGATTAATTCTGTTAAATCTCTCTACACAGTTTACATGCCCTAGTAGCTTATGCTTTAATCACTGGATTAATTGTATCGGTAATCGAGATTCCATTTAATCAACAACTGCTATTTATTCCAATAGTGTGTTTAATTGCCAGCCAAAACCAGAATACAAATATCTCAACTCAGCACAAAATAAAAGATAAACCCTAAGTATTATCTCAGATCTTTTGCAGTTGAGAAGCTATTCTAACATAAATGCATGCAACATCAAGCGAAACAATGGAATTACTGAAAATCATAATCTTGCAATGGGAACAATTTTTCAGCAGTTAAGAAAACAAACTGACCCAGTAGTACTCTCCCGATGATTGGGGTTAGATACAAAATTTACAAATTTGAATCCCTCTTTACCCATGTAACTTGTACCAAGGTTGCTTGAAACTGGCCTATTGGTTCTAGAGAATAAGATGTGAAAAGTTTATGACTGAGAACAACAACAGAGTCACCATCATGGCGCAGTGGTTAAAGTCTGCTCTAGAGTCTTGGAGCAAGGAACTGATCCCTAGGTCAAGGGTTTGAATCCACTGTTGAACATTAAGGCAAAGGTCGAGTCCAACCTTGGCATAAGGTACAAGGGTAAAGAGGGATTCAATTTTGTTCAAGGGTCACATTCAAAGGAAAGATAACTAAGATATGGTGCAAATTGAGTAGGGTATTTTAAAAAAAATTTCTTAACAGTGCTTTGGAACCATTGGGACAGAAAAAAATGAAACTTGCCACAACGCTCAGCTGCTAGGAAAAAGTAGAAATTGGTTTATTACCTGTATTGAAAAGTTTGAATCCAAAAAGTAGTCCCATGACCAATCATGGCTTTGCTATTTTTGAGAAGATGATTTTTAAAGAATTTGACATAATGTAATTCAAGTTTATTCAAATAGTGACCTGGGGAGTAGGGAGGGCAAGCCATGATGATCTGTCATATATTTATGGGGGCATCCTCAGGAACTTACAAATTATGACCCCTGGGCATTGGGAGGGTTCACAGTGGGCGATTAAATTTTCTGTAAATTGCTTAACATCCATCTCAAGAATTTTTAACTTGTATAAAGACATCCATGGCACCACTTGCCAGCTGCAGTGGAGAATGCAAATCCCACCAAATTTCGTACGAATTCCCAATAACCAACCGAGCGTAATCTTTCAAGCGCTTTTCTTTATCTTAATTGTAATGGCTTCTTCGATAAACGTAAGTGCAAAACTATGATTGGTAAACTAGTTTGTTGTCGGTGCTAAGGTAAGACAGGTGAGAAAATCGAAATAGCTTAAAACTTAGGAAGAAAATGGACCCCCACAAGAATTCAAAGAAGTTGTTATACGACAGCCAAATCGACATGAAGTGCGCACTGTTTATTGACGCTGGGTGTACAATGTATTGATAATAAAATTCAAATACAGTTTTCATCTTTTTATTGAATTTTTTTTTTGGACTGATAGAAATCTGTCTGGACTGAAAACCTTCGCATGGCAGTCAGTCCAAATGACTGACACCAAAAAAAAGATTTCAAGAACTCTGATACTGTTCAATACTTCAACAGTACATGTACTGCTATATTATTGTTTGATTCATTACCTTGATTCTCAGTTTGATATGTCTTGACTGATACTTTTTTAAGGGGTCAAAATTTTTTTCAAGTGGTGTTAAAGCCAAGAGCTTGTGCTTTGATTTGACCAGTCACAACAGTCTCCCAAATGGTGCAGTTGTATAAACATTTTGTTCTAGAATCAGAGTTAGGGGTTGATCCTTTTGTTGCAGGTTTGAATCTCGTTGCCAGACGTAAATACTGGTTCATCAGATGAGACTGTAAATACTGTTTTACTCAGTAACTGAGGTCCTGTGTTGGGTCAAAATGTATACAAGAAATTCCATCGCTCTTAACTCAGGTTTGGACCAATCGCCCAAATGGGATATAATAGTCTGTTTGGGATATAATATCCTAAATGGGCTATAAATTTACAGTGCAAAAATTGAAAATTTTTATTTTGGCATTAAATATCATAAATCCACATCAAAACACTAAGAAAGGAATATCTTTTGGTAGGCAAGTTTTTCTTCAACCCTACAGTTTGTAACATTGATCCCCAAGAAGTTAAGGAACTTCCGAGGGATCAATCTCCTAAACAAAGGGCATACAGAAAAACTTGCTTACCAAAAGTTATTCCTTTTTAAGTGTCCTGATGCGGATTTAGGATATTTACAGCCAAAATAAAATTTTTCGATTTTTGCACTGTAAATTTATAGCCCATTTGGGATATTATATCCAAAACGGACTATTATATCCCATTTGGGCGATTGGTCCCAACCTGTTAACTTACTGACTGGTAAAATCACACTTCAACTGACATGTGAAAATTTTTTCAGGGACATAAAGCAAATAATTTTAAGCAATAACAATTTCAACTGCTTACCGTCAGCATTGTCGAAATGTGCAAAGCTGCTGTCTTTGAAGTAACCACATCTACAACACAAATTAGGGTTATGTCATTGTAAACATGGTAAGTCATCAACATGATCACACAACAACTGAACACACAAACTCTATTATTTTTGCTCCCCTTGCCGCTTTAACAAGACCTGCATTAATAAATATCATTATCAATTTAATATCAAAGTAAATTTAATGAGAATTAGCATAACTGTTTGTTTGCGTCAGTCTTGAACACAATTTACATGACAAGGGCACTGAGAGAACAAAGCCATTCAGAAATTTTATGCTACTGCAGTGTTTTGTTCCATGAAAAACGCTGAGTACGAAGTATTAAGGCATGAAAACCATTACATAAACTTCAATCGAAATGACAATAACAAAACATAAGTTGGTAATCACAGAGTTGACAAAACCTGCCTCTCGCGAACATTCTTTCGGCCATGTGGGTCACGATCATAGAAAATGTGTCTGTCGCACCTTGTCATAATTTGGCATGAAATCTCTATAATTTTACAAATAAATGGAGGAAATTCTTTAGAAATGGATATATATTGTTGAAACATACAATGTTTCAAACAGTATTACCTGTTTTCTTGTTGTTTTCATGACTTTATAAAGTTTTCCCGCGAAGTTTCTCCGAAACGCAATGGCGGCCTTGACATGTGCGTACATATCCCATAATCCTACATTCCTGTTGTTACCTGTTGAAAAACTAAGGCGCCAATTTCAAAAATCAATAAAAGCGTCTAATTTATTTTCCTTGATTTAAGGAGATTGATAATCGATTACTATAAATCATGAGTTTATTTTTATTAAAAAGATCTTACATGAGCCTGTTAAATACTTATCTTTGTTAGACAATTGTAATTTCTTTTGACCTAACTGTTCTTTTCTAAGCATGATTTCTTTTTATTACATTTACAGTTAAAATATTTGAGAACGGAAAGGGCATAATTCATGCGTCCAAACTTTAATCAATACAAACCCTTTTCAAATAAACAATGACCTTATTCTTGTTAGTCATACCACCATAGCGATGTGCATCCGGAAATTTGAAAAAAGGAGGGGGCATACTTTGATCTTGAAACTTATTAATCGAAAACAATTATGATTCCTCTAAGAAACTATTTTTTTCAATGTATCAAATGTCCATACACTTGAATTTGCTGCCATAATAATATAAATTAAAGAACAAATTGGTACTAAGAAATATATTTTAATACACGCCTTTCATAGGCGTCGGAACCGGGAAAGGGGGTGGGCTAGGGGCTAAGCCCCCCCTTTTTTTTTTAAAGATATACATAATGCAGGCACTGAATATTGCGACGTAGGTTTACCCCCCCCCCCCCCCACCACACACACACACACTTTCAAGAGGTTTAAATTTGCAGTGTACAGTCAAAGAAGGGTGTGGTAGGGTTTGAAAAAAAGGTACCGATTATAGAAGTTTGATCCTTCCCCAACCCCACCCTACCCACCCACCCCTTACGAAGTTTACTCTTTTTTGTTTAGTTTAATTTGTTTGTATTTTTGTTGTTGTTTTTTGTTTGTTTGTTTGTTTTTTTCCTTGTCAAGTTTTTTTTTTCTCTTTCAATTAGCCCCCCCTTTAAATTTGCATCCGACGCCAATGTCTTTCATAATTAATATAATTCCTTGTGTTTTGGAAAGGGGGATAGCCATAGAAAAAATAATTCACCTTAAAAAAGTTTGATTATCAAAAATATAAAAAAATGTTTAAACTCGAGAGTCTTATTTCGAAGAAAAAGGGGGGGGGGGGGTGACCCTTTTTTCATAAACACATTTTCTTCGTACATTACCATATAACTTTGTTTTCTGCAACAAAAAAGTTGGGTCACAACCACCCTTTCAATAGTAAAATGTAGGGTCTGAAAAAAGGTAGGGGATACCTACTGCTGATACATGTACCAACGTTTTTCAGTAATTTCGTTTTACGGCCATAATCCTGAAGTATGACCAACTTAAAAAAAAAAACTGTGAATTTTATTTTTACCTTTACGGCTAAATTTTCAGAATTTACTGATATTAAAAGTAAAATGTAACCCTATAATTAATCTCTATATCGGCGTAATCTCTGCAATCACACATGCATGCAAAAGGTTTCTTCTTTGTCAGATTTCTTTGCTCGTCAGTGTCACTCAGTGAGCTGTGATTTGAGCCCACTTGTACATGTAAACGTGCTCTTCTACCTATTTTCATCCGCGTGATAAGCCTTCACCTCAGTGCATGTCTTCCCTTTCTGTGATAACCAAATCGGAAATATAAAAAAAGGATATAATATAATATAAAAAATCATTCTAACTAAACTGTTTACGACAGTTTGCTGAAGATATGATAATTTTTAGCTCTCTTAAAAAATCGCCTGCATGCACGTGATAATCTTGACAGGTGAACATAAGGATTTATTTTACCTATATAATATTGGACTATAAATAGATTGAGAACTTCTAAATTGAAAAAAAAATGTGTAAAGTTGCACCCGTCTTCCACTCCGATGAACACAATATTCAGACACATTGAAGATCAAGATCCAAGGGCTCTGTTAACTTAGTTTTAACAAGACCTTATGATTTTAAATGATGCACAAAGATAATGCCATTATGAATTTCGGGTCCTCTTTTTTATATTTGTTGATGATGTACGATTCATTATGTCGATCGATTTGAGTGTATCAAAAGTCCGAAACTTTTGGTTCTCTCAAAACTCTGATACATGCATTTTGAGTCTCTGAAAATCACATATTTTGACAATGTCTGAAAATTTATCTCAACGACCCCATCTTTTTTATTTTAAACCATGCACACGATACTTTTTAAGGCATAAAAACTTGATACAGTACAAGAAAATATTTTTTGCTAATTTTTTATACCCCAAACATGATACTTTTGTTGTGCAAAAAGTTCACACAATAATGAATGCGCATTAATTTGCATGCTTTGTCCAAGGACAAATATTCAAACAATTTTACGTCAAATAATATTATATTTATTTTCAATGATTGCATTTGTTAAAATATGATTAAGGTTAATTTGAATATAACTAATCAGTGAGTTACAATTTTATAAGTGCAAAAAAGTTCATTGTACTTCTGCCGAGTAATATTCACACTGACCCTTAATTTTCTTTGAAATATTGAGTTTTGCGTTATGAGTACTTAATATCTAAAATAAATTACCCCCCCCCCAAAAAAAGTAATATAACGATTTTCAGAATTGACATGCTTTAATTCTATCCTCTCTGGAGAACAGATGGACGCGCTATTGATATATTGAATTAACCCACTTCAGTTTGTGCAATAACTCTTCTAGCTATAGGTGGGGCAATTTTTTGCGGATAAAGATTTGAGAGGTGTCTTTAAAATTCATAATGAAGTCTCAGGCGAGAACTGTTGTCCGTTGGCCTTTTATCTTCCATTTATGCTCTGTTTATAAATCAGATATAAATATAGGAAAGTTTAATAATTTTTTATTCCCTCCCACAAACTTTATTTTGAAAAGAAAAAAAATTGCCGTTAAAAACTTTTTAGGAATAAGTACATCCCACGACAAAGATTGATAACTCTTTCAAATTCGCACGAGCATTGATCTAATTTGTACAGAATTGATCTTGTTCAATCTTTATCTATTAGTTATTAAAACGTTTGTTAATATGTATTATATGTTCATTTTTACGGCTCTATAAGCGCAAAACTTAATTAAAAATAAAAAAATAAATGTTTCTCTTTTTATTAACCATTTGAAGATTATTTCAATTGTTAAAAACATTCTGATTGTACTCAAAAGTACTCTGAAGTTGATATGAAAAAGACTCCTGAGTTTCTGCTGACATTTTTATTAGTATCTATAGAGTTTTGGAGAACAGGCCTTAGGGCCATAAAACTTAGACGAGCTCACTTTTGATCTCACTTTCCACTATTAATTTCTTTAGAAAAGTGAGACTGGGATCAAAAGTGAACTTGTCTAAGTTTTATGGCCCCCAGGCCAGGTCTTTCAACAAACTGGTGAGATTCCCATTGGTACAAATTACGCTCCGTTGCGCCAGACGTATCAATACAATAAGCACGCTTTCTATATTCATATGAAGCAAATTTAATCAAAGACTTCTAAAGAAGAAGAAAACACTTAATTGTTGTGCCGTTCAACTCGACATTTCGATAAATCGACGACATAGTATCTATTAACACATCTGTTTCACCTCTGAATATTTTACTAGTAAAAGTTGTTAATAGTAAACTAACAACAAAGCTTTATGATAAACCCGATGATTTCAAGTTTTCAATCGTCAAAGTTTTCAACCCCCTTGCTTGTCGTAAAAGGCGACTAAATGGGGCGGTCTTCTCTTAAACCGAGGCCCCGTGTCACAGCAGGTGTGGCACGATAAAGATCCCTCCCTGCTCAAAGGCCGTAAGTGTATAGGCCTAAATTTGCAGCCCTTCACCGGCAATGGTGACGTCTCCATATCAGTGAAATATTCTGGAGAGGGACGTTATTAAAATATAATACTAGTACCCTTATCACCTGCATATGAGGTTTATGTCTCTCAGTTGATTCGATGCCCAAAAGCATGCTCTACGTATGAATAATCTGTAAAATGATACTAACTATTGACAATTAAACAAGGTTACTGAAACCAGGATATCAATATTTTCGTTGAAGTCATCATTTCGTAAGTTTTTTGATCGATAAAATGATCTAGCCAGCAATTGGTTTGAACATATTTTATTGTTAAGATGTTACAACAAAAGGATTGGACACAAGTACTTAATACTTAGAACGTCCTCAATTAACTACAACCAATCATGAAGTCAGATGCTGACTGATGTTTTTCATGCCAGTTGTTAAGCCATATTCACATAATGATTTGTTTACAGGATTTTTTTTTTCTCGTTTTCCCCAATCCATACAAGAAACACACGACACCGAGTGTGACCAGTCGAAACTCAAAGGGATGCTCACTTCTCCATGCCACCCGATCCCACCTGGTCCGTGTTTTATATTATCATGATTATTCATTTGCTTATGAAGGAAGAACATTTTGTCATACCTGTGTATTTGTTTACCTCCCTGATCTGCTTTGACCGATAATACTTCTGCTTCTATTTGTTTCTAATATAAGTATCCCGCAAATGCAACTATCTGCATGCACATTACGACATGGACTATTTGTGAGTAAGTTGAAGGAATTTAATTGTCTTGAGGGAAAATTTTCCTTGGCACTGTTTTAGGAAGATCTTTTCATATTTTGAGAGAATATAACTGTTTTCTTCATTTGATAGTACCCCTGCAGCCAATATGGCAGAGGCATATAACAAATAGTTCAACTGTGTTGTGTACAAGTATAATCTAGTGTGTCTGTATCCAAAACAGTTTACCCTGAAAATCAAGACTCTTAGAAAGAAGTTTATTTCTTCGCCGAGCACTACAGTTAGTACCCATAATACATTTTTTAAAGTTCAATCAAATATTTGAAATAAAAAAAGAACTAATTCTACGGTCGCTACCTTAGTAATTTAACAATGCCTCCTCATTTGTTTTCGTAACTTCCATTTCGTTATGTCAGTGTGTCTCGTGGGTCCACATGTGAGATAAGGGAAGTTCCTCCGCTATAAAGATGGCCTCCCTGTGTTCTACCGGTATCAGACAAGATGAGGGTGTTGTCCGTGTTCCTCTGCCTCCTCGGTGTAGCTACAGCCAGGACTCTACTTCAGCTGGCTCATGATCTCCACGCCAGAACGTTTGCGTCCCTGGTGGCCAAGGCTGGGCTGTCTCATGAACTAGGCACACAAGGTAAACATTTTACAATAATTGCTATGTTTAGAAGTTTGAATAATAGCATACTTTAAATCAGTACATAATTTATATAATTAATATACTTTTTTTATATTTCGTATAAGAGGATGCAGCATTACAAGTTAAAAACAAAACAAAACACAGAGTTTGACACATGTTTCATTTCTGGATATTTTAATGGGAAAAGACGTTGATAGTAACCGAACAATAAAACTTAATGATATCGGATGACTTCAACTTTTCAATCGTCTTCTTCCAATAGTTGGGTAGTGAGGAAACCCTCATCATCTGTTTATTTGGATTTATGTCGCCCAGATGATTCGATACACTCAAAGTACAAACATTTTCTAAAATAAAGCAAGCGTTTGACAAAGAAGCTGATGAAACAAGGTTATCAACAGTGCCGTTTAAAATAAACATTAATTTTTTGCAAATTCTATGGTTGACATTGCAGGCCCGTAGGAAACAGTTTCAGTTTGGAGGGGCACAGTCATACATTTTCAGTTGGGGGCACTATCAACTACCATCATATCATTCGATCACGTGACTATTTCTTAATTGCTTCATTCACAGGGCCATTTACAATATTTGCGCCTACTGATGCCGCCTTTGCCAAAGTACCCAGTGACGTCATGACAAAACTTTCCCATGACAAAGATTTACTCACTAAAGTAATCAAGTATCACGTGACCGCCGGTAGCCAATTAATGACAATTTTTAAAAACGATATCGAAATTGGATCCTGGGCCAATGGGTACAAAATAAGGATAAACGTATACCAGAATGGTCAGGTATATAAAGATTTTTTTTAGTTATTTAAAACAAAGTTGAAAAATTTCTGTAAATTTGAATACTATAGTGTATTATTGTATCTGCCTTTCTGATAACTTCAATGCAGGTGATGACTGCAACTGGAAGCAGAATTAGCTCAAGCGATAACATTGCTTCAAACGGAGTGGTTCATCTTATTGATGACGTCATGTACCCGCTGCCAGAAGAGAGCATTTTACAGTACTGCGCATCCAACCAGAACTTAACTCAGCTCACCTATTCTTTCATTAGAGCAAATCTGCAATATGACATTCAAGGTACAAATTGTTCAAAATCATTTGGTTTTAATTTTATGATGCAATTTTGTCTTTTAATTGTTTATCACAAAAAACTTGAAATTTATTTCAATTCTAGGAGGACCTTTCACAGTATTTGCGCCGATAGAGGCCGCTTTTGACGCCTTGCCCACAGGATTTCTTAACACTGAGTTTCTTACACTAGCAGCTTCCAGAAGTGAGTGCATTTTATACAAAATTACGTTATTATCAATTTGAATGTTATTCTTAGCTGATTGGAAGTCTTTGCAATTTGAATCGTTTTCAAGAATTATTTTTTAATCAAAGAGCAAGCTTGAAATTCAATGTTTCAATATAAATTGTAATTTATATTATTTGTTACAGCCTTGCTGCAGTACCACTATGTACAGGGAACCTATTACAGTGCAGGACTGTCCGACGGAATGAAGATCCGTACTGTACAGGGAAGTGACGTCATCGTTAAAATGCGCAATAGTAAGTTTACTTCTTAACAGTTTTATAAAATGCAATCATGCCACACAATGTAATGATTTTACGAAATGTTATCGTTGACGAAAAATGTAATATGCATATGAGATAAGTTCATCTTACGTACGTCATATTTATGCGACCATCTCTGAATTCACTTTCGGTACTTAGTGAGTACTTGCTAGTATGACATTCACACATTGATGGTCAGGAAGTTATGACATCTAGTCTTAAATACTTTTATATTACATGAATGCATTTTAATGAAACATTATTCTTTGGTTGCATTACAGATACTGTTATGGTGGAAAATGCAAAAGTGATTCAAGCAGACATTAAAGTAACAAATGGCGTTGTCCATTTAATTGACAAAGTGTTACTAGTGGCGAACCACGTGAGTGGAGAATCGGAACCTCACTCGATAGGATAGTCACTGCATGGATAGGATAGGATAGTCACTAGATAGGATAGTATAGTTACTCTACATTATACTCACATTTTGTATATAGATTCATTGTTCATTTTGTTGCTGAATAAAATTGTTTTGTACTTATGTAGTGAGACTTGTCATTTTCTTCAATTATAAATAGTCAGTCTCAATTTCACTGACAAAATTGATTTTAAAAAATGGTTATCATAATCAAAGATGAATGATTCATTCGTTACCAGCGGAGCCAATTTTCATTCAGTGGATATTGTAACAAGTCGACCACCATGATTACTATATACCCTCCCGCTTTTCAAGCGGGGGGTATAAAAATGGTTATCATAATCAAAGATGAATGATTCATTCGTTACCAGCGGAGCCTTCATTTATTTGATATAAGATCTACTTGTAATGAATTCAAACATTAGAAAATAAAGCTGCTTTCATAGATGGTAAACAACTGAAGTTGGCAGGGGTGAAAAAGCTCATCTGAGCCGAAGGTTCACCACTGGGCCAATTCCGACTTAACTTGCCACGAAGCATCCTTCGGTGCAGGATTCAAATGCATACTCTCTTCTTGTAGTCTGCAAAACAGATTACATTCCATTTTTTAAGATTTCAGATTCTAGATGCCTTTTATCTTTCCTAATGAACTGTAATGAAATAAAGTTAAAAGTAAGGAATCTTGATACAGATGACGAAAATGTACATTCTTATTCTACCAAGATATGAGGGAAAATCTTTATGACTTCATTTATCTTTCAATATTATACTTTCATGTAAATTACTTGAATCTGATTCGTCGAAAAACACTACTACCCGCTGAATAATGAAGTCACGCCCTCCTGCTTAGCAACAGTCAACATTGCTTGACGACGGGTGGTATTCCAAAAAATAGCGACTGCGCGGAATTTATGCGCGCACGGTTCACTGTAATATGTATTTGTATAAAACATTCAGTATAATATAATAAATATTGCATGTAGTTGAGTGTAACATTGAAAATTTTCACCCCAAGAAAACCTTGACAATGGTTTTCTTGGGGTGAAAATTTTCAATGTTACACTCAACTACATGAAATATTTATATAATAGTAAATGCCCTTTATTCTTTCGATTTTTTGTGATAAAAAGATCCAAATGATAAAAAATATCGACAAGTCAGTCGTATAGATTGATTTTAATAATCCTATGTTTTGATATTTTACTTTTTAGCTTTCACTTAGGCTATTATTGGGAAAGATCTTGGTTTTATATATAAACATTTAGATTTATCTACCCTAGTTACTGCATACTAGTATTTGTCGGTCTCGGGCCGACGAAACGGCCGTAATAAAGTCAAATACTGTTTGAGCCACGCAACATGCAAAGTGCTCAAATGTGCATCTGAGCAATGTTTTTCCTTTCATTATACCCCCCGCTTGAAAAGTGGGAGGGTATATAGTAATCGGTATTTCCGTCCGTCTGTCCGTCCGTCCGTCTAGCTGTACGTCCGTCCGTCCGTCTGTTACGCTTTGGGTACCCATCTCTTATCCGCAACTCCTCTCATACCACTGAAGGAAATTTATTGAAACTTTCACAGATTCTTAATTACATATTGCCATTGTGCACCTCCTATTTTACTTTTTGATCTGACATGTTTTGCTTTTGATTTTCAAGAGCAAAACATGGACACTGCCATTATATTCATATGGGAGGCGGGGGGTATCATTTAGTGAGCTCATTGCTCACAGTACCTCTAGTTTTCTTTTTGTTTCTTTTTGTATCTTTCTCCATTCATTTTACAGCTGCAGCAGATTAAGTTGTTTTTTTTTATCGAACTTCTTCGAGTGTTCTTTTTGAATCTTAAAACATTGCCTTAACACGTTTTATTATTTAAAAATGACACAAAATTCAACTAATTCTGTCTTTTGTAAGTTATTCAAAAATGTGATATCCTGTATGAGGCCTTATTCAAATGTATGTCATAGTTTATTGTGCTCTTTGTGGTAATCTTTATCACAGGGGTGGATCCACATGAAAAGTGTTCTAGATTTTTACACATTCTATTTATAAAAGAACATGGTTTCCGCCGAATGTTTGAATTAGGGTTTTAAACAAGTGTTGGACTGTCCAGAGGAAAAGTGTGAGATTTTAAATCACTCTCCATTCGAGAAGAGCAAACAAGAGAATTTGTAAATTCTGCAGTTCTTTTCTCTTTCGCCATTATTAGACCTAGCTGCGTGGACCTTAAGCAGTGGAGAATATATGGTAAGAATATATCAATATCTGAGCATGTCCATTTTAGTAAATTGCCGAATCTTGCAATAGGTTGGCGGATCAAAAAGCTTTAATAACTCGACATTTTCGGTTGTAAAATCTTTTGACCCAATTTGATTTTACTGCTTAATTTGCATACATAAAAAATAATAAAATCATAAACCCAATAAAACTGAAAAAATATCAAATATTTTTTATCATTGCATAAAAGTGCATTTATTTACAACAGGACGAAACCAGGAACTATGCCGAATTAATTTTAAGCCAAAAATCGCACTGAAAAGCTTTCTCAGGTCTTCATGTATTTTAGGAAAAAGAGAATGGTAGGGCAGTGTCTAGAATAGGTGATTAATCCATGGGTCTACCCTCCCCTCCCCCTTAATCTAACTTCAAGTGAATGAGTAAAACATGCTTATTCTGCATTTTTTGTCTCTAAACGTATAAACCCACATTCTGCTTGTAAATCTTGAACTCTTTATTCAGCTAATTTTTATTTACATTTTAGATGTATTGACCGTTTGTAACTGTTTCACCGTGTATAGGGGCACATCTGGGGTTTCGGTTAAGTAACTTATGGGGTTTCAACTCCGAAGCGGTGATTTTTTGCATTTGGAAAATATATTTGTAAAAATCCTTTGCTAATGAATTCTTCGGGGCCAAATGACATGCGCACGGGTTGTAAGAATGTATTACCTTCCAATTTAGTGCAATATGCTGGTTGAAAGCGTAACGGATTCTGCAAACACTTCTGGACAGTTCAGTCGACTGGGAAAAGTTGTGGTGTCGCTGATATTCTTTGCTCTATAATTTTCAAAAGCGGACCTTTAAAGCTCATTTTAAGGATGATAGATAAAGATTTATATAAAAACAATCCATGAAAACTTTTTTCACCTTTAACAGTCTCTATTTCTGAAAGAAATATAAACTTTTGTGTCCAAATTCTACTGTGCCTAACGGGGTTTCAAGGTTTGTTAACATAGGGGGTTTCAACTCAAAGGCTTTTTCTATGTTTAAATATTTGCTTTCTTTCAAGAATATGGATTTCGTCCATTTACCACGAAATAAAAATGAATGGTCATATGTTAGGCAAAAAATTTGGTTGTCACCTATTTGCAAAGATGAACAGATGTGAAAGCTCACTCAATAGACATGTTGCGTCTCATACACAAGGAAATAGATTTCCCGCTAGTAAATGTGGTGTCATGTTGTAAATTTTGAATTCAAAGTTGTCATGTTGTAAATTTTGTGTTTACTGCCACCCGGTAAATTCAAAATTCAAAATTTACAACATGACAGTGGAAAGAAATTTGCACGTAGCATTGGGATCACTTCTTCCAACCATAACATTTTACTATTGAAA
Source organism: Saccostrea cuccullata (assembly GCF_032062105.1). Classification (NCBI taxonomy): domain Eukaryota; kingdom Metazoa; phylum Mollusca; class Bivalvia; order Ostreida; family Ostreidae; genus Saccostrea; species Saccostrea cuccullata. The sequence goes on from NW_026933183.1 coordinate 240,145, forward strand.
TTCTTCATTGAAAACTCCCACTTTTGTTGCGGTACCGTCAAATAATGGTATTGAAGAGTAGTGCATGAATAAAATTTGGTACTGAAAAGTGAAACCTACCCCCTTCCCCTCCCCCCACGCCTAGCTCCTTCATTAAACAGGAAAAAATCTTTTTAAAAGGATGCTATGTCCCTGTAATGCCATATAAATATGCTTTGTTCCTCTCGAGCGTTTTTATCAGATTCAAAATTAAACCTCGTTCCCACATTTTCCTAAAGGATGTTTATGGGACGCAATGTGCTCTCTATGAAACTGATTTATTTGATTAAACGCCTTCTTTTACATAAACGTATTCAATGGCGTTGTACATGCAGTAATATTGTATACAAATATACATGGAGAGCAGTGATTAAAATAAGTTCCTAAGGAAGTGTTTTTTAAAAGTTGTTTTTGAAAACATCAATATATTTTGATTGATTAATATGCAAAGGTAGTTCGTTTCATAATATAGGTACATGTACATGTACAATGTTTTAAAATTCCGGTCGCTGAACGTTTTTCTTACATTCGATGGGACTGCATAACAGCCTTCGGATTTTCTGGGAAAACGCAATTGTTTATTTGAATTTTATTTTGACAAAAGTTCAATTAAGTGCTTGGGCCATTAAACAGTTATACATAAATGTCAGAATTTCAAATTACATCCTAGATTTGATAGGTAACCGATAGAGATTAAAGTGACTATTCATGCCTGTATATTTTTGCATTCAAAGTATTTTTTTTCTTTTTGAAATCCATTGGAATTCTTATATACGTGTAATTGCAATCAATATCCTATTAAACACACCAAACCTTATCACTGCGCAGTAGAATACATAGTAGGAATTATATGTATTTTCAATGGTCTTGGAACGCTAAAATGCGCATTGTTTTGACTCAATTTAATTAAAATCGATGGAATAATTAATCAAAACAAGATAATATTTGTACGTCACCTGACTCCCTCCCCCCATCCACATTTAACATTCACAAACGGCTCTTACATGTACGTCAGGTCTGACATGCGCTAAATTCAGTAGAAAGTAGAATGAAATTTACAGTTACTAGTATATGGAAAGAAAATTAAAGAATGTAAATGTATAAGCATTGGATTCTTATTTTTGGATTTTTAGCACTGATATAGTACCGACGATATCAAAAAATAAGAATTTGAGTTGCTTAAAAGTCTTTGCAAACAAATCTTTTGCCTTCCATATGGCCATTCACTTTTTCTCCGTGATGAATAAACCATGAATCCAAATCCAAAGATTAAAACATAGAAAAAAAGCCTTTGAGTTGAAACCCCCTATGTTAACAAACCTTGAAACCCCGTTAGATTAAAACATAGAAAAAAAGCCTTTGAGTTGAAACCCCCTATGTTAACAAACCTTGAAACCCCGTTAGGCACAGCACTCTTTGGCCACAAAAGTTTATATTTCTTACAGAAATAGAGACTGTTAAAGGTGAAAAAAGTTTTCATGGATTGTTTTTATATAAATCTTTATCTGTCGTCCTTAAAATGAGCTTTAAAGGACCGCTTTTGAAAATTATAGAGCAAAGAATATCAGTGACATCACAACGCGTTTCCCAGTCGACTGAACTGTCCAGAAGTGTTTGCAGAATCCGTTACGCTTTCAACCAGCCTATTGCACTAAATTGGAAGGTAATACATTCTTACAACCCGTGCGCATGTCATTTGGCCCCGAAGAATTCATTAGCAAAGGATTTTTACAAAATATGTTTTCCAAGTGCAAAAAATCACCGCTTCGGAATTGAAACCCCATAGTTACTTAACCGAAACCCCAGATGTGCCCCTATACACGGTGTGTTTTGTTCACTTTTATATCCCACGTTTACATTGTGTATGTTAAAGTTAAGTTGCAATGTCTCATTTGACCAATACATTTAGCTTGCTAGTCAGAAGATCACTTGTCATACTACCACATTTAAGGCTTCTCTGTTGACAAATACTTAGTCTTGTTCGTTATTATTAAACTGGTATTGTTAATTAATCAATTTCATTGTTTGATTGTGAACAGAGGGTTATAGTTTCCACACCCGGTCCTACAAACAAACAAACACCCCCCATCCCACCCCCTTCATACTTACTTTTTATAACTGACAAAATCCCGAATAACAATTGCTTTTACTTGAATATAACAATCTGTAATTTCAGATATGGATCTTTTCTGTATATTCTTGCTCTCAATTCTGACAGCTTCCAGTCAAAGTGATGATGGCGAACCAAAGTCAGTTGTCATAGAAACTCCTTCCGGTCCAGTTAGAGGTTACCAGGAGTTCGTAAAGAATGATCGTTCAGTCTATCGGTTCATTGGAATTCCCTATGCGAAGCCGCCCGTGGGAAACCTCAGGTTCCGGAAACCAGAACCGGTCGAAAGATGGACGGAAGTAAAGGGTATTTCGGAGCTTCATGGACCGGCGTGCATGCAACAAGATATTGGAATGGAGATGGGGTATATCCCAGAATATTCCGAAGACTGCCTTCAACTGAATGTGTACGTTCCGGGGGAAGTTTCTCCTAAAAACAGTCTATCAGTAATGGTGTGGGTCCACGGGGGTGGGTTTGTTATAGGATTTGCCGGTGAGACAAACGGTCAAAGACTAGCAGCGGAAGGTGATGTCATCGTGGTAACGATAAATTACAGGCTAGGATTATTTGGTTTCTTGAATTTGCTCGATCCAGTTTCGAAGGGAAACTATGGACTTTGGGATCAGATGATGGCGTTCCGTTGGGTCCATAAGAATATAGCAGCATTTGGAGGAAATCCGGAATCCGTTACTATTTTCGGTGAATCGGCCGGCGGAATGAGTGTCCATTTTCAGACTTTGATCCCAGCAAATGCCGGGATGTTCCAAAGAGCTATTTCCATGAGTGGTGTAGTAAATAGACAGGTCATCACTCAAGATTCCGACGTAGAAAAAGTTAACATGAGGATTTCGGAAAAGACGAACTGTCCAATGGAGAATAAAGCCGAGTTCTTTGCTTGTCTCCAAAAACTTTCAACAAAAGAAGTTTTGGATGCTGTCAATATTTATGATTTTATGGCACCTGATAACTATACGGTAGAAATGTTGATGGGTCCGTGTAAGGACGATGAATTGATCAAGAACAAGTTGTATTTTACGATGCATGACGAAAATTCTCCGGAAGGCGAGTTCTTTCGATCTTTGGATTTTATGGCAGGAACAACAAGTGCTGAAGGATCGCTGTTGTATTACACTCTTCTGCCTGAACTCCAAGAGACACACAACTTCTCCGTCGAGGAAGGAATTTCACGGAATATCCTCTGTGACGTCATTATACCTGGTCTAGTGCAAGAGTTGTTTGGAAACAAACCGGAGATGAGTCAGAAACTTTGTGACTTTTACACCACAGATGAAGGAGACGATGCCCAAAGTAACCGAGCTACCGACTTCTACGGGGATACTGTGATGGTTGCCCCAGCAACAAGTGCTCTTATTGCGCATGCCAGAAACAATGCAAATCATAAAACTTTCCACTACATTTTGTCTGCAGTAAGCCCGCTCCCTTATGGTCCGCCACCTCCCTCATGGTTTAGAGGAGCGGGCCACGCAGACGACCTGTATCATCTTTTTGACATGCCCGTTCTTCCGGTTTATAACCATACAGAAGAAAGACATAACAGACTCAGTGAAAAAATTATCCGATATTTCTCCAATTTCGCTAAAACTGGGCAAGTATAAGGCGGTTGTAGGTAATCCTCAAAGTAATGATCCTCTCGGGGTGATTTTACTCAGCTGTAATGTGCTTCTTATAACATCCAATGTCTCTTCTAAGTAAAAACATTTTTTCATTTGTGTTTTGAATTTGACATACTAGTATAGCATTTCTGAGAGTTTTTATATGCAAGAGAAGTACGACTTATATTGTGCTATTGTAGTTTCAGATTGTTATATATGTTCTTTTTTTTTCAGGGATCCAAATTCTGAGGAAACTCCTGTGAGGTGGCCTACTTATGACGTCAATAAGCGGGAATATCTCGATTTTGACTTTGAAATCTCTGTGAAGAAAGATTTTAATGTTGGGGCCACAAGAATAATGTTCCCTGAACTAAAAGAACTTCAGGATGACATGAAAGAGGAACTGTGATCCAGATGGAATTAAAAGATAACATTTTTGAAGATTTCTTAAATTATATTTATCTTTTTCACCTTTTTTCTACTTCAATGACATTTTTTTATGCAAACCTCAAAACACGCATAATTATTGTTGGAACATATATTTATTGTATATATACGAGATTTCTCATGATATAAATAAAAACAAATCAAGGGGACTTCGTGCTAGAAGTTCTACATTTACATACAGGGCAACCCTGAGAATTAAATGTTACTCCTGCATCGCAGGGATAAGTACATCTTATAGCAGGACACGTGACTCCACCGGTAGTAGTTGTCTGAGCATGCGTAGTGATGGGTCTTGGTGTGGTTGTACTAGTGGTGGGTCCGGGTGTGGTGGTGGTGGTGGTGGTAGGCCGAGGTGTGGCGGTAGTAGGTCTTTGCTTACCATTTGCAGGAACGACAGTCGCTATGCATTTTAAAATGAAGTTAGTATCATTATGGTCATATTTATATTTAGGAACGTATTATGCAGTTTGGAGGAAAAGTAATACAAACATGAAACAGACATAAAGAATACATAATTCTAATTTTCAAAAATGCCACTTAATTAATATAAAATACCTGAACATGAGCAGGTCATGCAGCCCCGGGCGTCCATGACAACACAATTTGGATCACATTTGCTGAAGTCGAATGAGGGGCACCCACCTGCTCCAGGAATGGACGTAACAGAGGCCGCGCCGGGCCCAGAGGTGGTTGTGGTGGCTACTTGTAATTCAACAAAATGTTGATTTAAATTTTTTTCAAAGTTTGCTAATAAGTTCACCTACATGATGAATTCAAATGACCATATAGGTTTCATAATGAAGAAATAATTTGTTACCAGCACAAGAACATGACAGACAACCACGTGAATCCATGACAACACAGTTTGGGTCACAGGTGCTGAAGTCAAAAGAAGGACAACCACCTGCGCCAGGGACAGCAGTTGTCGTTCCTGGTTGATGTGTTGTTTGCCCAGATGGCGCTTTGGTTGTAGCAGGTGGAGCTGTAGTTGAAGCTATAAATGAAAAGAAAAGCGGTACTCATCCATTCCTTACCTCTCTTTTAAGTATAATTCTGATTAAGTAAGAAAGGTTCTTACCTGCACAATGACAGGATAAGCACCCTTGCCCGTCCATTACCACACAGTTGGGGTCACATGTACTGAAATCAAAAGACGGACATCCGCCGGCTCCAGGGACACCAGTCACGGCTCCTGTTGTTGATTGTCCTCCAGAGGGTGCTGGTGTTGTTGCTAATTTGGAAGGTACATTTTTAAGTTATTGTACCAGTACTCGTATTTAGGAAATATAGCTAAATCATTATTAAAAGCAAAACATCCCTCAGATTATCGTCAGTAATTATTAAAGTAATTTTAGAAACACAGAATTCAACAACATATCAACTACTATAAACTAGTGTGATAAAAATGACACTTGATACTTATATCAAAATCAGCCACTCAAATCACAGGCACCTGACGTTACTTATTTTTCTTTTAATAAAAAAATATACCCCTACCTAATAATAAACCTAGGTATGGGTATATTTATTTTTATTAGAAAGAAACTGCAGTTGTTGCTATAAATATTGAATCATTATCCAGTTTGTTTCAAATTTCTTTATTTGGCAATTGGCATATGTGCCTGACATACTATGTAAAACAAGTTACAAAAATCTATTATATTTAAAATGTGCTATCTAACCTTTGCATTGACATGTCATGCAGCCTTGTTCATTCATGACAACACAATTTGGGTCACATTTACTGAAATCAAAAGAAGGGCAACCTCCCGCTCCTGGAACTGACGTCACTGATGATGAAGAATTATTACTAGGGGCAGCTGTAGTCGCTGCAATGGATACAAATTTAACTCGTTAAGTCAATGATAGAAAAAAAATCTTTTCAAAGAAATAAAAAAAACGACTGAATATTGTTATTTCCCTTTTTCAAAATAATACAAACCTTTGCATTGGCAAGAAAGACAACCCTGTCCGTCCATTACAACACAGTTAGGGTCACAGTTACTGAAATCAAACGATGGGCAACCGCCAGCACCAGGCACGCTGGTTACCGTTCCTGACGTATTATTAGAATCACCCCCAGAAGGCACTGCAGTTGTTGCTATAAATATTTGAATCATTATCCAATTTGTTCCAAATTTCTTTATTTGGGAATTGGCATATTTTTTTCGACAGATTATGTAAAACAAGTTACAAAAATATATTCTTCATGTTATTTTTAGCTTGGACAGATTCGCAATTTATACCATTTGCCCCTGTCGTTTAACTAAGAGGTTAAGATTTTTGAAGCTTGAATCTCCAGTTTTATCACCTGCACATTGGCATGTCATACAGCCTCTTGCGTCCATAACAACACAATTTGGATCACATGTACTGAAATCAAAGGAAGGGCATCCACCGGCACCTGGAACATTAGTTACTGCCCCTGATGTACTAGATTGTCCTCCAGATGGCGCCATTGTCACTAACAAATAAACAACAAAGTCAAGATTGAAGCCCGCTTGAAGTAACCGAAACAGATTAATCTTAAGTAGTAAAAGTACTTGTAAGCGACAGATATGGTTTAAATCAGCATTTATCTTTTTTGAAGTGCGTATAATACATAGCCAAAAATCTGACAACCTGCACAGTTACAAGATAAGCATCCCTGATCATCCATGACGACACACTTGGGATCACAAGTACTAAAGTCAAAGGAAGGACAACCGCCAGCCCCGGGTACACTGGTTACCGTTCCTGAGGTGTTGTTCGAATTTCCTCCAGAAGGCGCTTGTGTTGTTGCTGCAAATTAAAGTCATTTTTTTTTAATTTGTAGCCTGCAAATCTTTGCCTTTTCTCTTCGGGAAAGTAAAACAAGAACTGAAATATTCTTTAGTTTATCTCTTGCGTGTAAAAATTCTATAGGCATGATTAATTGGAAGTTACAAGTTGATTTGCTTGCAATGGTCACAGAATATTTTTGTATATTTTAATTGTTTATATTTGAAAAGAATACAGTATTCTCTTACCAGCACAATGACAAGACATGCATCCTTGACTATCCATTACAACACATGAGGGATCACATGTACTGAAATCAAAGGGAGGACATCCTCCAGCTCCAGGGACACTAGTTACGGCCCCTAGTGTTGTGGTTTGACCGGCAGATGGTACTGTGCTAGCTGTAAAAATATTACAATATGCCTTCTTTCGCGATCGCTTGCGCCTCATTGTGGCGAATATATAAGCTTTAATATTGTGACCAAAACTGTCTACAAATGACGTACTATCATAGAAAGTTATTCATTTTACTAATCAGATGAAAAATATTTGAACTTATGTATATACCTGAACATGTGCAGGTCAAACATCCCTTATCATCCATAGATACACAAGAAGGGTCACATTTACCGAAGTCAAAGGCAGGGCACCCACCGGCTCCCGGAACTCCTCCGTTATTATGATTAGTCGAGGCGGTGGTAGAGCCCACTGTGAGAGTGAATACAGAAACTATGGTTAAATTCAAATTATGTTTTGACTTAAATTTTCATTTGTATTGAGATACAGTGCGTTGAGAGAGGTGCAAAAGGAAAGATCCGCTTATCTGTACACTTACAGTGCTGCGAACAGTCGCAAACAGGGCAGCCATGTGTGTCCGTCATTTTGCATACCTCATCACAATCGTCTGCATTATATGGTGGACAGGTGTTACCAAAGCCACTTCCTAAAGGAAGATTTGTTTTAGAAAAGTTTGGAAATATACAACCTAAAAATTCACAAATATCTGAATATTGGACAGTCATAACTTTTGTGAGGAAGGTGTTTCTCTTCAATGGTACACTGGAAATTAAGCTTACCCGCCGCCGGACATGAGCAGATAACACATCCACTAGAGTCGATATTTAAACAACTAAGCTCACAGTTCTTTGGAATTGATGCACACCCTCCAGCTGCAAGATGAAATGAAAGTACTGAAAACACTGGAAGGCGAGCTTTAATTTAGTACCTATACTAGTGATATTTCATAAACTCAAGTTTTTTTCTGGATTCTAAAAATTAATTTTTAAACTGAAATTAAATATAATAATTAAGAATGAACTTTACAAAAATCAATATTTATGCAAAAATTAAATTTAAAGAAGATTTACCGTTGCTGCTCGAGACAGATCCGGATTGTGAGGCAGACGAAGACGTCGAACCTGTAAACAGGACATCAGAAAGATGTCAATAATGTTGATAACACAGGCTATAAAACGGGACTTCAATGCTTAACTTAAGTCAAAGATATTTGTGTATGAATGTATAATGGCTACGGTTCTTGCCTGTCTGGCAGGTGCAGCGAACACATCCCTGGCTGTCAACGGAAGTACATTGAGCCGGGCATTTTGGATCTATTGCAGGGCAACCATTTCCGTTTCCTGCTAAACTCTGACCTTGTGTGTTGACGTAATTTCCGATCTGGTGAACACCGGTCTGTGTTTTATTGTTACTTGAATCTGCATTGAAGAAAAAATACACTTTTTACATCGATTATCGTTTTTTAAAGCAACCTGTATGCATTTTTTCCAAACTAAAGTAAACGTTTTTGCGGGTATGACTGGTCGACAATTGACAGGGGGTATTTATTTCTCCGTAGTAATCCAACCTCTGCTGTTTTAGAGGGTTCTTTGTTCCAATGGACATTTGACATTAATAAGTGATCATTTATATTCTATTTCTCATATTGTTAGTTCGATCTTTCTTAGGTCTTTGGTTGTTCTTAAAGAGGTTTTATCTAAAATATGCAAACATAAATTTTACGTGAACAAGTGCAGACGACACATCCCATATCATTCAAAGATACGCATGAAGAGTCGCAGTTCTTTGGAAATGGTGGACATCCGTTAATTCCGTTCCCGCCAGAACTGGCTGTCTGTACCGAGATAGATGTTGAGTTGTCAGAACCTAATCAATACAAATTCAAGGAAGGTTACAAACGATTTTACGGCAATTATCTTACATCTTGTGCTCAACATATCTTCCTCAAATGAATTTGCTTTTCATTTTAATTTTAAGACATATAACCAACCTGAGGTGGGACACTGACATACGATGCAACCCCGGGCGTCAACAGCGGCACACTCCGTACGGCAGTTCTTGGGGAAGGTCTGGCATCCATTACTGTTCCCCTGATAGGTGTTAGAGGAAGAGGATGAAGATGTTCCGTTACTGGTGTGTCCTGATCCACCTTAATTAAAACGCCAATGTTTATCAGGGACATTAAATACAAAATTTATGAAGTTTTACTACACTCCTCCTAAGCACCTGATCCCACCTTTGCAATTTCCAAGGATCCGTGGTGTTTGCCCACTTTACAGATTAATGTTTCTTTTATTTATTTATTTTTTGGGGGGATCGATCACAGTCCGTCCGTTATCTTAACTTTATCGTTTCATGAATCTGATAAGGATATATCAACATCTGTTTTAATGAAGATACAAAAACAATAAAAGCTACGGATGCATGCACCATTACCTGACTGGCAGGCGCAGACTATACAACCCATGGCGTCAATGTGAGCACACTCAGCGCTGCAGTCCTTTGGAAAAGGAGCACATCCGTTGACCTTCGGCACACTTCCGGCTCCACCGGAACTTGAAGAGTTTTGTAATGATGACTGATGATCTTTGAAAGTCAACGAAAAGAAAATCACCTATAATGCTTTGAAACATATTAAAAGATTATGCAATTTTTTTCAATGGTACTGTAAAAAATTAAAGAAATGCGCATAGTAATTTTGAAAGTCATGTTAGCATATTACGCCAGTTTACACTTTAAAATGCTATTATTTAATTAAATTATATTTGTTTGGTCATTTTTGGAACCATCACTTTTTGCATGAGAGGCATTGATAACTTAAATGGTTACTTGTTGAACAAGAGCAGATAGGGCACCCCATGCTGTCTAAAGATAGGCAATTCGGGTCACATTGTGATGGGAATGGCGGACATCCATTGTTATTTCCGGCGGAAGAAGAACTCCCTGTTCTGGTTCCAGTGTGACTGGAATTTGATGCAGACGATCCTGTAATAATTCATCAAGTAAGAGAATTGGAATTTCCTATGGAATGGCATGGAAATGATAAAATGTCCAGTAATACTTTTTATTTCTCTGAATTTGGAAACATGATAAGCTTTACCCTGAGATTTCGGACACTGACAGACGATACATCCAGTAGAGCTTATTGCATAACACTCAGTGGGGCAGGACTGAGGTAATGGCGGACAGTCGTTATTGTTGGCCCGGACGTTTCCGGCTAAACATGCGTATAAAAAACAATCTCAAGTCCAATATACTATAAAGATCAAATTTCCATTAAACAATACAATTTTTTAGCATTGAATTTAATTTCCTCAGTCAAATTAGAAATAGCAGACATATAAACATTTTAAAAGGTAATGATACGTGCAGAAATAAGGTATTTTGCGACACTTATTAACGGTTAGACATTCTTTACCATACAGAAGCAGTGTGGCATATTGGGAAGCAAGGGAGGGGTTTTCCATGTACAACTCGGTGAAATAAGGGTTAGCAAGCAAAAGGGAGAGCAGTGCATTTTGATTTATTGTCATGCTTTGTCCCGGACCGGAAATTCCCAGCATTCCACTGCTGTATGAATCCTGGGTAAGCATTTGATTGGCTGAGGTTCTCTTTCGGAAACCTGGGAATGTCACCATAGCAAAACGTGAAACAGTGTAAATGCAAAGAAATGCAGAGATTTAAAGACATCGTACCCTCTCTGTTTGCTGGGTTAGGCAAACCTAGTATTTAAAATTCATATTTATCTAATCCATACATCTTTATACAATATAATAGTAAATGAGAAAAGGTCATATAAGGTTATTAATACATACACATAATAATATGTCTTTTCATTACCAAAATGCAACGTAACAGAATGGCAACTTTAAGTGTATAAAAATTACAGTAGAACTTATTTTAGATATAAAAATTTTGATAATATCGAGGCGTTTCCTCTTAGTCAGGATATAAATATGCATGTTTTATCTTCTATTGAGCATTCATATAAATTGTGTAATTAATCTGCATAAAATAAAATTTTCTCAAAAATCATAAGTGAAAAAACTTTTGAAAGTATGAAACAAAGACTAAAATATCAGAAAATTTCATACATAAATGATACTAAAGACTTACATGCCGCTGTGGATATTACAGTGAAGATTAGAACTGTGTACTTTATGTCCATTTTGCCTCCTTTGGTCTTTTCTATTCCCTCTTTGCCAAGATTATGTAACCTTAGCCTCGAAAAACCGAAACGAAATAATATAATGCTTAAGTGTTGCGAAACTTATTTATTTCGAGGCCAAGCCTTAATAATTTTTGGTTTATATGTTTGTTAAAAAGGTACTTAATTAAGTGGGAGGGCATTTTTCTATGGGTAACAGGTGAAAACGTTTGACTTGGCCTGAATTGATAACCTGGTCATCGACGGGAAGACGAGATCATGGTCTTATCAACGCTTGCAGGTGCGAGGAATTTCCGTCAGCGAGAGACATGCCGTTTGTAAGATACCGGATCATACCACTTCCTAGCAAATTATGATATTACATTAATTTTGATAATTAACCAAAATAATCGATAAATTTTGAGTATAAATATATCAAGAATGCCTAAAACAATGGATAAAAGTTTGATGAGATAAATTTAATGCAATTTAATGCAATTTAATAACATTTCACCAATCTGAACTGTAAATTTAACTGTAATTTAAAATTGTCCAGTAATACTGCACATAGCATGGTATTTAGAAGAAACATAGAAAACGAGAAAATATTATAACGTATTTTATATTTTGAATAAGCTTTTAGCTCTTCAAGAATTGTATAACTGATAAACATTTCTGTGACCTGATTGGTGAAAATTCTTATCATTCGCTAAAAATGTATTTCGATTTGAACAAAAATGTTGACGTATAGGATATTTATAGAATTAAATATTGATATGATATATACACAGAAAAAAAAGAAAGATATTGTTTTATAATGTTTGGATGGCCGTGAACTTGGAGTGTGTTTGGTTGTTCTTGTACAAGATTAACTCCACCCACTTGCATATTAACTCTTCCCCCAGCAGCTGAACAAATCAAACTATGATAAAAAATTACTAAGCAAATTTTGCCTTTGTTATTGTATTATGCCGGGTATTCATAGAATCACACGTTCCATGTTACATAATAAGTTCCTGATAGATGTATACACTGGATAAGATGATTTTAATTGTAATAAATTCAGTAAACAGAATAATGTACTAAAAGGTCAGGTGCCTCCCCCATATCGCCTCCAAGCAGGTGCTCGAAAAATTTGCATGCAGGTTTCGGGAAAAATCATTTGTGATCGCTTAATAATTATTGTTGATGGAATAATTTCTTTAAAATTACTATATAAAAACATTTTATTTTAATAATATAACGACGATTTCAAAACAAAATTTAGTATGGACACCCTCTTGGTACTTGTTCTTGATCTGTTATTTTTCTCCTGTTTCGTACGAGCACGTAAGTATGGCATCATATGCTTGTAATCAAGGACATCTCGTTGTCTGGCAAATGTTATCTGCAATTACTAAATTGTTCACTTAAGTTATGGATAATAATGTTGATCATAGTCTTAAATTATTTAAATTTTATTTGTTTCTTTTTTATTTAATTTCAATACTCTTTATATTGATTTTACAATTCTTTTTCAAGTTTCTATCATAGATATTATATGGTAAATCGAATGAAGATTGATAAGATATTAATAAGATACCACACAATTTTATACGATTAATCATGCGTAGATGATGTATTAATTTTTCAGGTACTAAATTCTTATAATTTTTTCTCAGAAGAAATTACTTTTTTGACAGAGTTACCGGAACTAAATCAATGCCCACCAGAGGACCCTAATTGCCACCCTTGGTGTATAGAATACGTCAACAAATGCCGAGTGTGCCGGTGTAAAAAGGGCTTTGGTAAATAAATACTTCGTATCTAAAAATATACAATAAATCAATTCAGGTCTCTTGATGATAATGATTGATTTGAAAGATATTTTTGAATTATAAATTTCCTTACAATTGCTCATAGCATAAACTCTTCAGTTTTGAATTTTAGACAATCAAGGAACTGGCGACAAAACTTCTTCTTGGGGTGGATTTAACACAGACTTGGGGGGCGGGGGATTTGGAGGCAGTGACGGAGATTCTTTATCTTCTTTGGAAGAAAAATGGGGAAGCATTGGAGGAGAGAGCTGGGGGTCAAAAGGAAATGATGACAAAACTAACATAATCATTATTGAGAAAGAGAAGAAACCGGAAGTGGGCATGATGTCATTTCCGGGTTCTTCTTTCGCGGGAAAGTCGCCATTTCAAATGAACGGGCCCTCACCTGTAATGATGAAGTTCCCTCCTCGAAGAAATTCTATCCCCTCCGGTTGTACACCTAAAAATGTTCCGTTAGTGAGTCCAGGGGTCCCCAGATACTGCGTCACGGGGCTCATCATTGATTGTCCACGTGATTGTGTCGTCACGGACGAGTTCGGGTGTAAATCTTGTCCTTGTGCACCAGGTAGGATTCAAGGGTAATTTTTAACTACTCAACTTCTGGTTTAAAAAAAATACCGTCTGTTTTTGCAATCTCTTTCATTATTTTCTTTTCAAGCTGTAAAAGCTTGGATGCCTGTCTGTGAAAACGCTCCAGCAGCAAAACCTCAGAAAGTGAACAGTTGTATTGGAACCAAACTGTGTATCATGTCATGTAAAGGAGAGGCCAAAATAGGGGAAACTGGTGCAGATGGCTGTCAGAAGTGCACGTGCATCAAAAGAGGTTTTGGATAATGATTAAAAATCACAACATTTTCAACAGAAATGTCTTCAAATAACTTTCAGTTTGGGCAGTTGTTTCATTTTCCTTGTAGAAAACAATCTTGTTCCCAAAACAACAACAACGACAACAACGACGACACCCAAACCTACAACAAAGAACATCATGGAGTGCACTAAACTGATCACGTGTATGATCAAATGTAAAGATACCGGATATGACATAGGAAACACAAAGGTATTTTAAAAAGGCATATAACTGGCTTCCAGTGAATACAAATTATCAGTATGAGAAACAAAATCTTTTTTGTCTGTATTTTGAAAGATTCATTATAGTTTGTGAGTACATTTTATTTCGTTAGTGTACAAAAGTAAAGCTAACAGGCTGCCAGAATAAAAAATTAACACAGCTTTAATCTTTGTTCTTATGAGAAAGGAATAACCAGTTGATTCTGAGGGCGGGGACTGAATGATGGTACCCCTCCCCTACCTATAAAATAGAGCTTTGAGTTTGGGAAGAATTCCTTTTTATGCGATTTTTTTAATAAGGAAGGATATAAGTAATCTGTTACTGATAACCTTGGAAATAAATAAACCTTCACGTACAAATTTGACTCGAACAAAATATATACCAGTCCCCTGCTAACAATGAAATGTTCGCCCCCCATTCATAACTTTACAATATCCTTGAAAGTCTGATGGATGCCCCAACTGTCGATGCAAAGATAAGACATCAAACAACAACAGTAACAACAATAACAACAACAACATCAACAACAATGGTGGAGGCGGGATGCAGACCTGGACAGCCGGAAGTGGTGGCATGGGGATGAACGGGATGAACACTGGAATTGGTAGCGGAATGACAGGAAGCGGAAATAGTATTCTAAACAGTAGGCAGGCGTTTGATTAGTTTGGTTTGGAAGAAAATTAAATGCATGTACTATCGGCCTTTAGTTTGGTTTGAAATTAATTTCTGTTATTTTTTAAAGTATCCTAAATTTGATTATTCTATTCGAGTTTTGGTATCTGTTGTTGCTCTATCAGACTGATCGTCTCAATCCAAGGTTTGGAGTCCGCTTGTAGCTCTCTCCTAAAAGAAAAGAGAAATCATACATTTTGGCCGTGTTTTGCGACGATGTGTCAGACTCGGAGTAATATTTCAATATGTATGGGGATGTATGGGGAAAAAACTTGCAAAATCAATCACTTGATTTTATTACATCTCAGTAAACGAAATTGCTCGTCCAAGAACGAGTTTCTTATTTTTTAATCATTCACATACTTTCAGAAGTCTATATTTCTCTTTTGAGAATTATTTCACACTATACAAAATAACAACGACTGTAGCAAGATCTTGACTTAATTTTATTTGGGGATCCAAATTTGGGGCAACAAAATAATTTCACATTATTAAAGCCGTACATAAATATATTAAAAAATCGAAAAGATTTTATGGATAACCAGCATTACAATTCCATATCTTTTACAACCCCTTCCTCCTTTCTTCTCTCCTTAATTACACTCCCATATTCCCTCCTTTTCTTATTTCTCTGCACCCTCTTCCTTCTTTTTTTGTATTGCATATTTGTTGCTTGTACACCACGTGTATATAATTTTGTTACTAGTATTTTGTTTGTGTTGGAGAGGACAATCTACAATCTATAACTTGTGTCCAATCCCATTGATTGTGTTAAATACAAATTGTTTAAATCAAAATCAATCTCTTTTGAAGAGATTACAACTTTTTCAGTCTGTATTTATGAATTTATGTTCTACAGATGTGGGTAGTGGTACAGGTTCCGGGGGAGGGGACAAGTGTCAGTTTCCTCTGTGTATAAGCGGCAGCTCAGGAGGGGGTAAGAAAAGGGGTCAAGGAAATTGTCGTTTTTCTAATCGATTATAAAGTTATTAAAAAGATATTTTTTATGTTAAAAGCAGCAACAGAAAACTAGTGTTTGTTCATATATTTTATAACTTTTATGTAAGTGTACATTTTATAGATTATTAATGTCTAGATCGAGGGTTTTGTTTTGATTAAGTAAGGATTGGTTATCACATAATAATTCATATAATATGTGTAGTCATTTGCAGTTTTAAAACTGAAAATGTTTTACTCATCTATGTTTTTTAGTCATTATTAGACCTTTAATTATTTTTATTTAAAAAATCGCTTTGTTAATATAGTTTTTGTCTTTAACCAGGTGGTAATCCTATGATGCCCTCTGCTGGATCAAGCGGTAAGTTCTGTATGACTGTACTTTTGAAACTAAGAAGTTGAAAATCAAAAGACCATCAAAATGTCAGATGACAACGTTTGAAAGGATTGTGTTCAATAGAAAGAATTTTGGTTTTTTCATCCAAATATGCAAAGGTGCCAAAACTAGGTGTTTGAAAAACAATAAAAAGGGAAGAACTTCAAATATTTGAGGTAGAAATACGTTTATAAAACATGTTTCAGTAGACTTGTATTTTTCTGGTGGTTTATTCAGAATATAAGGCTTGGAATAAAAAATTGTTTCTTCGTAGGCGGATCCAGCGGCGGGTGTGCGGGTCCGTTCTGTGCCAGTATGACTGGAAGTGGTTCAGGAGGAGGCATGGGAATGGGAGGTAACTCTTATTAGTCAGACGTTCCTCTTTTTTCCCTTGAGTATAGTTTATTTTAAATCATTGTTTTTAAAAGTACTAATTTAATCTCATTCTGTAATCAACATGCATCTTATCTATATAGCCTACCCCGGGTACTAAGCACAGGTTTTCGAACATTTTGTATTACATAGGCGGATCCGGTGGTATGATGATGGGAGGTGGTGGCGGTGGTGGATCTGGGGGGAACGGACCGTTTAAGGCATCGCTGAGTTCCGCCGCCGCAGCAAGTGGAGGTATGGGT
This sequence comes from Saccostrea cuccullata, assembly GCF_032062105.1. NCBI lineage: Eukaryota > Metazoa > Mollusca > Bivalvia > Ostreida > Ostreidae > Saccostrea > Saccostrea cuccullata. Next base: position 257,063 of record NW_026933183.1, read on the forward strand.
AGTGCTATGAAATCTCCGTTCATGGCGGCGGCAAGTGGAGGAGGAGGGGCAGGTCATAATCCAATGCAAGGACCAATGTTATCAATGTGTATTTCTCTCTCTCTCTCTCTCTCTCTCTCTCTCTCTCTCTCTCTCTCTCTCTCTAGAATTTTAATCTATTGTTTTATTTAATTATTTATTTTATTTATAAATTTTTAATAGGTCCAGGGGCGGGCAAACCAACAGATAAGGAAGGTACGAATATCTAGTACTATTTTTATAATTTTATTCTTGCATACTCAGTTTCTTTTATTTGAGATACAAAAGAATAAGAACTTTTTCATTTTTTTTTTCTGAAAATCTTTATTTTTTAACAATGTGCTTGTATCTTTATTTTATTAAGATTACAAATAAAAGTAATTTTGAAAACTCCCATGAGTTCTTTCCCTTTATCTGTAACAGTGGAGAAGGTGGCTTACAATTCGGAGTGTTTTGGCCCCTCATGCTCTGCGAAAAATGGGAAAAGTAGGTGATTTTTTCCTATTAATTATATTACATGTTTGCCATATAATAAATAGCGTCATTTTTAGCTCTACTGGTCAGAGACCAGAAGAGCTTATGCGATAGTAATGCGTTCGGCGTCCGTCCGTCTGTCTGTAAACATTTTTTTTTTCAAAATGCTACTCCTCCTACAGTTTTGGTCTGATTTCAATATAATATGGCACACAAGTAGACTACACTAAGATACGTAATTCTGTGTATCGGTTTTTGATTTGGATGAACGGTGTTGCCGTGGTTACTAAAAATAGAAATTTCTGTGAAATTCTTTCAAAATGCTACTCCTCCTACAGTTTTGGTCTGATTTCAGTATAACGTGGCACACAAGTAGACTACACTAAGGTACATAATTTAGTGCATCTGTTTTTGATTTTGATGAACGGTGTTTCCGTGGTTACTAAAAATAGAAATTTCTGTGAAATTCTTTCAAAATGCTACGTCTCCTACAGTTTTGGTCTGATTTCAATATACATGTATTTCCATTTCTATTTTTTTTTTCTCTATGATAACTGTTTGAAAGTTGGGGGAGTTTATTTCTTGATAATTCTGCCGGAATGTAAATTAGGCAGATCGATAGGTCAGCAGCTAAGGAGGCCTAATACGCATGCAAATCTCGTGCGCATCTGTCTCTGTGTCTGACGCTAAGGAGGCCAAATATGCATGTAAATCTCGTGCGGCTGCCTTTATGTTTGACGTCAGTGTGCGAGGACTATTGAAATTGGCATGGAAGTCCTCGTGTAATTTAAATCTATTAGTCTACATTTTTAATGTCTAAGTCTACAATTTTATTTCACAATGAAATGGAAATATAAGGAATCACTGTCTAATTAGGAGAGTATGCCAGGGACATCAACAATAGTGGGAAACATGGGATAATTTTAGCATAACGGGCTTCGCCCGTTATGCAAATTATCCCATGTTTCCCACCATTGTTGATGCCCTGGCATACTCTCCAAATTAGACAGTGATTCCTTAAATATCTTGGCACACAAGTAGACTACACTAAGATACGTAATTCTGTGTATCGGTTTTTGATTTGGATGAACGGTGTTGCCGTGGTTACTAAAAATAGAAATTTCTGTGAAATTCTTTCAAAATGCTACTCCTCCTACAGTTTTGGTCTGATTTCAGTATAACGTGGCACACAAGTAGACTACACTAAGATACACAATTCTGCAAATCGGTTTTTGACTTCGATGAACATTATTGCCTTGATTACTAAAAATAGAAATTTCTGTGAAATACTCTCAAAATGCAACTCCAAATACAGTTTTAGTCTTATTATAATATAATGTGGCATGTAAGTAGACTACACTAAGAACATAAAGAGACTTAATCAAGGATCATTATTCTATATATTGCTGTTGTAAAGTTTCAATTCCCAATTGCTTAAGTACTTTTCTCTTCCTTTGCTATTTGTACAAACCAGTAGAGCTTCAGTCTCGACAGAGACATCTGGTTTTAATATACTAGTAAATTGTTTATATTTTTTTAATGAATATGTATTTGTTATAACAAAACAAAAAACAAAATCTCTGTGATTGTGAAACACTGATTGCCATTCTAAATTTTTGTAGAATGTTTCACATGTTTCATAATACTTCAGACAATTGAAAGCGCAGCTTTTTTAACATTAAACTTTTTTTGCAAAATAGACACAATTTATGTGTATATTACAAATGTGAATTTTACATTCATAACTTGAATATTTAACAGTGCATGGACTGATAGGAAGTTGCATGGATATGGAAAGATGCATCGCTAACTGTGGTGGAAGTTACGAAATCGGACCCCGCGGGCCGGACGGATGTCAGTCATGCACGTGCAATCCGGAGTGAAAGAAATCTATTTTTCATCGATAATTAGATCAAACTCCAAAATGTGAAATAAAGGGATTATATTGATGGAAAATCTTTCCTCTAGAGAAGTTCATTATAATTTTATTTTTTGGATAAATCAATATGACGTTGGGCGTCATATAAAAACAGCAAGAATTTCATTTGTCGATAGATACTCATTTTCGTTGCTGAAAAACATGTACAATTAATAAAAATAAATAATAAAAGATGAATTTACAATTTAAATTATTTGTCGTGATTCTCGAAATACGAAAACACAATTTTAAGTAATATTGTGTAATTTTAACACGAATAAAGCGGTTTGTAAAAGATAAACAAAATTCTTTTTGTGAGTTTGATGTTACGTTTGAAAGATATCGTTAAACGTCAAACGTATTGTGACGTCAAAAGTGATGTCACACACCGATGATGTACGGGTCGGCGCATGGATCATGGAAAATATCTGTTACTTTCGCCCAAAGTGGGTGGGATCTCCAGTAACAAATAATGAAAAAACGACACCGAAAGTGAACGAAAGGTAAGATCGAAACACAGAAAGGATAGGACGCTGTAGCCTTCATTTTAACAGGTAGACGTGATTGTTTTCAAAATGGGATTATGTTTCGTCTGAACCTATGAAAAATTTTATTGACTGAATATATATACGTTAATTCTTCGTTACTACACATTCATTTATCAGTTGATAATAATATTTCTAGTGAATAACTATTTAAGTAAACTTAGCATAAGACACATCCTTGAATAAAAAGGTTAATTTCTTGAACGAATCCCATTAATTAAATTGAAAAATAGAACCTAATGCATATTACGTAAATTAAATTTTGAAAACGTACGTTAAGATCTCGATAGATTTTAGATAATTTATTAAAAAATAATTTTAGAATGATTTGGTTTTTTAAAAAAAAGAGAGTGAAACCTTGGTACTTCTTGACATACTACTCAGGCTTTATACTTGTCAAACTTTGGATATACACTGAAAAGTTTGAATGGAACAGGGAATTATTAAATTATTTTTTCAAAGTTATTTTTCAAATATTTTGCATGACAAAATGTTATAATATATGAGGAGAGGAACTTTAGTATTTTGTTAGAATTTTTGTCCAATTTTTCATATTGTAAAATACAAAAGTTTGAACAAATCGCTCTGAAAGGGTGGGGATTAAAACTTCCCATTCAGTAATATAATTTATAGAATATCAGACAAAATCTGCAATAAATAGAATATGCAGCATTAAATTTCTTTATAGGCCTATTCGATTTGATTTCTTTATATTTGAGAGTGATTAGATTATCGATGTAATGAATTTATCTGATCAAGATATTGCTTTTGCGAATATTACAAGAGAATGATAGATTATTTAGAGTTATCTACCTTTTATCATTTCATCCGCTAGAGGCGCTGGCAAAGAGCGCCGATTGGTCATGTGATTTTCCGAGGTAAATTTTAAACGAGCACGGAAGAAACATTGTTTACACACCAGCGATCAGTCCTCTCGAATAATTTCTTACAGATGTGTTGTATTTTTCTGAAATTATGAAGCCACAGTAAGTATTTTATTGACATTAAAACAAAAAGAAAATCTTTTTATGAAGGGATGATTGAACATTTTCGACGCATGTGATTCAAAACCAGTTTTGTTCCTCCGTTCAATCTTCAGACAAACAAAGACTGGGTCAGTGGAAAAAAAAAATGGTCTGATACATATTTTATACACAATTTGATACCAGATGATTATTTTTTAGTTACTGAACTTGTACAGTATATGTAGGTAAGGTCTACAAAACTGGTCTTAGTCCGCCATTCCTCTGTAAACATGATAAAGACCACCCTTTGTTGTCATATGTTTAGGCTCTTAAGTTTTTCATGTGACTTGACTAGGCCTATCAGTGACCACAGGCCCCTGAATTCAGAGGCCTGTGTAGTGACAGATAATGAAATTATCATCGTTCAAAGCATTTATTTCCTTTTATTGTGTAATTTAAAAAATAAGTTTGTCAGTTTAGAAAGGTGAAAATTTAAGATTTTCTCCATCTCGTTATTCATTTTTCCTTCATTACTTTGGTTATAAGAAAACATAACAAAGAAGGCCAAGTTGAACCTGGTAGGATGTGTTATATAGCTGCAGAACTGTGGCATTTATTATGGTTTTAATATTTATATATTAGTCTTTGACCATATCGCTACAAATCCTGTAATGCAAATATTGTGCAATTTACTGCACAAGATTTCCTGTGTACAGTTGGAAAGAATTTTTCCTTTATCCAGCATTGGTCAATCAATTACCTTTCAATCCCTAAATCTAGACACATTTTTAAACCAATGTGAGTATATTTTATCCACCTCCCAATCCTTAATATATTTGTCTATAAAGACCAAAAAACTCGATTGTTTTGAATTTTCTGCCATCAGGATCTGACAAAAAACAAGTGAGTTTATTGATCGGTAGAGACAAGTATGAAGGGCTTAGAGGTAAATAAAATATAAAGATTGGTTAAAGAAATTGAATTTGTTTAAAATTGTGGAGTGAAAGGTGATTGATTAACTAATCATGCCAATGGTGGAAAGTACAGAGAAAATTTTGCAAATCATGCACAGAAAATTTTGCATTGGAAATGGCACATTTTCATTCTGAAAATGTTACGTTATGGTCAAAAACTAAAATATAAAACCATAAATCTACAGTTCTGCAGCTAGATGTGATATGAATTTAAATATTCAGACAAATAACAGGTGCTTCTTTGTGCTTGTCGTCTAGCTACCTAGGCATAGATTATGCTCAGTGATGCTGGCTAAACAGTGTTGTCTTGTTACAGGAGAGGGAAAAACTCCAAGAAGAAAGGGGAAGTCGACCCAGTAGAGGTAAATTTATAATTACAAGAACATTCAGGAGTTCAAATTTTTTTTTTTCATGGTCAAGTCCAGGACTTAAAGAGTAAATTTTAGGCAAGTCCGAGGAAGAAATTTCAGAGTCATATTTTCCTATACATCATTAAATTTATGTTACTTATAATTTATTTTCATTTGTTGCATTGAATGAATAAAGACTATATGTATTAATATATGTTTTATTTTTCCTCCATAAACTCATATAGTCATACATGAGTATTTCCACACAATACCAGACTAATAGATTATTGGTACATTACAATAACTTTTACAAATACTCACTACTGAATAAACCATCTGTTACAATAAATAGAAATTAGAACGTGCTGTAAGTCACAGCTATTTAACAAACTCATTACCGTTTGTCATATAGGAGGAAACATGAGGAATTGTGTGAAAGCAAGAGTCTAGCCGCAACGGAAAATAAAAAGACGGATTGTATTTTCGATAATTTCGTAATGTTTTATGGGTATTTTAACGCCCACAAACCCACATTTTTACTTAATACATTTGAGAATTTGCTTTATTTTTAGCTTTACGATCATTTTTTTTAACTTAAAAAAAATATAAACAAGAAACATAGCCAAGTCCCAGGACTTTGGCGAATTCTAAATGCCGAGTCCGGATCCGGAATTTGTTAGTCCGGGACGTCGGGCTTCAGGAATTTTGAACCCCTGACAATAATTCAGAAAATTATTTAATATATATACTGCATTTGTCTTCTGGTCAACTCATGAACAGGTTATAGATGCTACCAAAAATTTCACCTTGTATGTACATGTATAATGAGTGTTGAGAAAGAGATTATGATAAAGTGATTCTTGTGTTTAATAAATTTAGTGGATTTCAGTGTCATAAAGTATCACGTCTAAACTTTATTAAAAGAGCAATGAAGAAATAAAGTGATAAGAGTCATGTATTAACCAACCGTTTTACTTTTTTTTCCCTAGGTATACTGCCGGGTCCGCCCCTTGGATAATCCTAATGACTCATGCTGTGTAAAGCCTCTCAGCACCACAGTGGTTCAGTTAATACCACCAGAGGTAGGACTGGGATAAATAACATCCGAGTTTTGTATTTGGTCATGTACATCATTTGATCTCATAAAACAAAAATCGGTGTAATCGGTTGACATGCCATCCTAATCATACCATGAACGATTTTGTAATATAGTGATTTCTGTATCATATCAATGACTGTAAAATCATGTAGGTTTGTTCCAAAGTTCTATGTGATTTTACATGCAAATTGCAAAGGGGAAAATATCTGACAGAAAAGAAGTATCATACATAATTACATACATCTGTTTACCATGTTCACAGCATGTACATGTGTTTTTGTTATTATTACAGAATTCTTTAGCAGTGGCCAGAAATGGACAGATCAAAGAGGTAAGAATGGATGAAAATGTCAATGTCTGAATTTTCCTTGGGCTATTTTTTATATCAACTCCATAATACTTACTTACTAGGTTTTGTCAGATATTGCTTGTGTAGTCTAAAGGTATTTCACATTTCAATTAAGATTGAAGGTTTTGTTATATATACATGTATATATATATTAAGGTTAAAATAAAAAAAAAATACAAAACCTTGCAAAAGTCTTGCAATATGTCTTTGAAAATATGCATCAATACCTTGAATCAATAATTCTTGCAATATGTCTTTGAAAATATGCAACAATACCTTTAATCAAAACAGTTAAATTAATTTGTCAACCTGCAGTGCAAAGAGATAAAAGATACCAATCCATAATTAAAAATCCACAAGGGAAATTTGTGCATGTGCATGCTCTCCTCTGTTAGGTTTTCTCTCATTCAGATTTACATGTACTTGATCTTCGTGTCACTGAGTCTGCAGGTATATGTGGTTTCTTACTTTCCTTTTGTATTATACAGTACCAGTTCACGTTCCAGTACATATTTGATGAGTACACCTCACAGAAGGCCGTGTTTGATTATGTGGCCTGCCCCCTGGTGGACGATCTCATTAAGGGCAAAAATGGTAAATAGTTGATTCAGTGAGATGATCTTCAGCATTTCAGAGTCAATGTGCTAATATTTGGAAATACAGTGTATCATGTACATTCAGTGAATCACAACACTATAAACACTAAATAAATTGTATCTCATGACGTTTTGAATTTTTAAAATACATGAGTTAGAGTTGATAGTAAACTGTAGACATTCTTCACAAGGTCACCATTAATTTCTTTAGTGAGGATCTAACCCTGAGGTTCTGTTTTACAGGGTTACTGTTTACCTACGGAATCACCTCCTCTGGTAAGACCTACACGATGACAGGCACCCCCAAGGACCAGGGGATCCTCCCACGATGTCTAGACGTCCTGTTTAACAGCATCAGTGGGGTCCAGGCCAAAAAATATGTAAGTCCGACATATAAGGGGTAGCATTGGCCTTCTTTATCATGTTTATGACAGAAAATAATTGTACTTGCACAAGCTTCTTTAGAAATGCAGCCTTTGTTATTCAGATTACAGTAATATCAATGGGGACAAACAAGTTGTGTTTTTTAAAAATAGCACAAAATACTTCCTCTTCTGACAGTAAGTGTAGAGGTTTGGGAGTGAACTGAAAAAATAACTAATGCTGTCATTTTGTCATTTTACTTTGGACACAAAATTTGGGTTGTTTTCATGAAATACTGAGTTATGTAAATATAAGAGTAGGATGAGGTAGCTGTACTTGAATAAACATGTTTTTAAAAGGTGTAATTGTTATGCCAAAGCCATGAAAAATGAAGGTAAATGAGTTACAGTACATCCAAATCTAATCATGTTTTTCCTAGGTCTTCAAATCAGACAAAATGAATGGTTTTGAGGTGCAGTCTGAAGCTGATGCCATGATAGAACGACAAAAGAGGGACATTATACCAGGGATTACTACCCCTAAAACACCCACTGCAAACAGAAGGTAAGACAACCCCTTCATACCCCCCCCCCACCCCAAAAATACCTCAAACAGAAGGCAAAAAAGTAAAACATACCAACTTCTTACTTGTTGAGGAACCACCTCCACCTGGCTTAAACAGAAGAGAGTTTGTCATATTTGTGCCTAATCTAATTTCATTGTCCCAGAAAAAATACTTGTGTAAATTTTCAAGATAGTCAAGTAAAAGAAAGTTTACTTAAATCTATGTGAAGGGTAAACTATCATTTTTTATTAAAAATACATTAAGTTTGTGTGTTTACAGAGGTAACTTTGGTGACCAGGAGAGGATCAGTGATCCGACCATTCTGACCAGTGTGGACGACGACAACCAGTACGCCGTGTTTGTCTCCTACATAGAAATCTACAACAATTACGTGTACGACCTGTTAGAGGAACTGCCATACGACCCCATCACAGGTTACAAGTAAGTCATAGGATCTCGCATCCTACATAGAAATCTACAACAATTACGTGTACGACCTGTTAGAGGAACTGCCTTACAACCCCATCACAGGCTAAGTAAGTCATAGGACCGACCCTATCACAGGTTACAAGTAAGTCACAGGACTGACCCATCACAGGTTACAAGTAAGTCATAGGACCGACCCCATCACAGGTTACAAGTAAGTCACAGGACCTCACATCCTACATAGAAATCTACAACAATTACCATGTAAGACCCCATCACAGGTTACAAGTAAGTCAGGTGATGTGCAACAGTACCAGTCTAGATAATGTGAAATGTATACATTGGATTAACATTTTAAGTCTGTGTATCTGTGTTGTAGACCTCCCCAGACTAAGATCTTGAGGACAGACTCCAGTGACTGTATGTACGTGATGAACTGTGTAGAAGTGGAAATAACTAGCCCAGAGGAGGCATTTGAGGTTCTCTTTAAAGGTACTGTGCTATGATAGGCTGAAGATGCCTAAATATTCAATGTCATATGTTGTGCAATGTGATTTAATGGTAGTTATAACTTATTTTTATACCCCCGCAAACGAAGTTTAGGGGGGTATATTGGAATCACCATGTCCGTCTGTCTGTAGACAAGATTTTGTCCGGACCGTTTCTCAGAAAGTGTTGGATGGATTTGTCTGAAAATTTGTACAATTATTATTCACCATAAGAAGGTGTGCACCTTGTATTTTCATCTTGATTGGATGATTTTTCTGCATTTTACAGGTGCTTTTTTTTCTTTTTTATCTTGTTGTTTTGTTTGGGTCATAACTAGAAAATTAGACTTACAATCATCAAACATTGACAATTTATGCATCTTGGGTAGACGGTGTGTCACGACCTATTTTAAGGTCACTGTGACCTTTAATTTAAGTGATTTTTTTAAAAAAACTAAGTCTTTAAAATTTTAAATTTCATAATCCTTAAAAATGTAAAAAATATATTTGTATCCTAGGCTTATTAAAAAATGCTAAATTAAGTAAAAACTTATTTTTTATCATATACTTTACAGCAAATTCTATAACAAATGTTAATGATTTGAGAGGAATTCAGTTTGTCCCATGGGCATAATTATCAAGCACTGGTCAAGGAGAATTTTTGATAGCAGAAATGTGCATGTCAAATTAGAGAGAAATTAATGAGTTCATTGTCGGGAGTTAACTTGCAAGAGCATCTCTAGATCTAGATCTAATCTTAATTTACCTCTTGGGAGTTGGGTAAAAAGAAATGGCCTTATAGTTGCTTGTGTTAATTAAGAGTTCTTGTGGCTGTAGTTCAGATAAAGATCTTTCAATTGGTGTAATGTAATTAAAACAAATTGATGTTTTAGTGTATGATTAAAACTGAATTAGTATTGTATGATATAATTAAAATTATATATTTCATAATATTGCAATAAACAATTTAAAGCTGCAGATGGATATTTGTTAAGCTCTAACACAGCCAGTTTAGAATTATATGATGTATTATTTGTTTTAATTAATCCCTACACTGTAAGTCTCTTAGAGATGTATGTACAATATTTTAAACATGATAAGAAATGGAAATTAGATCATTGAAATCTGTGTCAATCTGTTAATTAAGGTTACTTAATTTTCTTGCACCCTAACCAATTTATGATTATCAACAATATCTGATGGGCTTATCATGCTGTGGCAGACACTTTATTAGACAATAGTGAATATCACTTACTAAATCCATAAAATATTTCTGAATTGGCACCTACTCTGAAAAACCCAGCGGGGGTATTTGTCCCTATTGGACAGTTCTAGTTATTTTTCATTGCTAAGATGTTAACTTTTGAAATGAAGCAGTCTTGCGAAATAATGCCTCAATAACCATGTAGAAATAGTGCTTTACACAGTTTGATTTGTCATTTATAACAAAGTTCTGAATCACTATTGAAGTATAACATTATAGGACAGAAGAGACGTAAGGTGGCCCACACAGCTCTGAATGCCGAGTCCAGTCGTAGTCACAGTATCTTCAACATCCGCTTGGTCCAGGCCCCGCTAGACCCCCGGGGGGAGGAAGTCTTACAGGTAAGTCCCTATAAATAGTTACAAAACAGAGGTGTCAATCAGGGCTCGACATTAAATTTTTTTCCTACTTGTCCATTCGGACAAGTGACCAAGACATTTACTTGTCCGAACTTCAACTTCTCTTGTCCAAAAAATTTTCAATACAAATCTAATAGTTTCAGTTTGAAAATTAGAATAAAGTCCATTACACATGACATGTGCTTGATTGATTCGTAATGTTATTGTTAAATACAACAAACACATTTATGAAATGAAATTTAATCTAGGCTTTCTTTTCTGACAATAACATAAATGTCCACAATTGACCCTGTCCACATCAAACAGAATCGGTTCGTATCTTCCATGACTTTGGTTTCAGTAGTATGCAATATAGTGAACTTCGATCCCGATCGAATATGAACTCAATATTAATATAGCGATACAAATTGGGATCGAAGTCTGGTTTTTATTTACAGCTTCCGTCTTGAAACTACCAATTAGCTTTCAACAGTCTTTCTTTTATTTATTTATAGACTCCTTTACATTAAAATGCACTTGTCCAATCGGACAAGTGCCCAGCAATATTCACTTGTCAGTATTTTCTTTTCACTGGTACCGGACAAGCGGACAAGTGTTAATGTCGAGCCCTGTCAATACATTAGAATTCACATAGAAGAAGCTTTATATTGCACTGTAGTTTAGTAGCCATTTATAGTTTTGAATTTAATGATGCTTCTTAGTAGTACCATTAGTATACAGTGTATTTAGCCATAGATCTCCAAAACTTACTACAAATGAATTCTCTTCAGAAACTTTATCCTTATTGCTGTAATGGCTCAATATTTAAAAAAAAAATAACACAGTTATTGGAGTCTGACTTAACAAAATCCTGTTCATAACAAGTTGTATGGTTTGTTACTGATGGTAATTTTTGGTAACAGGATCCAGACAAGATCTGTGTGAGTCAGCTGTCGTTAGTGGACCTGGCAGGGAGTGAGAGGACCCACAGAACAAAGAATGCAGGGGACAGGCTCAAAGAAGCAGGTCAGTACATTGTTTTGTCCATGATTGTCTTCTTCTTTGATTGCTTATTATCAGCTACATACAGCTCCAGCATTCCATTTCAGGCGAATTATAGAGAAATCCACTGAAAAATAAGTTTTTTCTCTATGTTGTTTGAAATGATAGAGTTGTCTTTCTTTGAAAGATATATTTTTTTTTCTCAATGTACAGTGTCTTAAATGAATTGAATTCCTCTACATCAGAAAACAAAATTGTTAACTTTATACATAAATTAAAAGAATAGTGTAAATTTCTTAATTAATATGACTGTGTTAAATACAGTAAAACTCGTTTAGTACAAACACGAATATTGCGAATTCACGGATATAGGGAAGTTATTTTGGATCCCCAACTATACGAATTTAATGAATTCCTTATACGGATATAATAACTTACGGATATAGTGAAGATATTACATAGGTCCCTGCGACTTCGTCATAACTGAGTTTTACTGTATATGTTTATACTGTGTTTGTAGGAAATATAAACCAGTCTCTGATGGCCTTGAGGAACTGTATAGAGATTCTACGAGAGAACCAGAAAAACAACTCCAACAAGGTAGGCTCAGGATTAATACTCTCTGAGAAATTGTTTCCCATGATGAGAAGAAGAGTTGAACATTAATAGCTTCTCAGATGACTCCTGTCATGATTGAAAACTTGTTACTAGGTTAAGTTTCTAAATCTGCTATTTCTGAACTGTTACGAATCCATTACCGTTGATAAAATTTTTATCAAGACACTAATTTAGGAATTTGCTCTTAAGTATTCTCCAATGTAGAACAACTTGTCAGCTACAGTCAAACCTGTTTTAGGAGGCCACTCGTGGGAGAATGACAAATTGGCCACATAAGACAGGTGGCCACTTATTCCAGGTTTCAAACCAATGAATAAAAAAATGCGACCAAAGTTGTATATTTATTTTCACATTTATTTTCAAATCCACAGAGCTGTTTACTCTTACGATTTCGCCGTATTTCTTACGGATTTTTAATCCCATATACGTCTCACGTTTTGCTATTAAAAAAATACGGAAATTCGTTCGTTTGGAATTTAGCAGTAATTTTACATTATAATCTGCTGAAATACATGGCTGAAGAATGGCTCCTCGGCTTAAAGCAACAAGTCATTGAGAATCAATCTTTATGATCTGGTCACCCGCATGGCGTGGTGAGAGCGTCTACTCTAAGAGTTGCTCAGTAAGTAGCTGCAGATCTGTAGCTCTCCGAAAAAATATATATATTGATACACCGGAGAGCTACAGTGCCACCCATTGAAAAAACTGTGAATTTATTGCGCACAAAAAAGTGCGCTCGGTTCTCGATTTATTTCTCCATGTTTATAAATCTGTAAACTCAAAATATTACTAACCGTGTGTTCCTAACATATTTTCCACAACCAAACATTCCTTATAATTGTTGTTAATAGTCCTCCAGACCCTAAAATTGTAATCATCGAAAATTTAGCTTATTTATACTGCCATTTTGGTTTCAAAGATAATTCGGTCCAATATGCTTCGTTCAGTTGTTAACTACGCGAGTACTTGATAGGGGAAAAAGGAATTTTTTTGAAATATTCCATTTTTGCAACTGAGGTTAGAATTTTGACGAATTAATCAAGAACCGAGCGCACTTTTTCGTGCGAAATAAATATACAGTTTTTTCAATGGGTGGCACTGTAGCTCTCCGGTCTATCAATATATAATTTTTTTTCGGAGAGCTACAGATCTGCAGCTACTCAGTAAGGACTTGCTCATTACGTCTAGGGTCCGAGTCCCACTTGTGCAACCTGAAGGCCGGTCCTTCAAATAAGAGCGTATTAACCATGGTTCTGTATCACAGTAGATGCTGGCACGAAACAGACTCCTCCCTGCTCGATGGCCTTGAGTACTTGGTAGAAGACAAAATTGGCGTCTTAATGAGTACTAAATTCTTGAGAGAGACATTTAACAATCAATCATCCTTATGATTCGTCTCAGTTTCACGCCCTTTAATCATTTTAAAAGGAAAAAAAAAGATTTCAAGCGCATCGGTGATTTGGAGTTGCCAGAAAAGCTGTGGTATAAAATGACAGAGAACATGTTATGTAACCAAGTTTTAGTAATAAAAAAAAAACAGTTAATCTCTAATTATATACGTCAAATCAATGGAAAACTAAATCTTACTGGCAAATGTTAATTCTCACGGACAAATCTGATCAAAAATACTGAGAGACGTCGATAAGGGTAAACAGGTCTGAATCCACAATTTCAACACATTTAAAAAATTAGGAAGTTTTAAGTCACATGAAATCCCTTTTCTTACATTTCATTTTACATGAATTTCTGAAAGAAATCTGTTATTTTTTTATTTTTTTGTTTGTTTTGTGTTTGTAATTTTAACAGCCATAGAATTGACATCGCATGAAATCATGAAATGTGCTAACAAACTAGCATTTCCCTGATGCTGTGTAAAGCTTTGTAGTTTTTCTAGATAACATAATAGGGCTATAGCGCGAGACTGACCGCTTGACTTGATAACCTCAGACGGAATTGTAATTAATGTATTGAGTTTATATCATGAACATATTCAACAACTTACTTTCGTATATATAAAGAACACCAAAAACACTTGTTAACAATAATAATCATTTAATATATTAATTAAATCATTAAATCCTGAAAGAATTCAAATTACACCCGCAATTATTGGTAATAACTCATCATCATCTGTTAATGTCTGGCTTCTCTGAGGATACGAGGTCACGTGCCAGACGGAAGTCATGTGATCAAACAGACAAAATGGCTGCTGAAAACAGGCATGTTGAGCGCACGTGACCTAAAAACACTGGCCACTGGCCGCGTTAGACAGGTGGCCGCTCTTAAATGAGTTAAAATATAGTGAAAAAATGAACGGGCGGGATTGAAACTGGCCGCTCATGGGGAGTGGCCACTGATTAAAGGTGGCCGTAACAGCAGGTGCGACTGTATATTCAAATTTAGTGATTTCAACACCCCTGCTAAAAAATTTAAACGTCAAAATCGAATCCATGCCAAAGTTTCTACTAGCATGCTAGATAGCAATCTGTTTTTAACCATCATAGAGATTTTAAGAGTCGACTAACTGATTATGTTACGTGTTGTAGATGGTTCCCTACAGAGATTCCAAGCTGACCCACCTGTTTAAGAATTACTTTGATGGAGAGGGAAAAGTCCGAATGGTCGTCTGTGTCAATCCTAAAGGAGAGGAGTTTGACGAAACAATAGTAAGAAATTTATATGCTAGACTACATAGATTACACCTCTAATATAAAAAACAGAGCCTCCAAAGAAAACGGCAAAATTCTAGTAATCCCCATGATTTCAATAAGTCATTTTTGAAAATGTTCAACTTCATGCTTTGTTTCTTTTCTTATGTTTGAAACTTTTTGCCTAGACATTAAAAAGATTTTTAATCTAAGAAATGTTTACTTTAAAAAAAATAATAAGTTTGGAGGACAATTTATTTTTCAGCATGTGATGAAGTTTGCCGAATTATCACAGGAGGTGCTAATTGCTAGGCAGCAACAAGTGAGATTTGACATCGGATTAACGCCAGGGCGACGAAAGATCAACCAGAACTACAAAGACAAGTTTAAATCAGGTTTCTTATCAAATCAATTAAAAACGATCACCTCATAAGCAGGGTTGTCCCTAATAATTGAAAAGAAGGGGAGATTTGAAAAGTAGAAGGGGATCTGGGGGTCCTTTCTTTATTGGAAGTTCAGGAGGAATACCAAACTAAGTGGGGATAACAACATTATCAGCAGGGAAGTTCCCTGGGTCTTAGGGACAACCTTGTCATGACTAAAGACAAGAGTAATAATGATTTCCCTCATAGGAAGAAGGATATAAATAATTATGTAAACATCAAGAGGGATAAGCTTCTAATGAAAACAGTTAACACATTTATTGATGACCTAAATGAACATACTTTATGAAATGACTGATATTTTTCAGAGGAGGACTTGTGTACACCTGCCAAAGTGCCTGCCTTTGACTTTACTCTGGGTCCTGGATTCCCTCCCTTTGAAGTGAGTTTGAACATTAAAAAAAATTTTGTGTTATAAATACAATATACCAGAGTTCTACGGCAAAACCAATAAAAACAACCAAGGACTGATTACTTTGCGTTCTCAGTCAGTCCAAGTGACCGGCAAGTGTTGACAGAGGAACTTCCGCAATCTGACCAAATTTCGTACGAATTCCCCGTAACCTTTCAAACTAGTTTGTTGACGGCGCTAAGGTAAGACAGGTGAGAAAATCGAAATAGATTAAAAACTTAGGAAGAAAATGGACCCCCACAAGAATTCAAAGAAAGTTGTTATACAACAGTCAAATCGACATGTTTATTGACGCTGGGTGCACAATGTTTTGATAATAAAAAATTCAAATACAGTTTTCCTCTTTTTATTGAATTTTTTTTTTTTTTTTTGACTGATAGAAATCTGTCTGGACTGACAAAATTCGCATGGCAGTCAGTCCAAATGACTGACCCTGAAAAAATATTTCAAGAACTCTGATATACTGTTTTCTAATCCAACCAGAGACAACCCCATTTTGTTGGTTTTGGACAAATGTCAACAGAATTGTTTTGTTTTCTGCTAGCCTGATAAATGTCTTTCAAAATATTTACTATCTGGCCAGAAAATTAAAAAAAAAATTTTTTTTGGACATATAGTTGCTGCGGTCCACAGATGATATTGTCCTGCCAGAGCTGGAGAAGTTTTTGGAGGAACGTCAAAAACGGAGGGAAATTCTACAACTGGAGTTAGACAAACAAAGTCAGTCAGCAGAAATTATATATACATGAACATATAGAAGTAACAATTAATTTAGCATAGCCTAATAAATGTTTTGTGATGAAACTTAATTCTGATTGGAGTAATTTACACATTTATTCTACTCAAGCTCATATATACTATATGTAACACGTGTATTTAATATTTACAAGGCAGCCTTGTCAAAGCTTTTAGTTAAGAAACATTTGAGTATATGTCACTGTGAGTAATGTGATGAATTCCAGATGACGAGTTCCGGGCCCACCTGGTAGAGATAGATAGGAACTACGAGCAGGCCCTGTTCCAGAACGATGAGCTACAACAGAGGGTGGAGAAATCCGAGGCTTACGTCCAGAAACTGGAGTCTCGAATCCGATCCCTGGAGCGACGCCTCGGAGAAAACTCACGGCAGACCAAACAGTCAGAACGACAGAAGAGGGAGCTAGAGGCCATGGTGAGGGGGTTATAACGATTGTACAGTGTGTCGTTTAGTTTATAAGCAAAGAAGGAAGAATGCATTCAAGAAATGTCCAAGATTTGAGAATTTTGGAGAATTGTGCATGCATATGCATTTTTTGTTTGCACATTGATTAATATATATTTTTCATATAAATGTAAAATTAAATTATAAATAAATAATAAATTTGCAATTTTTAGTCCTGATAGTTTAGATCATCTAAAATATTTCTGATTAAATAAAAATGAGAGTACTTTGTTTTCAGATTCAAGATAAAGAGGTGAAAATTCGCCAGGAGAAATCAGAGAAGGAACGATTAAAGAACGACTTCAAAGCTAGACTGGACATGAACAACCAACACTGGGAAAGAAATCTAGTGAGTACCATTAATCTGTAACCAATGTACATCATAGATCTTACAATGGTCCCAAAGATAAAAATTTTATTGTGTTATGTCAGATTATTTGTTGAATTTTCTGATAGTTTAAGTGAATATCACCATTTTTCAGGAAAAAGAAAGACAGAAAATAGAACAGGACTATGGAGGACAGATCTGGGAGAGACAACAGAAGTTAAACATGCTGAGGAACATTGTCAACGAGACAGACAGCGATTCCTGTACTCCAATGCCAGCTCCCAGAGAGACCTTCAGGACACCCGCACCGAAGTCCAGGACCCAAACCACCCCAGCCAAAATATTGTCTGCCCGATCAGAAAATGACATGAGAAAAATAGGGACCACCCCCACCCCTCGTACCAGGACAGTCACCACCGGGGCCACACTGAGTGCCGCCCGGGCAAACCTCAGACCCACCACAAAATCTACCTCTACCTCCAAAACCCCCAAGCCTGTTAGTATCTTATTGGAGTACATAAAGTTTTCATGTTTTGTTTTCCATTAGATTAGCAAGACATTAAATCAAAAGGTTATTATTTTTTTTCAAGATTCAATAATTTCATGATAGCAAACTTTCTGACTGGTATGTTCTACATTGAAAAATGTTGTTTATATCAAAGAAAGTTCAAGAATTACCATTTTAGGTAGTAAATTTCTAACGATTTTGTTACAATCAATTTGTCTTGTTTATCTACATTTTTGTTTTTTTTCCAGACCCCGCCCTTCAACCCTCGACACAGGAGGTCAAGGTCATCTAATGCTGAGATCTGGTTGGATCACCGTCCTCCAGGAAGTGTGGAGTTAGGTTGGTTGTCATAGAGATTTTTAGTCAAGATATCTTGTATTGTTTGCTTGTATTTTTTTTATACCTGCACAGTATGATGAAATTAATGGCTTTAATTTTTATTTATTCTCCTGTATATGCACTGAAATAACTACCTATTTAATAACTTTTTTTAACTCTCTTTCCTTCTGCAGTAATTGGTGAGTTGCATACATTACATGTATTTGCTTTAAAGTTTTCAGTTTTGTATTGTACATGTATTTATCCAAGAATCATCTTTCCATCTTTCATGTGCTTTTCATGTAAAATCAAATCCCATTGCCTCCACAAAATCCTTGGAAATGGAGATAACTTGAGATTTTTAGCTTAAAATACATAAGACCTGCAAATCTCTTCAATATAATGTATCAATGGCATTTGAGATTTTTTATGATATGAATCAGAGGAGATTGGTGTTTCCTTTGATTTTTTGAAATTTTCAAATTGAAAAATGAATTTTTTAAAAGAAATACATGTTCTGTAGAATGTTAATAATTTTTTTCTTTGTTGTTTATTTTCAGTTATTTGCACAATGCACATTTAATATTCAATGTTTGATATATTTTTTTTTTTACTTTTACATGTGTACCATAACATAATGCAAGGTTGTTAATTCTATCAGTTCATCATGTTCATAATGAGAATTAACTTTCAAATTTTTATGCTTTTATCTGTTTATAACCTTTAAGAATTATCTTTTTTTTCTGTATTAATTCATTTTGATGGTAAATGTAAATCTAAACAAAAAATATATGTTGAAAATTATTTATCATGTTCATATGTTTTGTTTTTTTTTTGGCAGATACAGTGCTTCAGCCAAAAATAAAGAAGAAGAAATCTGTGTCCAAACTTGAGGTGAAAGATACAAAAGAAGTGTCTAAGTACATGTTAACTCATCAGGACATGGACTCAGAGGATAACCTGACAACACAGATATACAAGGTAGAGGCCTACAACTTCAGTATCAAAACATAGATGATTGGGACAACAATCTCAAAAACAAGATACTACAGTAGTCAGTACCCCGATTTATACAAGGTAGGGCCATAATCTGACTACCAAGCTACAAAAAGAAGGGGCCACAACTGGACTACCTGGAGGATTTACAAGAAGTTTGAGGGGGGGGGGGGCAGTCTGACTACCCAACTACACAAAGTAGAGAGACACAAGTATATAAAGAAGATTATAAAGAAGAAGGACTGAGCTGGAAAGGTTCAAAATCCTTCTTAAAACTTGATTTTATCCCTAAAAAGAGTGTCCTTTACCTTCTTTTTTCTTCACATTTACATGTTTTAATACTGTAAAAATATGTTTAACCTTTTCTCTCAAAGAAAATGAAGAGATATTTTAAATCAGTGATGTGAATAAAGTCACAAAATTTCCTTTAGTTGAAGTGAAAATAAAAATTCTGAAATTCTTAATACTGACCTTTGTCTCTATTTCAGGGTGACTGTCTACCCACGGCTGGTGGAGGGACTGCTGTGGTGTTTAATGATGTGGAAACCCTAAAACAGACCTCCCCCGGGAGCCGTAAGAGGCGGAGCTCCTGTCCCCAGCCCCAGGACTACGAGGGGGACTGGACAGATGTAGAGGACAGGTGTAACATAGCTATAGAGGGACACGGCAATGCTATGAAGTAAGTGTTATACAGGTGTAATATAGCCATAGTGGGGCACGGCAATGCCATGAAGTAAGTGTTATAGACAGGTGTAACATAGCTATAGAGGGACACGGCAGTGACATGAAGTAAGTGTTAGACAGGTGTAATATAGCCATAGAGGGGCAAGGCAATGCCATGAAGTTAGTGTTTATAGACAGGTGTAACATAGCTATAGAGGGGCATGGCAATGCTATGAAGTAAGTGTTACAAACAGGTGTAACATAGCTATAGAGGGGCACGGCAGTGCTATGAAGTAAGTGTAATATAGCTACAGAAGGGCACAGCAATGCTATGAAGTAAGTGTTTGATAACTGTTACAAGGGATGGTACGAATTAAGTGCTGGACAGATTCAACATAGCAATTACGGGTCACAGTATTAAGTGAAAAAGTGTT
Organism: Saccostrea cuccullata; assembly: GCF_032062105.1. NCBI lineage: Eukaryota > Metazoa > Mollusca > Bivalvia > Ostreida > Ostreidae > Saccostrea > Saccostrea cuccullata. The sequence continues at coordinate 277,366 of NW_026933183.1, forward strand.
TAAATCTTGTTATAACCAGGAAAGAAAGTTTGTTGAAGAAATTAATTTTATTTTTGAGATTTCATGATGACATGACCAGTGACACCTCATGCTGGCATGTTTCAAAGAAGGTTTTAGCACTTCATGATAAATAAGAAGGCTGAATGGGTATAGTTCATGTTCCTCATGAATTCCAAAAAATCTATTTCATACCTTATATTTACATTATTTGTCTGATGACTGTTCACAAACAATGTCATTCAATGTCATTTTTGTCAGAAATGATAGAATTTGTATTGTAGTATTGATGTCTGATGAGATATTTATGCTCATACATGGTAGTTCATAAGAAAATGAACTGTTTTCCAAAGAATTGGGAATATAATGGGAAAAGAAAAATATTGTAACATGATCACAAAGTTTTGATTAAGATGTAAATCTTAATCATTACAAAGGCATTTTATGAATTGCAGATCAGAGATGCCTAACCATTTTGCTTGTTAATCTCAATCAAATTTGGTATTTTCTCCTTGATCCCCAATTTTCATGATATTTTTATAATTTTTAAACTTAAGATGCTATTTCTGCAAATTTTAAAATGTGCATTGAAACAAGTATTAAAGTTTTTTGTCATTTAATATATATTTTTTTTTGTAGGAGAAGCAAACCTAATGGTGCTACTCGAGTGTGAATTTTCTGCACATCATAGACACATTATAAACAATTAGTCACCACCACCGATACAGACATTATATCAAATTGTTTTAGTTAATTGACTCCTGTTTTTCAAAATGGTCAGAAAGCACCTGTCCTACATGTATTCTCCATATACTTGATTGTAGTAGCATATTGACCATATTGATGTTGCATCATCATATGATGCGATAAATTCTTGATTTACCTCCCTTAGAATAAGAACTTGCCTTGGTCCCATAGCACTCTCAAAATTTGATGACTTTGTTACTTTGCCATATTATTATATCAATTCGTACTTTCTAAATGATATTTATTATTTAAATAATAGGGATTTATCATGGCACAGCAGACATTGTGATATTTTAAATTTATCTTCCTGTATCAATTGGAAGGCAGGAAAAAAATTTTTTTATCAATATAACTTGATTTTTATGTGTGAACTATATTTTAAATGAAGTTGTACATACTGTGTATATAATTGTAAATATTGTGTCATGAGGTTCATGAATATTTTCCTCTCCCTTTCTCCACAAATTCTGTCTGGGTGCTTTCTTTACTAAACATTTTTCTTCGTCATTTTAGTTCATAATATGGACATCTCACCCCAAATTACAGAATGTTCAATATGTTGTTTTTTTTTTTTTCATTTTTATTAAAGTGTATTTAAAGTGAAATGGTTATGAAAGATAATAAAATTTACTTTCTTTTTTTTTTTTAAGTAGATCTTGAATTTCTTTTGTAATTGATTATAATAACTGTTTCATTTATGTAAATTTTTTGGCTTTCTCCTTCGATGTGTTGTATTTTAATTCCTTATCTTTTTTGTTCCGCTTTTTAGGGTCACAATATTTTTATTACATTTTTTTAGTTAATTTTTTTTTCCAAAAAAAAGAATGTATACACAATAAACAATGCCAGTGATAGTGAGTTTTGTGTCTTTTATAATCAGATTGTGTAGCGTAAATGAATGATTAACAATTATCCATGTATATTCAATGTGGATATGGTTTAGAGATTGAGAATAGCAATGGATTCTCCAGTTCAACACAAATTGAAAAGGATGTACATGTTACAAGAATTGTCTTGTAAAAATAAATGTGCACATGTCTTATTTGCTCTCTCATATCAACTATCCCCTCCAAAAGAGCATACATTGTATCTATAAATAAGGCAGAATTCGTCATCAATGCTGATAAGAATTACGTATCTTCCGTTTCACACGGAATTTACTTGCTCACAAACGAAAACACCTAATTGCAAATCTACATATCCCCTCCAACTCGGTTGCAAGGAGCTAATAATACAATTGCACACTGACCATTTGCAGTGAAGCATCTGAAGTACATTTGTTTTTTCTTCACCGGATGAATAAATTGCAACATTAATGCCCTGTTCACACGGAAAATTTAATTCGCAGTAAATTAATGTGAAGTAAACTAATGCGAATTAAATTGCGTTCACACGACAGCTAATGCGAATTAAAATTTTACTTCTGCACCCCGGCGTCAGCACAGCTATTATGACGTCATTTGCAAATCACGTCACCTCATACTGAAGCAGATCCATTTGACGTAATGGCAAAGTGTCTGTATACACATTTTAATGATTTAAAAACTTTTCCTTGAAAGGTTTTTCACTCATAAAATAGCACAATGGATATAAAGAAGTACCTATAAAAAGCTGACCACCGACAAGTGGCATTTGACTATATTTTGCCATTACGCATGATGTAAAGAATTTAATTCGAATTAAAAATTAGCTTGGCTATAAGCGTTCACACGGAGCTAATGCGAAGTAATTTAATGCGCAATAAACTAATTCGAAGTAAACTAATTCGCATTAAATTCTCCGTGTGAACGCTAAGCGAAGCTAATTCGCAGAAACTTTACGTTTAATTCGAAGTAAACTCTTCGTGTGAACAGGGCATAAGAAAATCACAAATGGCAATATTTGACTTTTATTTCAATTTACTTTTAAATCATTTTGAGATTGCCGTTTATTTACAGAACTTCTACTTTCACTTTGAATCCTTTTGTAGGAGGCACATTAGCATTGAAAGCACTGTCAAACAGCAGCAATAGCTTGCCTTTGGCATCTGACGACGTCTTCACAAAAACGCCACTTCCAGGTTGATGATATCCACATTCCCTAAAAAATTTGATAAATTTTCTTAATGAAATGTTTTTGTATTCAGTTTACATTTCACAATATTAATAATTAATCATGTACAAATTATCATAAAAATTGAATATTTTTGTTTTGTCACCTGATTCCGGTTTGACCAATCAGATTGTATCTGATCTCCACCCAGTGATAACAAAATCTCCGCCATCTATTGAAGGCAATGTGCCACTCTAAGATGGTCATCTTTAACTGTCTGTCTTCTGGACCCTAATAAAACAATGTATTGTAAATCAACTTTTAAAAGAACTCTTGGCAGATACAGGTGCGGACTCGTCTAATGAATTTCAAACAAAAAAGATCTAACTAGTAAAAATTGCAGCATCATACTGCCTGAAAATCTGGCGTTATTTTCCATCTTCCTTCACTGGCTATAAATTTTATTGTTATTCAATGAATTGTTTAAGTTATATAGTATTTTTGTACCTTTATTAACCAGGTACATTTGGCGCCTGCGTTGTAATTGTTAGGGAAATTGGGGGAGGTGATTTCTCGGGTTTCTCCGGCGCTTATTGAGATGATACCACCGCAACCTGAAATATGTGCTTTATTTTGAAGATTTAAATTGTAAGCGATAGGAACTGATTTATTAGAAGTAAATTGTGTTGAAATACAGAAAAAAATTCCTTTACAACATGAATTTGATATTAAAATCATTATTTCACAAAATTTATTTTCCTTCTAAAAAAAATAATTAAATAAATTTATGTTCTGAAGTGGATTTCCAACATTTATGCAGTTTGCTCCCCTATTCTCATAACCGACTTGTAGTTTGCCCCCAAATTCTCTCACCCATTTATAAGTTGTGCAGTTGGAAACATTCTCAAATACTTAACCGGGATTAAGAGTTTATAACTGCTATCGGATCGTCATGATGTAAACCTGTGCCGTATACGTTGTAAATTTTGTATTTACTGTTGTAAATTTTGTATTAGCCGTTAACCGGTTGGCAGTAAAGACAAATTATTTCACTGACAACATGACAGTATTCTCTCCACAACTTACCGGGGTTCGTTTCGACCTCCTGACATCGGGCCCCCTTCAGACCTTTAGGACATAAGCACTCACACCCCTTGTGGACGAATCCGCCATTCTCACACGTAGGTACAGAAGGGCAGTGGTCTACAATAAAAAAAAATGTGAAAAGTAAGAACTTTTTACTGACTCGATGAAAAGGATGTTTGCAGTGATGTCACTAATCTGATGATATTCGAAGTAAACTCTCATATGATGGCAAGACAAATTTTGGTTAAACGTATTTTCTCTAATATATAAATACATATGTACTAATTTTGAGATGGATTCGAAAACTGTTTTTCAATTTTTAACTAGCAAGACAAACATTAAAAAAAATACATTTTGCATAATATTGTGCATAATTTAAGTTAATTAAGTTTCTTGATTACCTGTGCACTTGTATGCTTTTAATTTCAGCCACATCATAAAAGGACATGTTTGCAATTATGAAATATAATCTCCAGCAGCTTGTCTTTAAATTCCATAGTTTTCTGATTACTGTTTAAGGCCTGGTCCTGATGTAAGAAAAACTCTTCAAATAGTCGACTATCAAACATTGTGAGAAACCGCATCGTAATTCTAAATTGTGCTCACATCTGCTATAACTGTAAGATTATGTGTAGATCACTTACGTATAGTCCATATTGAAGCACGGACTCAGCATCATACGGGTATCTGTCGTACGTTGGATGAATATTCATGTTTTTGTTACTGGTACCGCCCACAATATTGCTGTAATTTACAGTAATGTAGTGATCTCTGTCGTCACGTGACTGCTCGTGGTGCATGCCAGCTGCGTGCATAAGCTCGTGCAGTATCGTCTGCACCTAAAATAGAGGAAAATGAAAACAGAAAATTATACAGTTGCATTTAGGAAGATACAAACATCTCAAAATACATTTGCATTAAGGATAATATATGATACATGTGGAACTTTCGGTCAGTGTTACATGTTATATATATATAGTGCCTAATATATTTGGTTAAACTTCTTTTGTTTTCATAATTGTAAACATTCTACATACAATTTACCGTCCGTGTCTCTGATTTTATGTCTCATTTTCTTTTTATCTTGCTTTATTTCACAAATATTTCCATTTCTATCTGTTTTTTTTCTGTAATACGCTCCCCAACTTTCTTTTGGTGAAAATTGGTAAGCTTCATTTAATAAGGCACTCTATGCATCTTAGACTTTAACAACCTTTTTTTTCTATGTATACCATGTATATTGCAAATTTTTGCATTGCGCATGAGCGCACGTGCATGCAAAAGCAAAATGACCATATCATTTTATCTACACTATCAATAGTCTTTAATGTACCTAATATTAAGGCATCTAATTAAAAACTTTTCAAAAATACACAAAATCAAGTGCAATTGTAACTTTACGCATTGTACGTGCACGCACGTGCATGCATGTGCTTAATGCCCATATCTTCTTGTAGGAGTTCATTATGGTTGTCTATGTTCTAAATCCCATCCTGTTTGGTTAAAAAACAAGGGAGTTATAGCCATTTTAAGTTCAAGCCAATCAGATTGCAGCGCACGTGCATGCGCATGTTTTCACGACAACTGTTATATATCATATTGTAGGACATTCTAATACATGACTATGTTTAAAATTTCAAAGCATTTCGTCAAAAATTAAAAAAGATATTGCGATTTTTGTTTCGGCCAATCACAGCAAAGCGCACGTGCACGCACGTGCATGCATGTGCATGACGACCATACTTCCTTGTATGAATCAATTATGTGTGTCTATGTTCTAAATCCCATACTGTTTGGTTGAAAAACAAGGGAGTTATAGCTATTTAAAGTTTAAGCCAATCACATTGCAGCGCACGTGCATGCGAGTGTTTACATGACAATTGTTATATCTCATATTGTAGGATATACTGAAGTATACCCATATTTTAAATTTCATAGCATTTCGTCAAAAAAACAGAAAAGATATTGCGATTTTTGTTTCAGCCAATCACAGCAAAGCGCTCGTGCATGCGCGTGAGTTCGTGCTAATTTGATAGTGTCACATTATCTACAGTATAAATATATCTTTATGTAATGAGTTTCTAATCATTTCATCAAAAAATGTAAAAGTAATAGCTATATTAAGTAAATAAGTCAATTTACTCATTTCACGCGCACGCACGTGCATGCGTATGCGAGCAAAATGACCTTCGTTCCGCACACCAACACTACACACCTATTAACCCTAAAAAGGTTTTAGCTCAGTTGGGTGAAGTTTTGCATTACGTCCGGAGAAGAAATCTAATTTAAGAAACAGATGCATGTTCCAGCGTAAACAGTACATGTAGAAGTAACATGAAGTTGCATTATTGGCAAACGAGTTCTTTAAGGCATTTAAAACCTAACTGACTGCTGCAAATCACGAGACAATGCGTAAATTTGAATAAAGCAATACGCATGACCATAAAGGTTATACAGCAACATCAATGGTCCATCACTGCAGAATAGTCCAACCCCGGTATCCAAACCAAAATGTTGCACATTATACAAAAGAATATCTTTAATTTGATTGATTGTTTACTGTTTAAAACTAGAATATTTCACTGATATGGAGACGTCACTATTGCCGGTGAAGGGCTGCAAATTTTCGGCACACGTTTAACTCGTGCCACACCTGCTGTGACACGGGGCCTCGGTTTATGTGCCATCGGATAATTGCAAGCAAGGGGGAATGGATCTACCCGGATCCCCAAGGGGCTCTTTAATTTGAAAAATAAAAATGTTCGTAAAAGTCCATCCTTAAAATAAATGAGGTAAACAAAGGGAAGAGGAAAATTGATATTTTTGTAAGTTGTATGAGTCTTCCCATTTGCCAGCATCTTCCTAAGTCAAAGGTTTCTGAAACCTTAACAGAATTAAGCGAGTTTGACAGGGTTAGAAATGCACTCTCTGATTGGCCTCATAGATTAATTTGGCCAATTAAAAACATCGTTTGCTTTATTGTAAACAGAAAAAAAAACACGCCAGTGTTCATAACTATAAAAAACATAGGTAATCAAAGATTTTTATCAAATGTTATCATATGGTAATGCAAATCTCAAATATATTCCTAACAGTTGGTTTTTCGACTGCATCAACATGTTTTTTTGTCTTTTGGGGACCTCACCAAAAATTTTTACTAATTTGGAAAATTGGGTCAGAAGCATCCAAGCAAGTTGTATTGTTATAAAATGCATCATCCATGTTTTGATGAAGTTACTTAGGAATAATGTACCAATCTGGTAAATGTAGGTCAAATGCATCCAACATTTTTCACCTAGATGCATTATCCCAAGTTTTCGGGTAGGGATTATAGTTACCTTGACCTCAAAAACTTTAACCTGGTTCTTGGAAAAAATCAATATTAAGCTGGTAGTGTCCATCCCTAAATGCATCATCCATGCAAGTTTGGTCCAGGTAGGGCATATAGTTCCTTGGGAATGGACCTGCTCCAAAAACTTTAACCGGGACGCCAACGCTAACGCCGACACCGACGCCGGGGTATAGTAAGCTTTTCGACTTCCATCTAAAAACAGTTAAAATTAAGCTTATCTTTGCTGAACTAATCATCGACTTTCAATGTTGTCTTTTACTAAACTATTTGGTTGACCTCACTTTTCTTATATAGGTTTAAGGTCGAAGTGCGATGAAGAGATAATGCGATGACGATGAGGCGATGGTGCGATAGCGATGAAGTGATGGTGCGATAGCGCGATGACGATGATGCTATGGCGCGACAACATGACGATGGTGCGATAAGATGACACGATGACGCGATGGTGCATAATGATGCAATTTGGACTTTGACGATGAAGCGATATTCACTATCGCTAACCTTCGACTCGCCATCGCATTTTAGCATCATTGTCATCGCGCTATCGCATCAATTTTAAAGATTGTTTTATTCAAACCTTTAAGTTGATGTTCGATGGTGCGATAGTGAAGTGCGTGGCCCTATCCGGATTCCATAATTTGGCGATATACATGTACTTTGATTGGTTAAAAGCAGTATTCGATTGACCTTTCAAACTTTTTAAATATATAAAACTCCAACAAAGTAATTATATTCGGTCAAAAGTTTATATGGTACGGAGCTGATTAAATACCCTTGACACGGAAAGATTGGCTTTGATATAATACGTGTAGTTCTAATTCTTTAAATCTTAACTCTCATCAAGTATTTTAGCTCTACAGTATAAAACTCACGAATCTGGCTGGAAAACAATGTATTGTTTGTGAGGCAGATTTAGATTGGTTGTCTCAGAACGAGGCAGGATACGTAAGCAGGTGTATGTGTTCATCTGGTCTATCCCCGCCTTAATGGTAGCTATCAGATCAGACTGGGCTACGAACGAAAGTTTTCATTATAGCAGATCATAAGAGAAATAGCATTCATTAACCAAGAAATTATGTTTTGACATTTCATACAAGAATATGTCCATAAAAGTCAGGCCAATTTTCATTTGCCAATTTGCAACAGTACTCACTTATTTTGGGGTCGATTTCGTACGGTATAACGCCATACTCCCAAAGTCTCTCAGATTTGGCGAAGTTCCTTTTAAGCAAGCGATAATTTCTCTGAAAACAGAGTTAAGACATAAATTATTCCTTATCTGTCATTCACTAATTCACTCGGACACGCCAGTTGTTTCATCGTGTTGTTGTCAAAGTTATTGTTGCTGATGCAATTCTTGTTTATGATGTCAATTACTAGTATTTTTGGTATGATTTTGATCATGATTAAACTGATAACTAGAAAATAATCCTGTTCTAATAAAATCATATTGTTGCTATTATTCTTGAAAACATTTAGGTGTCAAATGTATAATTTTTTTTTGTTTTTTTTTTGTTTTTTTGTTTTTTTGTTTATTGCTTTGGTCACAAATATATTTGTATAAATGTACACGCAGCCTACTCGGAAAATTGATTCATTCTTACATAGCGTGTTTATAAAATCATATTCATAGCAATGTTTATTGTTATCAGCCTTACATGTATGTAGGCCCACTGTGAAAAAATGTATAATTTTTCAAAGTAAATAAAGAAAATTTAAAAATCACTTATTGGTGTTGTTGTGGATTCCCCCATAGCCAGCTTTCCCCTGGAAATTGTACGTTGCTCGAGGGGAAAAAACAGGAAATTTCCCCTCTTTCTGGAAGTAGATTTCCCGCCTCGTCAATACTTTTGTGAAAAAAAACATAAAAGACAAACTGTATTTTTAAATATTGTAAATGTTATATATGTATAACAAGTTTTAAAACTATTGCATTAAATTCTTGTCTACCGGCAAGTGTAATGTAGTTAAAAAATGAAAATAAATTTCATTAAAGTGGAACAAAATGCAAACTTGAAATTAACCTATCAAAAATTATCTCCCTATATCTCCAATCGTTTAGAAAAACATTGCGGAAAACAGTTAAAAATTGAAAAGTTAATTCCTTAAAAAAAATTGAAGCGAAACGAAATGCAAACTTGAACGTTAAATCATCAAGGTATACTCCTATACCAAAAACCAGCCTATAATGTCTTCAAGCATTTAGAAAAAAAGTGCGGAAAACCATTTGGGACAAACAACGGATGGACAGACGCAGAGGAAATTTAGAATCCTCTCCGGTGTCATCAATTTATTTGATTTAAAAAAATGGTTTGACGGTAGCCATGAAAAATCGTACTTAAATTTTTTTGTACATTGTATGTTCAAAATATGACCATTTTTTTTGCAATGCAAATTCTCAAAAATAAGTAGAGCAATTATATTTCCTTGGGAGGAAAATTGGCGATAAATAATGTAAATTTTTATGAAATGTGAATTTTTTTCTTCCGATACACTTCGATAAATAATGTAAATTTTTATGAAATGTGAATTTTTTTCTTCCATTACAAAGATTTTTAGGGGGAAAGCCGATAAAGATCTATATATTAGAAAGAATATAACTGATTTTAAAATAAAAAAAAGAACATGGTTTTGGGGTCATTTATGAACTTTTTTCTATTGCAAAAATGCAAATCTTATAATTACCTTCGGGTCAAGAATATTCCGATAATGATGTAAATTTTATATTAAATGTGAATTTTTTCTCCATTACAAAAATGTAGACCGATAAAGATCTAATAATTATTCACTCGGAATCCAAGAGAGACCTTTACAACTTGAACTTGTTCAAATGATTTTGGTTCAAGGTCATGGTTGTCCTCTTGGTTATAAGATATAGCTTACTTCCGTTTAAACAGGGGAGCAATGAATAAGGTTACACTGTACCTTTAGGATTTTGTCGCCGTCTAGAACTACAAAGCTCTCCATTAGATCCGCTACTGGAGAATCCTGATCTTCATTCTATTGATTAATTACCATTACATTAACTTAAACAGTTTTTTAAAAAGGATTTTGATGTATAACAGGTCATATCCGGTAAAGATGACGGCATTTGCCGATGTTTTTATCATCGCCATTTGTCGTTATATTCTGACATTCTGTTTAATTTAAAAAAGGAAGTTTTTTTTTTAATTTAATACTGTCTTTGAAAGAAGTAATTGCCTTATATTTTTCATTTTTTTTTTCATTTTTATATAATAATATTTAAAAAAAATAATAATAATAGAAAATAAGTTACCCAAGTGTCAAGTTGTTCCTTGTTTTCATTTTTCTTGATCCGTTTCTGTCTTTCTTTGGTAGAATCCCGGAAATCCTGGTGTGGATATTTGGCGACTTCACCGCTTTTCCTTTGTCGGTCTATCTGTTTCTCCGTGTTAATTTGTTTGGAAAGTGAGTTCTCGTATCGTTTTAACAATTCAATCAATCTACTTCTATCATTGTCTGCTTTTGTGTTGTGCACTATGTTGGAGAAATAACTTGATAGTTAGAAAAGAGGCTGATTTTACCTGACCAGCTACTAAATCTTAATTACTAGCCAGTTTTAATTTGATGAAGTTTTTAGATTTATAAATCTAGTAAAGTTTAATTAAGAATTAAGATGTGCCAGATCAGTATGTTTTATAAATAAAGTATCAATAACGTTTTATGCAGTGGACACGTGTTAATTTTAAATCTTTATAATATAATTTGGATGTTCATTATCATTTGTTAAATAATTTATTTAACAAAAATATAATTTTGATAAGGATACACTTTTGTATATATAAAATTTATTTTCAAAAAAATATCGGAATTTACGCAAATTATACTGCCAGTCTAAATTCTCATTTTGCGCACATTTTTACATACCTTTTTGTACCTGTAAAGTATAAACATAGAATGGCAATATCAGCAAAATAGCAACACCCAGGAAATTCATTTTTAACTTCTGGCGAAAAACACTATTTCTTTCTATATATAAGCTGAGAGGTCAAAGCACTAATATTCAAATATAGGTACCCAAAGGGAAAGCCAACATTATTCTGCGTTAAACATTTAAACAACATACCCGGTACTTATTTTGCCAATGTGCGACCTTTGACCTTAATTAGGAGCAAAATATGCATTTTAAAAAATCATATAGGGTGGGAATATCAAATTCTGGGCAAATTTTGGTACATTTTTCTTGTATTAAATTCAAATTTTACTATCATCTAAGAAGTATCGCTTTTTAAGTATTTGCCCTTGAAGTTATTATTACTAATTATAGGGGACAAGATAAAATAGTCTAGGGGGTCAGCATGTTTATAAATACGAAAAGGTCTTAGAGGGATATAGTGAAAAGATCGATATAGTTAACTTACACCACTGATAATAACCAATATATTAATCACGTCTGGCCTTTTTAGGACAGCTGTGACGACCTGCCAGAGGCTGCAAAAATGATAAGACCTGTCTAACTCTAAAATTATAAACTTGTCCGGAAGGTCTCGGATTTTAAAGAGAAATTTACATCTGACCAGACGACTAAGGTGATCCGAACGTACCTAATGACTTGTCTGTTATTTACATACGAGTACGTCAACATCGGTGTGAAATAGGTGAAAAGTATTTAATACATGTCTATTAAATTTTAATCAAATTTTTGTCAAGAAGAATTTTTAAAGTTGATTTTTAATTATCGTGCAAATTTGTGCCAGGAACACGAGTTTCCCTTGGTGTGGAAATAATATCTTGCGGCAAAAAGGATAACTATAACATTACTGTAACTGTATCCCACAATCTATTTTCTATACATGGACTGTTTTGGTGCTAAAATAAACTTTGTGATGTTCCTCATACTTATCCTATCAGCGCATCATGAAATATTTTGTTGTTTATAAATAATATTAGTAAAATTTATAGTTTTTTTAAGATTCTATGAAAATCTTAGGATAACTTTTCCCAATTTAACCCCACTATCATAACTATAAAAAAAATACTGCCACAATTTAAATGCAGGCAAGATTAGGTCTTTTTGAAGTTAAAATAAATCATAAGCCCTTTTTTCATATCAAAGACACGTGCACTGGTCTATAGATGCTTTGTACTCAGTTTTATGGGGAATTCAAGTATTTAAATAGTAAAACCAACAGGGCAATCTCAGCGTATGTGGGATGGGGGTCGAAAACTGTATATAATGATTTTATTTTGAATAGCTCAAGTCATTCATCTATTTTCATATATAACGGAAATGTTTATTTTATAACGCCAATTAAAGATTCACTCTGTTCTGATATGCCGTGCATTTTCAGAATTACGTAAATAAATATGTTAAGCCTCAATAACACAAACATATCTTCCTTTTTTAATTAACTTTTTAGAGCATATAATTTACCCATGAGCCAGATGTCTCCCTAGGTCACCAATAAACAATCATATACCGGTACACCTATGTAGTATATAGAATATCTAAAACGTACGTCACTTAAGATTTCATTGACGCATGCGCTTATATCTCGTCTTCGCATCAATCGCATGCTTCATGAAATTGTTTTTACATCTAAATAGATACCTATAGAGATGGCATGCGTTGTTATACCATTGTTTGTTATGAACTTGGAGAGGTTTGCCATTGATTAAAAATTCCAAACTTTCTCCGTACAATCAGTGACCATTGTGTTTCATTTGTTGACAAAAATCTACCCTTTGACCTCTCAGCTTTACCTTTAGTTTACAATTGAAAAAGCAATAAAACTGCACGAAATATTCTTCCAACTGTAATATTTAATGAAAGGGCGCTTTCCTCTTTTGTTGCAGTAAAGATCACTTTTTATTCGCGACAACTATATTTTCGCGTAATAAGGCGAGTCTGTGAGCTCACGAAAATTTCATTCTCGCTTATAATAATATTCCTGAAGATTATACAAAGAAATAACAACAATTCTTGAAAATTATGTCTCGCTAATAAAGATTCAATGACTATCTCATTCAATCAACTCACACGACTATTACAAGATATCCTTCACTTAATTTTTCAATTCTCAGTCATGTGACAGCAATGAGATTATTGGCAGCGAATGGTGCAAAAGAAAAATATATAAATTCTCAACATCTAGCATCAAACTAGTTGAAGACTTGATTTTGCGTCGGTGATTGTTCGTTTTGCAACAATGTCTGTTCCTTTTGCCTTTGAATCTGTTGATTTTAATTTACCATGTTTTGAAATTTATATATGTTTTCTCCAAATTAATTCTTAAGTTTGTAGCACCATTTTGATTACCTGTTTTTTTGCTGCCGTATATACAAGTGATTAAGGAATTAAAGAAGTTCATAATATTTATTCATAACAATCAATGTTCCTTCAAAACATTTTATCAACAATTATATCAATTAAATATTCAGCAATTGTTTTGATAAAAAAAGGCCCAAAGACTTGGGACTCTAGTTAATTAATTAGAATTGTAGAGTCAACCATCATATTAGAGCGTCCGATGTCACAAATTCGTCAAAATCAGTCTGACAATTGACAAAATGCACTTTTATCCCTGAGAATGCGTAATCTCTTCGTTTATAACACCAGGGCTAGCGTAATGACCTCACTTCCGGTGGCCAAACGGAAGTTTTATCTCCGGTTCCGGAGGGTCCTCACCGGGTTTTAAGGTTACCGTCAACGGACCTGGGATTCCCATATTAGAGGCGTCGATTACAATATGTGTCTGTCCGTTTGGCTTTTTGACTTCCGAGAGCCGGATATTTCCGTTCGCCTCTATAACAACTGGATTATTATTAGCATTTTGTGTGGGTTTTGCTGCAGAGCTGGAAACAGTAGCTGTAGATTGCTGTTGTGTTTGTCCCTTTCCTCCATTTGCAGTATTCAAATCGTTTCCTAAAATTGCTGTCAGCAACAATTTTTGCAGTAAATCATTAGTAATTGCTACTTGTTGCTGCGATTGTGGCTGAGGTTGCTGTTGTTGCGGTGTTAAGAGTTGCGATAGTAAGTTTTGTGGGGATCCTCGGTTGCTTTGGATCTGAGACAACTGTGCGAGCTGCTTCTGTTGCTCTAGTAGCCTCTGTTGTCTTCTGATTTCCCGCGCCCGATATATGGCGCGCAGCTCTGCCGAACTTATCACGGGGACCCGCCTGCTTGAGGAGCTTCCCCTGTTTGAAAACGAGGCTCTTGATGACTGACGAAGAGAACCAACTCTCCCTGACATACCACGCTAAAATGAAAAATTAGATTCATTATAAAGAAGACTCCCTTCAAAAAATTCTCGCGAAAATATCATACTTATGTAACTCTGAGACGTCGATTAAAAAGAAATACTAAAAATACAAAAATGTTTATTTCTTTCTTGGCCAACATTTTATTTATTGTGAAAACACTGAAAAATCACCTTAATTGAAGCAGTAAAAATATAAAAGTATTGGGAAAATATCGTTAGCTAAAAATTAGTATCACAATTCTGGAAACACACCCTCGCTCATATTAAGCGGGCACTTAGTTTTTCTGCTGAAATGGAGAAGATTTTCATGAAATATTGATTAATAGCTTGCCTAGTTTTAGATTTTTTTTGTACGTAGAGCATGTATGTCTAATAAAACGGGAGACATAAACTTCATATGCAAGTGATAATGGTATATTTTTTACCATATGTTAGGGATGTTGACGAAAGAAAAGCTGAATTAAGTCATTACGTTGTTATAAATTTTGTTGTTATATTGCCATATAGGTCCTTTTCTAAAACAAATTAAAATCTAAATGTGAAATACATATAGATGTGTCTTACTCTATGATAACTTCTTTTTTGAGTTCAGAGGAATATATCGCAGATTATCGAAGCAAAGATTATTATGTGGTTTGTAGATCTCATAAACCATTACAGCAGACATATTTAGCATTCTGAATCCTAGCACGCCGTAGGTGCCATGATGCATTATCATGTCAAAATAAAAAAAAATACACTCGTGCATCTGCACTTAAAATTTTCGTTACCACATAGAAATTCTCTCACTTCTGAAATACATGTGAATAGAATTTTTACTTTAATCAAAAATATCAAATTTTTACTTTATAATGAGAATGTCAAGTTTTAACTTGTAAAAAGAATATAAAGTATTTACTTTGTAATGAGAATGCCAGGTATTTACTTTGTAAAAAGAGTATCCAGTTTATAATTTGTAACAAGAATATCAAGTTTTTACTTTGTTTTAAGAAAATCAAGTTTTAATTTGTAAGGAGAATATCATGTTTTACTTTGTTATAAGAATATCAAGTTTTTAATTTTGTAATAAGAATATCAAAATTTTACTTTCTAATAAGAACAAAATTTTTTTTCTTTTTAAAAGAATGTCATGTTTTTACTCTGTAATAAGAATATCAAGTTTTTGACTTTGTAATAAGAGTATACGTTTTTAAAATATTAATCTCAAGTGTTTACTTTGTAATAAGAGTATCAAGTATTTATTTTGTAATAAGAATTTGAAGTACTAGTATTTAGCTTATAATAAGAGTATCAAGTTTTTACTTTATAATGTGAATATCATCTTTTTTCTTTGTAATAAGAATATTTAAAGCGTTGTATTCTTATTACAATGTGAATACTTACTATTCTCATTACAAAGAATATTAAGTTTTTACTTAGTAATAAGTATATCAAGTTTTTTTCTATGTAAAAAGAGTTTTTACTCTGTTATAAGAATATCAAGTTTTTTTTTACTTTGTAATACTTATAAGAGTAAACATTTTTAAAAATATTAATTTCAAGTGTTGTTATAAGAGTATGAAGCATTTATTTTGTAATAAGAGTTTAAAGTATTTATATAAAGTTTTTACTTTATAATGTGAATATCATCTTTTTTCTTTGTTATAAGAATATTAAGTTTTTTCTGTGTAATAAAAATATTAAGTTTTTAAGAATATTAAGTTTTTTCTTTGTAATAAGAATTAGATTAAGTTTTTACTTAGTAATAAGAATATCAAGTTTTTAATTGTAATGATAATATAAAAGTTTAACATTGTAAAAAGAAAATCAAGTTTTTACTTTGTAATAAAAATATCAAGTATTTACTTTGTAATGAGAAAAGTAAGTACATGTATTCACACTGTAATAAGAATACCACGTTTTTACTTCATAATGTGAATATCAAGTTTTTAAAATTTGTAATAAGGTTACCACATTTTTTTCTTCGTAATAAGAATATGAAGTTTTTACTTTGTCATAAGAATATAAAGCTTTGACTTTTTAGTTTTAATTTGTAATAACGTTATCTTTTTTACTTTGTTATAAGAATATGAAGTTTTTACTTTGTTATAAGAATCTGAAGTTTTACTTTGTTATAAGAATATGAAATTTTTACTTTGTTATAAGAATATGAAATTTTTACTTTGTTATAAGAATATCAAGATTTTACTTTGTTATAATAATATGAAATTTTTACTTTGTTATAAGAATATGAAGTTGTTACTTTGTTATAATAATATGAAATTTTTACTTTGTTATAAGAATATGAAGTTGTTACTTTGTTATAAGAATATGAAGATTTTACTTTGTTATAAGAATATGAAGTTTTTACTTTGTTATAAGAATATGAAATTTTTATTTTGTTATAAGAATATGAAGTTTTACTTTGTTATAGAATATGAAGTTTTTACTTTGTTATAAGAATATGAAGTTTTACTTTGTTATAAGAATATGAAATTTTTACTTTGTTATAAGAATATGAAGTTGTTACTTTGTTATAAGAATATGAAGTTTTTACTTTGTTATAAGAATATGAAGTTGTTACTTTGTTATAAGAATATAAAGTTTCTACTTATAAGAATATGAAGTTGTTACTTTGTTATAAGAATATGAAGATTTTACTTTGTTATAAGAATATGAAGTTTTACTTTGTTATAAGAATATGAAGTTTTTACTTTGTTATAAGAATATGAAGTTTTTACTTTGTTATAAGAATATGAAATTTTTACTTTGTTATAAGAATATGAAGTTGTTACTTTGTTATAAGAATATGAAGTTTTTACTTAAAAAAGAATATTAGAACATAAGAATATATTACTTAATGTTTTATTTAATTGTAAAGAGTTTTTACTTTGTATGAAAAAAATATAGGTTTTGGCTGCATATATAAAAACGTTTACATGAATTTGGTTTTTACTCTGTGATAGGTATTAAAAAGTCTGAGTTTTTACATTGTAATAGGTATAGAGATTGTAATAGGAATAGAATTTGTAGAGAAAGAAATTTGTAATAAGAATATGAATGGGTTTATATTTTAATAGAAACGTTTTTACATTGTACTATTCAATTTCTGTAATAAAAATATATTGTAATTGGGATACAGAATATTTATGAATTTGTACTAGAACCTAATTTGTACCTAGTTTTTTTTTACATTGTAAATGGAATGTAAAGGTTAATTTCTGTGATGAAAATGCAAAGTTTTTATATTAAAATTGGAACACAGAATGCTTTACTAATTTCTACTCGAAACATAACGTTTTAATGATAGGAAATATGTAATAGGAACAAATAGAAATAAAGGGTTTTACATGTACTCGGAATGTAGATTACTTTGTAAAATAAAAAATACATTAACAGGAAATACAGAATGGGTTTTGTAACATTAGAAATAACCTTCTGTGGATTACCGAGTTACTCTGTTATGATTAATTTGCTCAATTGGTGAATGATTAGTAACGTCAGTATATTATTTAAGGCTGTTATAGACTTTTCTATCCTAAGGAGGTGAGATCCTGCACGTCAACTTATTACACTATTGTCCTTATACATTACACATAAAAATTGAGTTCACTTTGATAAAGCTTTTTTAAAAAGTTTTGACACGAATTATTTAACGTTTGAAATAAAAAAAAAAAGGGAAAACAAGCATTAGAATAATTCTATGCTGCACCTTTCTTTGCAATAAGTATAACATGTGCAAGAATACTTCTCAAAATGTGCTAATGTGCATGAATTAATCAATTTGCATGTATGCACACTTGGGTGATTTATAGCTCTGTATAAAGCCCGAAAAATTACTCATTCAGCTCTTCATTCTGTATACTAAAGGACCTATGTATATGAATCACTTTCACTCTTTGTGCATTACAGTAAACGTGTGTGAATGCTAATGTCTTACTCATTTCATGGCAATATTGACAATTGACAATTCTCTATCACCAACAGACGACAGATTAATGCCTCATTTAATTTATCGTTCTATTACAGAACATTCTTAGTAGCGAGATATAGGTCTGCACTTTAATTGTGAATCAATACCGATCAGTATGTGTATGGGTCAGTAGGATAAGATCAATAAGATCACGTGCGTGGATGAGAGGAGGGCGTTCGAATGATAAAACGAGTAAGGAAGGGAGGGAAAATACGACATCAGGGTAGGGGTCGCTACCGAGTGTTGTGTTTTCCGTAACCAGTGAAAACTGATTACACTGAACAGGGACTAAGCAAGCGGCTTTATATAGGGGCTCTCAGATATAGCGAGTGATTTTCGAATATGGCGATCAAAGTCCTTTTACAAACTATGTTCAACTTTAAGAAGGGAAAAGCGATTTCGCGTTTCGGGATGTAAGCATAACAAATTTCAAAATAATTCATGATATGATAGTTGAAAATCTTTAATTTAAGAAGTAAGAAAACTATTTGATAAGCTGCTTAGAAATACAAGAATTCTTTGACCCAGTACAAATATTTCGAAATTCATTATTTGCAGTAATTTTACAATGCAACCAGACTAAACAAAGCCGTTAGAAAGCAACTTAACTCATTATCTTATATACAATGCTCTCAGAATTCAATGTTTGTTGAATGAGTTACTGAAAGCGAAAAATTCTCTTCTATACTTAATTGATTAAAAATATTGAACTTGTTTATTTTTCTTAGTTTATTTCGAAAATTTTTGACGGTATTTGACATTTGGAACTACGAATCATAAGTAAATATTTAAATGGAAGAAAACATCGCAACGCAGTTAAAGGTTTAAATTCCTAACGCCATGCTGTAATTTAAAAAAAATTCCGAGTGGCAGTAAATATAAAATTTACAATATGACAATTTGTAAATTATTAATTTACTGCCACCCGGTAAATTCAAAACTTACAACATGAACAATTTGCATTTACTCAGAATTTATTGCTTATTGCTGAGTTATAGGGAGAGAAAATATTTTTTGTCCCTGTTTTCTCAATATAAGCAAGGAAACTGCTACATGATTGACACTAGACCTAATATTGACCAGTGCTTTTCATGTGTGTATAGAACGTCGTGTTATACATTGTATGTCTCTATATTCCTGTGACATACAACTCAGGGATACAGTATCTACAGTATACATGAATCAAGCTCGCTATGCTTCTGAGTTATGTCGACATGACAGATGACTATCATTGCATGCTATAGATATTCATATCATTGGGGGGGGGGGGGGTATATGTGTATTCAATGTTTGAAAAGGATTTTGTACAGAAAAAGTTTGAAAGATAAAAATCTTATTATAAAAAAATTATTAATTTCCGATTGCTTAATTAAATGTTGTTCAACTTTCCATTCTAGAATTTTTCACCCATATTATATTTTTGGTCTGTGAAGAATTATATTAAGTTCCATGACTCCATGATTATATTTTAATTAATATAATCAATTAGACATGGAACTTAATATAATATATAATTCTTCACAGACCAAAATAATAATAATAAAAAAAATACCAGCAGTCCAAAGTCTTTTTCTCTGTTAACACTATTGCATAACCCTGAAGATAGAAGTTGTTAATATTTACTGCAGCTTGTCAGACAATTATGTCCGATTTGAATAACTAACCTCAAAAATGTCCATAACCCAGAAAAGTAAACATATTTAATCATGTTTGATGTCCCTACTGTCCGTTAATCCACAATTATCCACAATTATTCACGAGGAAATGAACGTGGAAATCATAATTCAAATAAACTTGCTGAAAAAGGGTAAATCTATTTATAAATAAAATATGTGCATCATAAAATTAATAAAAAATAGCAAATGATTATTTAAAATTTTATTCAGACCAACAATAAATTTGCAGATTTGTTTTCCTATCAGTGAGGTGATTTGTAATGCACTTTCTTTAAAACATTACTTTTTCTTTTATGATAAAAAATAATTAAAAATAGTAGGACAACAGTTTTAGACGATTTCACACTGCACTAGCAAGAAAAACATAGCTCTCTGTATTTAATCAATCTTCATTAAAACATGAGCTATTTATTTTGTTATAATTTGTATTGTAAGAAAAATTAATTTTAAAATTATTTATGAATGGATTATTATTTACTTACGTTTCCTGCCAGGTGGTTTGCAAATGCTCCATGAATAATGGTGAGCACAAAAGAAAGAGTCGCAATATCCATGTCTGTTCTTTCTAAGTTTTCTCTTCGCAGTAAAACTGGATGACCATCACTTGTATTGCTGAAATTATCATAGACCAATCAGAAACAAGCTTTGTCAGTAGCCCGGGACGAATAAGGTCACCGTCTTACATTTGCATGGTACATCCTTATTGGCTAATTACATAATATGTATAAATAATAAGCCTGACAGTGAAAACTTGACCCAGTAAACGATGCGTATTCACCGTCTTAGTGACGTTAACGAGAATTTTACGGACGTACGAACACGTCAAGCGTGACGATTAATTAAGATATCGCCCGGTGTCTGTAATACAAAACATGACAAGAAATCATCTTACATAACGGATTCTGCTAATACAGGGGTCATGCAAGGTTTTACATTTAGGGCGTTGCTGTTAATGCTACAAGTGAACGAGTTCGGCACTCACTTCTCAAGAGTTTGCAACATATATTGGATTATTGAGTGCAATTGTTTTTGTGAATTTGCTTTCATATCTCAGATTTTCTATGGAGTTTATTCTAGCGTAAATTTACTAGCATTGTTCATTGAATTTGTAGATTATTTTCTAGATTTAAATTCTAAAACCTTATGTTAAAAAATATGCAGAAATTTTTTTGTAATTATTTTAATTTCATCAAAAGTCTTAAATTTAGTGATATTTACGAGAAGATATATTATTAAACTTTTATCACAATATATTAAAAAATTTTAAAAAATATAACGAATGAATTTATGATGGGGTCAATAAAAATAACCAGCGTTTTCCTTGATTTAACATACATGTATTCCAATAGTAAAATACGGTCTAAGAGATGCAATATAGGAGACTTTTAAGTCAAGATTACGCTTATATACCAGGCGACTTCCAACCCTATCAATGAGAAACTGACGCAGGCGTGGAAAGCTGCAGGGGCTCGTAACATAAAGCTTGCTAAGTTTTTGACTTAAGTAGGGTCGTAAGTACGGTTTAGGCACAATCTTAGGACCTGCCTAAGTACTACTTAAGTATGTCTTAAACCGTAACATAAAGCGAACTAAGCTATATCCTAGCTAAGTCAGACTTATGTTAAAAATATTTCCTATGAGTCAACCTATAGTTTTTGATTTTATATAGATATATTGCTAAAAGTGATTCAGTAAGGGTTTTAATAAATTACATATTAAAGTTGACGTCCTTACCTATCGGTTTAAGTTATGTTAGATTAGATTTTGTATTAAAATTATAAGTATGTTATAAACTATTCGGAATGTTTGAAAACAAATACCGCACGGTCAGAAAGTGACGATTTGTGGTTTATTGTAAATGTTCACGACAAATGTTTTATCACCTGACATGTTTTCAGTTTACCTTTTGTAACTCTTTTGTTTTGATAAATGTTCACTTACCCTGTTATTATCGCAGACAAGAAAAGATACTGTAAACGTGGAAATTTTGACGATGTGTTAATTTTGACTATATTGACGATTTTACTTTTCTCGTCAAAATTTACACTCGTCAAATTTAATATCATATATATAGCGTCATACAGACATTGACCATTGTACAACATTAACGCTTAGTTTTCTCGGCTTTCCTCTATTAAAACTAGATCAAAGTTACTTTTAATATTTTTTGTAATTAGTTATGAAAACATAGTGATAAATAATCACATATTTTAAAAACAAATCATTGTATCCAATACTGCATGCCTAACTTAGCGTGATGACCACGCCGTGTTTTCAAGACCTAGTTTGTCACCTCAGGCAATTGACCGCTTGTAATGAAAACGAATTACAATTACGAAGGCAGTTTATTGAATCAAATCTTACACACTTAGATAGTTTGTGCAATCTTACACACTGTAGATGGTCTGTACAAAAATTAAATTTTAGTGATTCCGACGCTGCCTTTGTATCCCCTTGTGAATTCAAAGATACATAACTCTTGATTAAATATTTCGTCAAAATTAACACTCGTCAATTTTCGTAAACAAAAAATCGTCAATTTTTCAACTCGTCAATATAACCACGTTTACAGTAATCGACCGCCTATTCACTTGAAATTTAAACTCTAAAAAGTTCAATACATATTGAATCCCCGCTATGTATAAGGCCATGCATGTCAGAAGCAAAAAATGCAGAAGTTTTATGATATACTCATTTACAATTTAATCAAGGATACAAAAAAAAATCGGAATACAATGTATTCTTTCGTATGTCTCCACTTATCAGCAATTTTCTCTCTCTCTCTAGAAATGTAGTAAGCCCTGTCTAAATCCGTGCTTGTCGCGTTCTACATTTATTATTGGAATCAGTGATCAGCCCCCCCCCCCCCCTTCCCAATGAAAAAATAAAATTCTTAAATCAGCGTCAAATAGAGATAATTATTTTCTTTAATGCATAATATGAATAGAGGAATCTTTTAACATCGAAAGTCAACATTAAATAATTCTAAATATATGTACAAGAAAGTTAAGATATACTTAAGTCACCTCTACCGGCCGCCTAAGTTTTGCTAAGATTGCTAAATGAGAAACTAAGTACGCTTCTAGTTACGGTCTTAAGTTTTAGACTGTACTTAAGTCCTACTTAAGCACGGTCTTAAACTTAAGTAGCCTTTATGTTACGACCCCCTGATCTGTAGCAATTGGAACTAGCTGCAGATCTGTGGCAAATGGAACTAGCTGCAGATCTGTAGCTCTCTGGTCTGAAAAAAATTGTAATGGACGACCAGAGAGCGACATGCAGTGCAAACCATTAAAAACACATATATTTATTGCCTACAAAAAGTGTGCTGTTTTTTTTTTCGATTGATTTCTCCGAATATTTATGCTGCCATCTCAAGATTGTATTAACCGTGTGTTCCTAGCAAATTCTTTTACTACTTCCACAACAAAACATTTCCAAACCATTGTTTATAGCCCTAGTGGGCTTGAATTTTAGACCTTCGAAATTTCGCCTATTTATACTTCTGTATTAGGTGGAAAGATAATTCGGCCTAATGCGCTTCGTGCATGGCTTGAACATGCAGTTTTGTTGTGAAAGTAGTAAAAGAATAAGCTAGAAACACATGTACGGTAATATTTTAAAATATAAAGTAGAGAAAAATAAGCCGAGAAACAGCGCACTATTTTGAGCGCAATAAATATACAATTTTTTTTCAGACCAGAGAGCTACAGATCTACAGCTAAATTGGATCTTTAAAAGTTGTCTTTTAGTTGCTTTAGATAGAAATAAAAGCAAATTATTATGAGAATTTGCTCACTGTTTTTTTTATATCAAGCCGCTGTACCATTCTTGTATCAAATACGGAGACCACCTATTGAACAATAAAGTCTCGCAAATAAAAAAAATAAATAAATAAAAAAAATAAATACAAAAATGAAAAATAATAAAAATAAATCAATAAATACATATCGTATTCAAACAAGACAAGTTGAGATATTGTGACTCAAGGAATACATTTACGCTTTATACTAGTCATATATTGATAGAATAATTGGTAGCTTGTATTCAGAATTGAAATTTACAAATAAAAGTCACTTTATAATTTACAAAGATTAAAAAACTTTTTTCAATATCAGTTCTTCTAGGAATCAAGATTTTAGTACCCTTTGAAAAAATGACAGAACTTTATGATTGGAGGTGTTTCAATTTGAATCGCCAATAAATGAAATAGATGAAAAATATTATTAATGTTTCAATTTCAAATACAAATAAAAAAGAAAAAAAATATATTATTAATGTTTCAATTTTGTCAAGTTGGATTAAACCATAATTACTCGTGCATAACGTTCAAATACCGTTTAGATTAATTAAGAGGGTTGGGAACTCCGAATCAATAACAGGTACCTTAAACATTAATTATGCAATTTTAGTATATGAAGTGACCAAAGATACTTGTTTCGGAAAAAATTCTTATCACATAGTATAAGGATATTATACTTAATGTGTTAAATTTATTACCAAAACAAGTGCCTGTGGTAGTGACACTGTTCAGTTTTCATTTCATCAGCCTTGTACTTATTATAGTACTCTATAAGAAGTCTTTATCAGAAATTATTGTTTTGAACATTGGTTACAAGTTACAAGAAAGTAGGAAAATAAGAACTTATGGGAGAAAACTTATTGTGTTATTCCTTTTTAAGCGGTTAGCTTCGCTAACCGCTTTATGGCATGTGTCCGATTTTTATCGACACCGGAAACTTCCATAAGGCGCTACCTATCGACAACGGAGACTTCAACAACGCCTCAACCTAGTACCTATGATTTGTTTCTAACACATATAACATATGTTAAATAAAATCAAGACTATCAAAACAACATAATCTTTCGGTTTTTTAATGTTTTTCTGATTTTGTTTGTCTATGAAATAAATTTATAATTGTTGTATTAAAAAAAAGTTTATGTATAGGAGCATTTGGTACCGAGATTAAATTTCCGCTGATGGCGATCGGGCCCTGTGACGAAATTCGAAGTCAGCATGAAGTTTAGCTGATAACATTATCAACGCGTTAGATTAAACTTTAGGAAGAAATGTATAGCGAGAAATATCATATTTGAACCCAATGCTACACGAAAACCAGTAGGCATTTCCGATTTATGTGTTAAATTGAAGCCTGAATCGAACAGGTGGTCAAAATGGCGTTGGACACCTTGTGTATTTATATATAGAGGGGGTAGAATGTTTCGATATTTGGCTAATTTAGAGATTTACTGATAAAAATTCAGGTGCCTGTGATTAATTATAAGGCACCCCTCATGAACAATAAATATTTGACCGAATTATGCTACTGGGCACAGGGAGGACGGGTTAATTATTACTGGCTAAAGGGGTTGAAGGTTATTTGCAAAACATCTTTGATCGAGTTTCATTTTCCAAAATATTAAGGCATCCCTTTAATTAACTTAAGTAATACTAGTACATGAAGAAAGCCTTTATATAAAAATACTGAATACATTTGTAAGTTGTACAGTTATGGATTACTTCCATAATGAAATGTTTGTTTTCTTCTCCTTTTTTCTTAATTGAAATTATTTAAAAGATGATAAAAGCTTTGTTTCCAGGGATAAATTCTGTACTCAGTCTAATTATTACAAACGATTTTAAACGATCAGATTTTTTATTTAAAAAAAAAATAATGGGAGCCTGAAAATACTAAATATTAATTTTAAAAAACTGGAGAAAAAAATTTAATCGGCATTCGATCCTTTTCTAAAAATCAGCCGATATAAAAGATGCACAGAAAAAAAGAGGCATGAAAAATCTTGACGATAAGCAGAAATTGAAAATTATATCTAATGAATGATTATTTTTGAAAGTTTGCTAAATTCCTATGCAAGGTATAAGTTGTAAAAATACTTTTTAAATTTGAATTTGTCCAATTTGTTAATTATCATTTTGAGCCTTTCAGAAGAAATAAAAATTAAAATACAGATGCTTACAGACATATTGATAGAAATTCGCATACTTGTTTTTAGTAAAAAAAACAAAAAAAACCCAATGTATTGCTTATGCGACATATTGAAGAAAGTGACAATGATACCTAGGTAATTCTTGCAATGGACAATTTAATTGTTTGTTATACACTGACTTTTAGTGAACATTTGAATTTTTAAAATACTAGTATTGATGGATTAAACAACAACTTTCCTTTTCACACTTTTTTTTTTTTTTTAATACAATATTTCATGAAAAATATTTGCCAAATACTCAGTATATGTTCGTTTATACATATCGTGCAAGACTCTTTTTTAAATAATTGTCATATTCCATTTACTTATTCGAACATTTAATTGTATGAAAAGTCAATAATGTATACATTTCTTAAAACTTTATTATCTTGTTTTCTTGTCTTTCTTCCTGTGAGAGAAATAGTTCATAATATTAATAAACAGATGTACTCAGTATCTGTATCAACATACAGAATGAACAGTGATCGGTCTCAAAAGAAAAACGGATCCTTGAAAGTTCCGGTGCCTAGGAGAAGTAAGCATCCCCAATGACAGGTCACACCTGCTGACCCGCAGTGAGCCTACGAAACTGAAGCTCTCTGAAATTAATTAATTTTCTGCTCGTCCATCCGTTTTTCTCAGACTAGCCAGCTAAAGATCTATGTACAGTACTCCACATCAATTAATCTAAAGAATTTGAATTATCATTTTATTTTCTTTTTGAGTTGTTTGCTATAGTAGCCTTTACAGTTACCTAATTTCAGAATCAATAGAGCATGAAAGCCAATTAAATTTGCAACATCAACAAAATTTTTTTTTCGTTCTGAGCACTTTTGGACGCCACCAATGGAGACAATTAGGGAGAATTTTTTGAAATTGAACTTCCTGTCTTTCAAACTGAAAATCTCAGGTTGATATTTTGAAACAAACATTTGTGACATCAGTCTGGGATCTTATTGGTTATACCATTTAGTTAAGTACTACAAAAATTCAGTGTGTCTGCTTCTTCGCTGATGAAACTGGAAAAAGATATGCATGCCTACTTTAATATCATCATTCAAAATTTTTTGTTATTGTACAGTGTATATATTCGATGAAAGCATGCTAACCGCTTTTCAGTACTTTCAGTACTTTGATTTTAAAATGGCCCTTTCTGCATGATTTCCATAATTTATAGACGATGAATGATTGTTGGTATATACCTCAAGGAAGTGACAATGTGGAAAAAATGAAAATATATTCTTAAAACGTAATTTTTTTTTTCGAAGTTCAATGCTGATATCAAGCCTATTTCCTACGTGATATTCTTATGAATTAAAATTACAAACAAGAGACCTGTGGGCCACAACGCTCGCCTGAGAAACTTCTTCACAAGACCCCCCCCCTGAAATATCTACTGGGGCCCCATCCCACTCCCGGGGTCATGATTGGAACAATTTAGAATGAAAAGTACACCAGGATGCATTCACATAAATTTCAGCTTTATTTCTGACCCAGTGGTTCTTGAGAAGATGTGTTAAAGATTTGACGTTTTTTTCTATGCATTTTAATTTTAAATTTGAATTCCTTGATGTAGCTTCCCTCTATCCCCGGGGGTCATGATTTTAATATGTTAGAATCTACACTACCTGAAGGTTGCTTCCACATAAGTTCAGCCTTCTCTGGACCAGTGGTTCTTGAGAAGAAGATTTGTTTAATAACCCCACCCTATTTCTGTCTTTTCTTAATTTCTTTCTAAATATTCTTTTCTATACTCTTGGTTACTGTAGATTCCTTGTAGTGTAAAGCAGATCTTTGTAATAGTTATTGTATATTTATTATGGTGTATCCTGAGTTATTTGGACGAAGGGCGGTGACGAGTGCGAAGCACGAGTCTCCGCCCTTCGTCCAAATAAATCAGGATACACCATAATAAATATTCAATAACTTTCTTGTATCATGGCCAATCAAACGTCATGACACAGATTTTCAGCATGATTTTCAATTACACCAATAGAAAATGTAGTTTTTGTCAGGTGACCGCATGGATAATCTCTCCTTTCTGTCAGTATTTTTAATAAACATTTTATGTGCGCGTGTTCATGAGAAAGGACGTCGGATTGCAGCATCCCAGCACCCCCCCCCCCTGGATTTTAGAGTGTGGTGCAAAGGGTTGTTTTCCTTGTCAACTGTTTTTGGAGGCCCCATTTCTTTTAAATGTAGCTACGGACTTAAAGTGGCCGGTGTGATTCTGTGCATGAGTGCTGGGGGCACCGACCTGGAGCCTCCCCCTTTCAAAAATTGCTGGATTCGCCCTTGGATTGTTAATGAAATTCGCAAGAAAACCTTTAGATATCAAAGAAGAAAAATTCGAAGTTGGAGAAGGTAAATTCAAGTGTTATTCGAAAATAAAGAAAAAAGATACTCGTTGATCATTTGACATATTCGAGAGCTGTCGTATTCACGAAAACGCTGTGTCAGGGTCAATTACTCTTCATCTGTGGATGCAGTACAGCGTAAGCCCTATATTACAATAGGTGGGATATTTTAATATATTTCTGTGTGGAATTCATGTCAAGAATGTGATTTCGCGTTGCTGTGGATTGAATATTTGAAGAGCTCCGTAAAATCATTTCTAATTTTGATATATATACGTACTGTAATTTATGTGAAAGACTTATTTCGCTTGCAGAATTTTTTGCATTTGTATATTACAAAGCCCATTCATTCTGTAATTTAGATTCAATATACTTGCAATTTAAAATGATAATATCGCCTTGGTGTTCAATAATTTATTTACACGGCACAGTTTTTGCTGGCTCCGCCCATACACACGGCACAGTTTTTTTCTGGATACGCCCATCGGTGTATCTCCAGTTATTGTACACTTGACTTCAAAGGAAAAACACCGTAGTCATGATGCAATATCATATAAACTATACCTGGGGGTGTCAGAGCCCCAAGAAACTCCTGGGTTTTAACAAACGCTTCTTTTACTTTGAAGTAAAAATCATGCCATTTTCGCTTGTATTTAGAAATAAGTCTTATATGTAGTTGTTTAATTTTTAACGCAGATCAATTTAATACTCCCATGTGAACTTAAATACATGTATATGTGTACTTGAAGTTGAATTATATTTTCCCAATATATTGTTGTAGTCTGCACTTTTTATGCTCTCGTTAGTCGTAATCAAATATTCGGGGGTATATAGTTGTTGCCCTGACTATCCATTTCTTTGATTATCTGTTTGTCCGCAGAAAACCTTGCCCATAACTTTTCATTTATTAGTTGGATATGGTTTGTGCATTCCTTGTGACAGTACCTTTCTTTGAGTACGGTATGTTTGACCTCTTGACTTTTGAGTTTGACCCAAAATTATAAAACTCATCAATTCATAATCACTTCACAATTGTTTTATTGTGACAGTACCTTTGCTTTTCTATAAATAGATCTATTTTGACCTTGACCTGGGAGGTTCATATGACCGATTTTTAGATAACTCTGTAACAAGCTATAACTTTTAATCAGTACTAGAGTTTCATATTTCATAAATTCATGTGTATTTTACCTGTACCAAGACCTTCCTTTGGATGCCAACAATTTGATCTTTTGACCTTGTGGTTTGGCCTATTATATAAAAACTTTAAAATTAACCATCACTTTTAAACAGCTGGAGCTAAGACTTTCATATTTCACAGATTTATTTGTATCAATTCCTTTCCTTGGGTATCATTGATTTTGACCCTTTGACATAGACTTGGAGTTTCAACAACTTTTAAAAAAAACTTTAACCTTGGTCATAACTTTTGATACATGTAGCTACAGAACTGAAGCGTTATGGTTTTAATTTTCATTTTAGTCTTTGACGTAAATATGGACAAAGACTCAAATACAAAACCACAACACTACAGTTCTTTAGCTAAACTTTTCAACAGTTACAACTAGGGCTTTCACAGCTGCAGATCTGTAGCTCACTCAACAAAAACATACTATAGTAAACTATAGTTAACTAAATTAAATCAAAGTTCCAAAGTTTTCACCATAGTAAATCAAAGTTCCAAAGTTTTTACTATAGTAAATCAAAGCTCCAAAGTTTTCACCATAGTAAATCAAAGTTCCAAAGTTTTCACCATAGTAAATCAAAGTTCCAAAGTTTTCGCCATAGTAAATCAAAGTTCCAAAGTTTATACCATAGTAAATCAAAGTTCCAAAGTTTTCAACATAGTAAATCAAAGTTCCAAAGTTTTTACTATAGTGAATCAAAGTTTTAAAGTTTTATATAATTACTTAAACAACTTATACAGTTTAATTAATTTTTTTTTATCATTTAACTTTTTTAATTTTTTCATGAAATTTACAGAATTGGAAGCAAAAACATAATAATTCCACGGGTTTTATAGTACTCGATCAAAGTTCAAAAGTATTCACTATAGTAAATTAAAATACCAAAGTTTTCGCCATAGTAAATCAAAGTTCCAAAGTTTTCACCATAGTGAATCAAAGTTCCAAAGTTTTTACTATAGTAAATCAAAGTTCCAAAGTTTTCACTGTAGTAAATCAAAGTTCCAAAGTTTTCACCATAGTAAATCAAAGTTCCAAAGTTTTCACTATAGTAAATCAAAGTTCCAAAGTTTTCCCTGTAGTAAATCAAAGTTCCAAAGTTTTCCCTGTAGTAAATCAAAGTTCCAAAGTTTTCACCATAGTAAATCAAAGTTCCAAAGTTTTCACAATAGTAAATCAAAGTTCCAAAGTTTTCACTCTAGTAAATCAAAGTTCCAAAGTTTTCACCATAGTAAATCAAAGTTCCAAAGTTTTTACTATAGTAAATCAAAGTTCCAAAGTTTTCACCATAGTAAATCAAAGTTTCAAAGTTTTTACTATAGTAAATCAAAGTTCCAAAGTTTTCACTATAGTATAGTTGGTCTGAAAACTAAATGGGATGGGCGACCAGAGAGCTACAGTACCACCCATTTAAAAAAAACAGTATATTATAATTTATTGCGCACAGAAGAAAGTGCACTGTTTCTCGATTTATTTTCCAAATATATGAAAATATCACTAACCGTGTTTTCCTGGCATATCGCGATAAAACACCATCCACAATTCATAACGAAGCGCGTTGGGCCGAATTGTCTTGCCACCCAATTGCAAGATGGCAGTATAAATTTTGCTGGTCTGAATTTCAGACCTAGAGGAGCTTAACAACGATTTTTGGGAATGTTTTATTGTGGAAGTAGTGCAAACATATGTTAGGAACACATATTTTGAGATGGCAGTTTAAATATATCAAGAAATAAATTGAGAAAACAGCGTACTCAACCATTCAATTTTTTTCAGACGAGCGAGATAGAGACCTCGGCAAGGGTTTTCATATTTCTTGTGACAAGCCCTTCCCTTGGATACCAACAATTTGGAATTTTTAACCTTGACCTTGGGTTAAACTTCTTACTTTCGCCATTGGTTGCCATAAGGGGGCATCAGTGTTTCACAAACTCATGTTGTTGAAATGGTAATAATGTTTCAGCAACAATGTAATAAATGTTTGCTTTGGAACTTTGATTTTTAAAAAATTAGCTATTGTATCAAGAAATTCGATTATAGAATTTAAGTTTAATTTCGCAAAGATCTTTATCATAAATAAATGAATTTATCATAAAACATGACTTTTTATGCTTGGGTTAAAATCCATTACGAGATAACCACATAATTTTGTCATAGTTCCATACATTTCAATAAAGAAATTCATTCTAATCAGTAATATATCTTAAATCAATTGATAATACCAGGCGCGGATCCAGAATTTTTTTCCAGGGGTCAAAAAGAAAATCCCAGAAATTTCTTGACAAGCAAAAAAAAAAAAAAAAAAAGAAGAAGAATATAAACTCACCCAAACGTCAAAAACCTATTTCATGGGGGGGAGGGGGGCGTTGTCTATGACTTCTGTAAACCTCAAATCTTTCACTTTTCATACCAATTTCACACCCATTCGCGTTTACCAGGGGAAGTCAGCATTTTCCAAGGAGGGTCCATGGTCACTTTTTTCTGGCTTTAGTATATACATTTTTTAACCTTGTAAATTCCAGGGGGGCCCTGACCCCCCCCCCCCCCCGACCCCCCTCTAGATCCGCGCATGAATACTCTAACAGAAGAGAATAGACTGATTGATATTTTATCACAGTACATACACTCATTAATACACTCACTGTAATAAAACGTTTTGGGACACTCTGTTCCATATTGTACACGTGACTGTCATCTTAATATCTTTAAGAATTTAGGAAACGACAATTTGATTTCGTGGAAGGGGGTGGGGAGCTGATCACCATTTTTTCGAGTCAGATTATTTATTTTCTATTTTTATTTTATCAGTTAGGCAAGTTAATTTATTTTGGAAATCTTGATTTAGCAACCCTTTGTAATAAAACAAACTTAGACATGAAGAATCTTGTCAATTCTATGAATTTATCAAATGCAGAACAATCTGTGTAAATAGCATGTTGTCGAATGAATTTAAAGTGTTTTTCAGCATGTACATGTGTATCTTACACATACATGTATAACTTATACCTAAATCCAGTGGTAGCTACAGAAAAGGGTAACTTCGACCGAAATGAAAAAAAAGACAACAAAGCTTAGCAAATCATTTCTTGTAAATGTATGTGTAGACGTGGTTGACTTACCAAGAAAGATAACTCGTCAAATGTTGAATGATCTCAAGTCAGTAATAGGATTATTGATCGTTACGGTGTTTCAAATTGTGAAGATATTTTGATTTCTTTCGAAAAAAAAAATTCTACAATTAATCATTTTAATTTAAAAAACCAATTTGGAAAAATATAACAGATGTGTTATTGATAAACAATGTCCCAATCCTGTTATATCATGGGGAAAAAAAACGGGAAAAACTCATAGCTAACTCGTAATTCTAGAATCGCTTCATTCGCGTCTCAAGGGAATTGGGAACATAGTTTTGGTGAGCAAAGCCCCTAGCTTAAAATTCTTCATTGAAAACTAATTAGTCATTTTAGGAGTTCTTAATGAAGAATTGATATGCTTAAATGACAATTTTGGATATTTTAAGCCAGATTCGCTTGTGTGTGTGTGTGTGTGGGGGGGGGGGGGGGGCATGTATATATAAAAAATGCATTTGAACATTATTTAATCGCATGCATGAATGATTAATCCATGTCTTCTCTAAATGGAATATATGCAATATATTATATGTTTTCCTTTCTTTAATCAGCTTATTTTTTTTTATCAATTAACTCTTTATATACACAACACAGTCAAGAAATCTGTAGCGAATATTTAAATTCAGAAACATTTTATGCTTCCCCCGTGCAACAAGCATCTTTATACTTTGCCCCCTCTCCTCCCCTCCCCGGGAGGTGGGGACTGCTCCATCGGATGAAACCTTATAAACCGAAGTCCTGTACGTGTCGCAATAGATACTTGCGCGGATTCAGGAATTTTTTTCAGGAGAGGGGGGGGGGGTCCACTCCAGTCCAAAAAAAAATCAAACTCAGAAATTTGTTGACAGGCAAAAAAAAAAAAACAACAACAACAAACAAACAAACAAAAAAAAAATTAAAAAAAATAAACATGCCCAAACGTGGAAATCCTATTTCGTGAGGGGTGGGGGTGGGGTTAAATAGTTAACTTTTGACTTCTATAAATACTTCATACCTTAGTATTACTTTTCATACCAACTTAACACAGTAAGGTCTGCGTTTTCGAGGGGGAGGGGTCTCCGTTTTCCAAGAGGGGGGGGGGGTTCTAAGACCATTTTTTACTTGGTTTAGTGTATCAATTTAATATTTCTGCAAATTCCGGACCCTACCCCACCCCCCTAGATCCGCGCATGTGCTCAATGACCCTGAGTGCCGAGCATAGGAAAAAATGTACAGCTCTCCATCGTCTCCATGAGCGAGATAATTCTCGAGTGGAATGTTAAACAACAAACCAATACCCCCTACCGGCCGCAATTTTCCCCACTTTTTTGCCGTTTCCTAAATTATCTGTGTGTGTTTAACCTTGTACAGAGCCTAGAAATAAGTTTTATTTTATACTTATGTTTTGTATAATTTTGTAGTAGAAAATAAAGCCGAATTTCGATTGTTCCAATGACAGAAAGAAGTACATGTTTTTCTATAAGATCATATTTAAAGAAGCGTTTGTTTGCCTTCTA
The DNA here is from genome assembly GCF_032062105.1 of Saccostrea cuccullata. Lineage (NCBI taxonomy): Eukaryota > Metazoa > Mollusca > Bivalvia > Ostreida > Ostreidae > Saccostrea > Saccostrea cuccullata. The sequence goes on from NW_026933183.1 coordinate 311,586, forward strand.
TATCACGACAGACTGACTAAAGAGTCCCGACTCGAAAACTTTTTAACCTTCAGAACCTCCAGAAAAGTTTTCTCATCTCATAAATAATTACATGTATTTTAATGTATTTTGATGTATTTTATTATCATTTTTGCCAGTGTTTTTGAATGAAAGAAAAACAAGAACATTCAATAAAAATATTTAACCTTGTCGTAATTTCATCCTGACCCCAGGACAATAATATAAATATTTTCTACATGGGGGATGCTTGTAAACAAAATGAAATGTCATTTAAATTTTAAAGATAGAATCCATCTTCATTGACTTATTTGGCCTCTCGCTCTTGCTCTGTGATTTAAACATGTTTGAAAGTGAAACCCAATTTTTTTTTCGGTGAAAAAAGTAAAATATAATGATAGATAAACGACAGAGAACGGCAAGGGCATCTTCATCATGCACGGAAAATACATATTCTTCAAAGATATGAATTCTTTCTCATTTGGCTAAATTTAAGAATAAAAAATTCTTCCTCGTTTGGCTTAACTTTAGAATAAAACATTATTAAACATTGGCATAATCTATAATTAAATGTTGTTTTTTTTTCATCTCTGATATTCACAGTTTTAAATACCCCCTCCTCCATGAATTCGCTAAAAAGAAATTATAATTTTTTATTTACTCCGGGAGCAAGGCCCAGTGATTTAATTTCGATAAGTAAAAATAATACATGGTTAATTAGGATTACAAAATCCGAAAATACCATATATTTTAATAAATAAAGCATTAATTTTTTGTTAATTAAATTCTCGCTAATTAAATTGTTGCCATGTATTTTTAAATCATGTCTCTGAATTTTATATTTCCTCTAAAACTTTCAATTACGACCCTTTTCTAAATAACAAAATATAAAAGTAGTTTATGCAAAACGCAAGCACCTGCGAAACCATCACACATGCTTGCAAGTTGTTTATCAAATTTACGTCACAATAACACGGTTTTCTTATTGGCTGTTTTTCTCTTCTGCTATGAATATTCATTACTAGTTCACATGTTTGGGGTATGCGCAATACGCCAATACCGCAAGACCCTCTAGTGGATAATTGCTCAGCCCGCGCAGTGTTCGCTGTTCAACATTGTATTCAATCGTAATACAGATATAGTATAGTGGAGCTATATACATATTTACATCTTTCATCATGTCTATGGAAATGGCAAAGCGGATCGAGTTGGAGAAAAGGGGTAGAAAACCATCAGAAGTAAGTTTATATTTCATACCAGTCGTTATTTTAGCTATAAAAAGCGTCGTCACCACTGTTTACATTCATGGCTAGGGGAACATGTGCTTCACTTGGTCAAGAGGGGATGCGGTTTTTCTGAATTATCGACTCCCACAATAATCATAAATGAAAAGCAAGCATTTTAGATATGCAAGTTAAACATTTATACTTGATTTGCTGCTAATTTAAAATGATGTCGGGGTGTCATTCAGTTTCTTTGGACAACTTTTATTATCAGGACAACTGCAAAGGTCTACAAGTCAAATATGGCGCCTCTGTCATGTCCAGCTACAAGTTTGTGTTGAAAAAAAAGAGACAAAGTTAGTAATTGTGTTAGTTTCAGGTGAAGCAATTCATGGACTTTAAAATGAAAAATTATATAGTTTATCAGCTCTATACAAGTTGAAAAATTGGGATTAAAATGAAATGAGGCCTAGTATGGATAGCATCATGGTACATGTGCCAAATATTGACAAAGCAATGTCGTAAGGTGTATATGTTGAATTATAACAAAAAACACTATTCTTTAAGCTAAGTGGGCGACATTTTGTCCTGTCGTTGAGATGAGGAGGTGTCGTGACAGCTCTAATGCATTGTTTAACATCACTACAGACTACTGAACACAAGCCCATCGCCATGTTGGATGCACTAGAATTTATTTTTGAAAGAAATCCGCTGTAACCATGAAAATGCACACATATTTCACTGAAAAAGTCCAGCAACTAACATTTCAGCACACGGAGAAGCTTCCTATATGTGAGCGCCTCGTTGATAAACAAAATCACCGACTTGATCAACTTCCCTCGGCGTCAGGCCAGCTTGCACATACCCGAATAGGCCGCCATTACAATGTCTACTGTGAAAATGTGGTTTTCAGCCGCAAGAACATTGAAGTTCATCCAATGTTGTATTTCAAAATATGATTTTACTTATTGGAATTCATTTGAAAGCAGGAATTGTGTGTGGGGCTATTACTTAACTAAGTTATATTATGCGACGTATTTGACCTAGTTTTGTCGACATGCATGATGGTAAAACAGCGTCACCTAAACAACATTAATGGGATTATTTTTTTAAAAGAAAAATGTAATAAATTTGACAGACCAGAGTAAATAGTTACAATATTATTTTTGAAAAGATTGTCAAAAAGCACATTTAACTTTGATTTTTGAAAGTTTAAATCCCGGAACTATATTTAGAACGACCGGCTGTCATTTCCAGACGCCATCTTGAATTTTTTGAAGGCAAGAATATTTCTAAGAAGTTTCCACAATATAAGCATCTAATAAATGCTTGGTGCCTTGATTTTTCATGGATTTGTAATAGTCTATCATTTTAGAAACTTACCAAGCTTTTGAACGCGATTTTTAGTTGATCAAGTCGGGCCACAGTCACGAGTTTTTACGTGGCGTTGTTAGCAGTATGGCGGACATAGGCATTCTAGCCTTTGTTCATCGTTCAGTTTGCGATATACATACGCTACGAAAAGTAGGACCTGCATAATTGTGCAATGCATTTTTTGGACTAGGTAGAATTGAATTTTTATTTTAAAGCTCTTCAAATGGTATGGGTTTTTTTGTTGACAAATAGTTTACTCGCTTAATGGATACATTCATTTAATTGATTCACAAATACAGACGTCTCGATCTGTATAACGCCATCGCTTCCCACCCTTTCTTTGAGGAGAGGTCATGTGATCAATTATGCAAATAGAGGATATATTCTTACGCTTGAATAAAAAGTAGTGCGTTATAAATAATAACAAATGCACGTGTGTTTTATTTCTAGATTTTGGAACTGAACTTGGACAGCTGTCGTGCTCCCCAGATTGACGGTTTGACAGAAGAGTTCTCAGAATTAGAATCACTTAGCTTAATTAATGTTGGATTAACATCATTAAAGGGGTTTCCCAGCTTACCAAAGTTACAAAAGGTAGGTCTGGAATTCAATGGAACAAATAATTTGGACAAAAGGAAAATAGTTTAACTCTTGGAAATTCAATTGCATAATAACTAAAATATGATTATAAATTCATGTTGTCTATTTGTAAATCATTGTGACATAATTATTAATTATCAGGTGATTTTTTATTATTTAATTTACCAGGTCCAGTACAATCAGTACATTTAGCTACGTAGGTAGAATTATACGTAAATTCATAGCTTGATTTAGCTATTTCAATGTAACTTGTCTTTTTATGGAAAAGAGACAAAAAATCGCAGTTAAATGACTATTGATATTTATACTTGGGAGACTTTAAAAAACATTCCAAAGCAGAGATAGTTTGCTCAATTTAGAGCAAAACATGTAATTCCATTGTTTGGTTATCTGTTCGTGCGGTGAGGTATGACTGAGTATGATTACTTCACTTTGTGCTGAAAAATTACCGACCTATTATCATGTTAGCCAGAACTGGACTTCTTTGTCATTTCATTCAAGGAGTAACTGTTCTAACTGTCATACATAGCCCCAAAACTTTCAGAACTTTGATTGCAATTGCGCAGAAAAAGCCATTTCTTCAAGAGGGAATTTTTCATGAATTGTTTTCAGATGAGTTCAAAGTTGAAAATGATCACTGCATCAAAATGATAGTTTTTGCACATCCTGAGAAAAATGCTTTTTTATAGAAATAAATTCATTTGGTAGCTAAATCAAGCTACCTGAGGTAGGTAAATAAAGCTACGTAGGTAATTCTACCTACGTAGCTAAATGTAATGATTGTACTGGACCTGTTTACAGTTGGAATTAAGTGATAACAGAATCCAGTCTGGCCTTCATAACCTCCAGGGATGTCCTAACCTGACACATCTTAGCCTTAGTGGAAACAAAATCAAAGAAATCGACACTTTAGAACCTTTGGTATGTTATTGAAAATACTTCAACAATCATTGTTCAGTATTGATTAGAGAAATTACTAATTTATTTTAAAAATCAAATGTACCTAAAGGTAATCAAAAATGTACTTGTATAACAAACCCAAAAAAATGACACGAAAAGAAGTCAAATCATATATTGAAAAAGATTCCACTTGCAAATTTTGTTCTGTAGATTTAAAATTATTTCAAGTGAATAATTAAATATTTTTATGTACAATGAAACAAAAGCAACCTGAATTTTAATTTTTCCACAGAAAAACTTCAGTGAATTAAAGCACCTTGACCTATTTAACTGTGAGGTGACCCAGTTAGATGACTACAGAGAGCAGGTGTTTGAACTCCTCCCCAATCTTAAGTTCCTGGACGGCTTTGATAGAAACGACAAAGAAGCTGACGAGGATGAAGAAGATGGTAAATCTTAACTGTATCTTGCTCTTAGCAGCTCATGAGACTACTCAGATTTGCTTGAATATTATGAGCAGCTTGAAATAAACAGATGATTGTTTTCAATGTGATTAAACATTGAATGAAATCCTTTTATTCTCTTTACTGTTACAAGGAAACTATTTGAAAAAAGGCAAAATTTTGGTATTTAGTTTTTCAAATGTTTGGTTTTTCCACAAATACAAATGTATAGTATTGGAAACTTAAATGTTAATATTCTAGATATATATCAGTATAAAATGATGTTTTGTTACAGGTGAAGATGGGTCAGAAAATGAAGATGATGATGACGACGATGATGATGAATTAGAAAACGAAGGTAGAACTTGATTGATATAAGTACATATAAAGCCCTTTTATATATGCATGACATAAATAATGTTTACAGTAAAGAAAAACCAGGATAAGAAATAAATTAGCTTGTCTATCTAGTGGTACCATTATAATTTCTTGTCTCTGAACTGTGACAGGCTGGTTTGTTGTGGATTTGATTTACAGCATAACTATTCCTCCTTAAATTCATGTAGCTGCAGCAAACAAATCGCCAGAAAAATAAAATACTTGCAGCTGTAAAAAAAAAAAAGTAGTTCACTTCAAATGACACTACAGCCACTGAAATGAATGAAAAGTAGTCCTTTGTTTAATATTCTGTGTTTAGACAGTGAACAGGGGTGCTTTATTAATTGATTCTCAAAAACTCAAAATTTCAATATTCATTGTAATGTAACAGTGTTTTCCCTAAGATCTGGCCACTGGCCAAATTGACTTTCTCAATTTGATAAAAACTGTTCCTTCCATATTGATAAAAATGCTGCTTAGAGATACAAAAAAAACTAAAATAATTTTTGTAAGATCCACAGAAATTTTGTTCATAAACTACAACTCTATGACTTTTATAAAATTGATATCTAAGGCCATATAAAATTGAAATCTTGGTTCTCAGGCCCGCGCGCATCCGTTTTGAGGTAGCCGCATTGCCGATTTTATTGTATTTTTGATAAAATAAAAAGTTGGAAACCTAAAATCCGGGAAAAAAAATTCATTTGTTTCGTAGTTTAGTATTCAAATATCACTTCCGGTAGCCATTTACAATGAGATTTTGGCTACTTGGTTTGAAAATACATTCGATGGCATTACCTACGATGTTTACACGTTGTTAAGCAATGGATAAAGCAGAAATTTTGACCAGAAAGGGAAAGTATATCTGTGATTAAAAAAATTATCTTTATGTTAAAGAAAATTCGGAAATTAAAATTAAAAAAATACCTCCCTCATCTACTTTATTGCCAATAAAATGAAAAATAAAATGCCGCCCTCCCGCATCTGTTTTGGAGAAAATTGGCCTGAGAACCAAGGAATTAAATTTAGATAGCCTAAGCGTTTGATTTAAAATAAGGGAAAAAAATTCTTATGGAAATGTACGTGATTGTGGATAATGATATAACTGTACGTGATTGTAGATGATGATGACGATGATGAGGAGGGTGATGATGATGACGAGGAAGAGGATGAAGAGGAGGAAGATGAGGACGGTGTAGATGATGATGACGAGGTTGGTCTAGACTATCTCCAGAAGGAAGACATTGAAGTTAGTCATCACACATAGGCTAGATACAGCTCCGCTTCTGGTCACAGGCCAGAATTAGTCAATTACCATTCACTCTGTGTTTAAAGTTGACATGATACGATACAGTTTTACCTGTATGGTACAATGTCTACATTAAACACAGCTTTAAATACCAGGTCTTAAGAGGGCATCAAATTTAGTACTTTTAGTTTAAACTAGGAAGAAGTTGGCACATATTTACTTCATTTCATTTTCTGCACAGTGCATCATGTGGCAAATACAGAAATAAGTTCCTTGTAGGGTTTCTTTCATTTTTTCACCAAAAAAGGATGAAAAATATTAGTTTAGAAATGTTAAAATAAAGGCTGGACCAAGCCAGAAGCACAGCTGTATAATCTTTGGCCTTTAATAAATCCTGATTAATTAATTTTTCGAACTCGATAATAGTTAGAAATCAGTAGATGTAGAATTTACTAGTTCATCCCTGCAAAAGGACTCAGTGTAATAAGCAAAAACTGAATGTTTGGACAAGACAGAAGCATGTAGCTTTATCCTCCTTAAGTCTTTGAAAAAGAATTTACGTTTTGGGGGGTTTTAATGATTGTGTGGAAATCACATTCATTGAAGCTTACCATTATTATGTTACGAAAATTATTTGTTGACTATGGAGGAAGACCTTTTTTTATGCATATCATTTGTTCATAAGTTGTCTTGGTGAAGCACTTTTGTGCAACTCTTTCTTCAAAAAAAAAGTTATAATTCCTATGCTGCCATTTTTACAAATTTTTATTTGATTAGCTAAATGGTAAAAACAAAATAAAATCCAAATGTTGAATTAATATTTAATTCAAACAACAAAGAAAAAAGACTTTCTCCGGAAACTTGAGAGATTTCAGATTATCTGTTAGTAATTGTACTTTTTAATATTGACTTATTTTTTCATAATTTTTTTTTTTTTTTTTATTTTAAAGGATGACTCTGAGGGTGAGGATTTTGACCCTGTAGATGGAGAGAATGAGGATGAAGAAGGTAGGTTATTGGGGGGATACTTTATACAGGGAAATCCTCCTTCTCCTGTTTTATGTTTGTCCCTTTTGCTTTACCCACAGATGGGCAGACATGGCAAGTTCAAAGAACATCGTTCTTTCTTTAACAGAAATTAAAACGGGGCAAAATTGTTTGCAACTGTGAAAGAGCAAAAATAACCCTGTATATAGTAAATAATTTAAATCACTAACAATTCATTCAATTCTAAGCCGTAAATAAATAAGTTGAAAAGCATCATCTTTATGAATACCCTTTGTAGATCTGTATTAATATCCTTTGTAGAATATTACTGTTAAAGGATAAATTTTCTTCAGTGTTAAAACTAGAAAAAGTAAATCGATTAAAGGTTTTGCAGATGTGATTGATGTTCATTATTGATAGTGTAAATGATTGATTGATTGACAGTATTTATGATTGATTGATTTTGTTTTACAGAAGAGGAAGAGGAAGATGAGGAGCCCAACCGAGGCACCAAGAGGAAACATGAGGATGAGGAGGACGGAGATGATTGATCCCCCGTGGGGGGCCCCTGTCTGTAAATCCATGTATATTTGTACAGTTACTGATAAAACCATGTTGTTTGTTGACTGATGATAGCTCAGGTTTGCAGCACGTACACCATCTCACTGATGATTCCAGCCTACGAGTGCACTCGATCTCATCTCGCCTCATCCTGAGTGCGCTCGCAGTCTTCTGTTAACACTCGTTCTGATATTGAGAGCAGCTTTAGATCATCCTTCTTAAAAAGATACTTAACTCTTAAATATTGCGATCCAGAATTTTAGTCGAAAAATGGAACAAGAGGGAAAAACATTCTTCATGAAATCTGAAATGCATACAAATTTATTTATGTCTCATGCTCATTAGTCGTCATTGGTTAAAAGATCAATGGGAGTGAATGGAACTTTAAGTGCTGAATTTACGTTTTATGTTTATCATTATCACCTGAATTGTTTTCTTGTAAGATTGTAAAAATTACCAATGAATTCATGTATAATGTAATTGATATTTAATTGGCAAGAAAATGTTTGTTTTTATTATGACTGTTATTTAATTTAAGCTCTGCCAAGAACAGATTTTTTTTTCGTAAATGATTTTCTTCTCTGGTTTGTTAAGACTGTTACACATTATGCATCTAGGTCTTGAATTTGCATGTATTTAAATTAGGCTGAGATTATCCTGTTAGAGATTTAAATCAATAAAGTGAAAGTAGAAACAAATTGCATGCAAAATATTTTGAAAGAATTTTTATAGTTTAATATTATTGAATCTGTTTTATATGTTACATGTATTTTAGTGAAGACTATATTAAGTACATATCTAGGTTTTCCACTGCCTGTAAATGTTCATTAATTCAGCACTGAATGTTGAATGAAGTATCGATTGAGAAATTATTTTTTTTAAATGTGTAAATTTGTAAATCATCTCTTAGTATATCATTGTAAATGACATCAAACTTAGCAATTTATGTGTATAGAACAGCAAGAGGCATAACTCTTGCAGCATCTTGAAAAATTAAAAGGTTTTTATATTGACAGTGATTATCTTTCTTGAGGAGCCATGTTCTAAGGCTGGCTAAAGGGGATGGTTAGTAAAACCTGTAAGATTTGATGTGGAGTGAAACATTTTGCCACCCGACTTGTCCATTGATACTGTGATGGTAGTGAAAGCACAAACATATATTGGATAATGAGTGGTACAGCAATGTGTATGAACAAGTTGCTGTCCTTTAAAAAAGGATTACAATACGTGGACCATATGCATGTGTTTCTAACCGAAATTCAATTTATTAAAGAAAATTTCTAAGTTTATTGGATATTCATGTAGGTTAGTTCACATTTTCTACAATGTCATCTGCCTACTTTGACTGTTTTTGACTATTTTGATACATACCTGTATAACCCATAATGGTCGGGACTTTACATATAAGCATTAAATGAAAATTGATCTGATGGTACACGTGTAGCAGAACTCTATAGTACGCAGATTTTGTCGGAGCCCCCCCCCCCCCCCCCCCCTCACATGGAAAACTGTTGCTACAGACTTGTATCAAGCTGTATTTGGATTCCTGTATATCATATTATTATGCAAGCCTTGATGCTCAAAACTAATGCCTGTGAAGACTTGTTCTATTTTTCAAAAGCACCATAAGTTATCTTATATATATACTTATGAGAATGCTTGTGCCGTAGAATGAATGTTTAGTTATGTACATGTATATACATTAGAAATTTGGATCCACCGATGAAATCTCAATCGCATTATCTCGGTCTTTCCGTCAGAGGTCGTAAAGCTATTCGGAAAAACCGATTGGTGTAGTGGAGTCAGCCAAGGATTGCCATTTGGAAGTCTCTAGCATTATCGCGCATGCGTAGCCTGGCATAAGGGCAAACTTCGCTTATATATTCTTGGACCTTGCAACAAAAATTTTAGAAATGGGCATCTTTGATGATGTTGAATCATTAAATGAGTTGCTGAGTGAGTAAGAATCATCAATTTCCACTCCTCAACTTTGACATTCTTATTAAAGAGCACCATTAAATACTAAGGCATTTTGTTAATGTTCCTTGTGACTTGAGAGTTGCATCTTTGTAAGAGATATTCCTATGTACAAATGAAATGCTACTCGCAATAAAAAAAAATCATCTTTTGCAAAAATTTTGCAAGCTAGCATTGAAACAATGTTAATTGCCTTGATGAAGTAGACAATATGAATCGTACTGAAGTGCATGGTCATTCATTAAATCTTGTTTATATGAAGAAAAAATACTTTAAATCTTGTCACAAGAAAGAAGAGCTGCTAATTGCAAGGTGCATTTTACTATGTTTAAGGTTTTGCCAAAGGTCAACATGCCCAGCAATTTATTTTTACAATGCCTCCAAAAGTATGTGGTTTATAAAGTGAAAGCTTTTACAGTTAATAGATATATCATTGATTAACATGAACATCTTGATCTGTTGCAAAACCTTAAGTACACGGAATATATTTGGAAGAATTTTGGGGTAAAATTTATAACACTGGTAATGGTTTGCAGGGGATGTAACTCTCGGGCTACAACAATTTTAGATAATCTGAGAAAATAACAAAGCAGGAGAAGGAAAACAAACTAGCATTTTTAGCTCACCTGAGCCAAAGGCTCAAGTGAGCTTTTCTGATCACATTTGTCTGGCGTCTGTCTGTCTGTAAACTTTTAACATTTTCAACTTCTCAAGAACCACAGGGCCAATTTCAACCAAACTTGCCACAAAGAATCATCAGGTGATGGGGATTCAAGTTTGTTAAAATAAAGGGCCACACCCTCTTCCAAGGGGAGATAATTGTAAATTAGTGAAAAAATTATGACATCTTTGAAAAAAAATTCTTCTCAAGAACCACTGGGCCAGGAAAGATAAAACTTAAATGGAAGTATCCTCAGTTAGTATAAATTCAAGTTTATTCAAATCATGACCCCCGGGGTAGGGCAGGGCCACAACGAAAAATCAAAGTTTTACAAAGGAATATATAGGAAAAATCTTTTAAAATCTTCTTCTCAAGAACCATTGGGCAAGGAAAGATAAAACTTAGGTGGAAGCATCCTCAGGTAGTTTAGAATCAAATTTATTCAAATCATGACGCCCAGGGGTAGGACGGGGGCACAATAGGGAATCAAAGTTTTACATAGGAATATATAGGAAAAATATTTAAAAATCTTCTTCTCAAGAACCATTGGGCAAGGAAAGATATAACTTAGGTGGAAACATTCTCAGGTAGTGTAGAATCAAGTTTGTTCAAATCATGACCCCCAGGGGTAGGGCGTGGCCACAACGCAAAATCAAAGTTTTACATAGGAAGAACAGCAAAACCATGATTTGTTATATTTAAATGGAGGCACTACAGGTAGTTAGAATCAAGTTTGTTCAAATCATAACCCAAAAATAGGGTGGGGTCATTAAAAAATTTTTTAAAGTTCACCAGCTGAAGGCTCAGAAAACCTTATTCTGTATCACATTTGGAGTAGTCCGTCTAAATTGTTCAAATCATGACCCCCGGGGTAGGTAAACTTTTCACAGAGGTTTTTCTCAAGAACCACTGGGTCAATTTTAACCAAACTAGGTACAAAGCATCCTTGGGTAAAAGGGTGTTTGAATTTTTAGCTCACCTGAGCTGAAAGCTCAAGTGAGCTTTTCTGATCACATTTTGTCTGTCGTCCGTCTGTCTGTCTAGCTGTCTGTCTGAAAACAATTTTTCAAAATGCTACTTCTCCTACAGTTTTGGTTTGATTTCAATATAACTTGGCACACAAGTAGACTTCACTAAGACACATAATTGTGTATATCGGTTTTTAATTTCGACGAACTGCATGTATTGCCGGGAGATGACTTGGGAATTAATGAAAATTTTGTGAAATATTTTAAAATCTTCTTCTCTATAGAACCACTGTGCCAGGAAAGATATAACCTGGCACACAAGTAGTGACTACACTAAGTTTTTTCATAATTCTATTGACCGGTTTTTGATTTCGGGGCCAAAATGGCCGTGACCACAAAATTTACATAGAAATATATAGTGAAAATTCTTTAAAAATCTTCTTCTCTACAGAATGACAAAGCCATAATTTCAATATTATATGGAAGCATGCTCAGGTAGTGAAGATTCAAGTTTGTTCAAATCATGACACCCGGTTTTTGATTTGATAGGTGTTGTGTGGTTATTAAAAATAGAAATTTACATAGAAATATTTCAAAATTCTTTAAAAATCTGATTATAAAGAATGTCAAAGCTCAAGAATGTCAAAGCCATAATTCATCATATTTATATGGAAGCATGCCAGGTAAAATTGAAAATTCTGTAAGTTTTAAGGCTACTCCTACATTTGTAGTCTTATTGCAATCTTGCCACACAAAGTTTTACCTAGAAATATATAGGAAAATTCTTTCATTGCTTTTGTAAAGAATGAGAAAGCCATAATTCATCATATTTATAGAAACTGCTTTTTAGATTCAAAAAATATATCATATGAAGGTGTGCATATTGCTAATTTTTAGAAATATATAAAATTCTTTAAAAATCTTCTTTTCAAGAATGACAAAGCCATAATTCATCATATATATAAGGAAGCATGCTCAGGTAGTGTAGATTCAAGTTTGTCAAATCATGACCCCCAGGGGTAGGGCGGGGCCAAAATGGCCGACCAAAGTTTTACATAGAAATATATAGGAAAATTCTTTAAAATCTTCTTCTGAAGGAAATAAAATACATGTATTCAATATGCATATATATTTGAGCTTATTCTTTATTATGTGTAGTGAAGATTTTTTTGTTGGAATATTATCACACTGTAATGATGATTTTAAAACCTCATAAATTTTTACATAGAAATATATAGGAAAAAAAAATCTTCTTAAAAGAATGAGAAAGCCATAATTCATCATATTTATATGGAAGCATGCTCAGGTAGTGTAGTTTCAAATTTGTTCAAATCATGACCCCCCGGGGTAGGGCGAGCCAAGTAATGGCAGAACCAAAGTTTTACATAGAAATATATATATTCTTTAAAAATCTTCTTCTCAAGAATGACAAAGACATAATTCATCATATTTATATGAAAGTATGCTAAGGTAGTGTAGATTCAAGTTTGTTCAAATCATGACCCCCGGGGGTAGGGCGGGGCCAAAATGGCTGACTAAAGTTTTACATAGAAATATAAAGGAAAATTCTTTAAACATCTTCTTCTCAAGAATGACAAAGCCATAATTCATCATATTCATATGGAAGCATGCTCAAATAGTGTAGATTCAAAGTTCAAAACATGACCCCCAGGGGTAGGGCTTGGCCAAAATGGCCGACTAAAGTTTTTAAAGATTATATAGGAAAATTCTTTAAAAATCATGATTGGTCATGGGACTATTTTTGGATTTAAACTTTACAATAAAAAGCCATTTTATAAATTTACGACCCTTAGTGCTCAGATGACCTTTTGCCCATGGGCCTCTTCAAAATCAAAGGGCCAAGTCCCCTCACAAGGGGAGATAATCAAGAAAAGAAAAGAAATAGGGTGTGGTCATTAAAAATCTTCTCAAGAACCACTGAGCCAGAAAAGCTGAAACTAAATGTAAGGACAGAATTTGCTTATTTATGAAGACCTTTGACCTTTTGTTCAAAATCAATAGGGGGTAGGGCAGGGACACAAATGGAATCAAAGTTTTACATAGAAATATATAGGAAAAAATTTAAAAATCTTCTCAAAAATCACTTGGCCAGAAAAGCTGAAACTTATGTGGAAGCATCCTTGGGTAGTGCGATTCTAATTTGTTCAAATCATGAATCCCGGGGATAGGGCACAATAGGGAATCAAAGTTTTACAAAGAAATATATATGAAAAAAATTAAAAAATCTTCTCAAGGACCACTGTTTAATTAAATGTAAATATTTTAATAACCTTTGGGTAGTGCAGATCCTAAATTGTTTAAATCATACCCCATAAGTATAGCTCTTTAGTGTACAGTGTTTAGAGCTTCGATTCCTTAAGTCCCAACTGCTACTTTTATCCTTTATTATAAGTACAAACTTTTCAGGTGAGTGATGTGGCCATGGACCTCTTTTCTTTTTTATAGGAAAATTGCTTTCTATAGAAATCTGAATGGAAAAGCCATGTTTAGATATACTGATACGGAAGCACAATTAGGTAGTGTACATTCACATTTGTTCAAATCATGATTCCAGGGGGTAGGACAGGGCCAAAATGGTTTTTACAAAGGAATGTATATATAGGAAAAAAAATCTTCTGTTCAAGAATAGTAAAGACATTGTTATCAATATGTAGCATTCTTAGGTAGTTTAAATATTCAAACCCTACTTTTCAATACTGAACTGATTTGTGTTTTTTTTTTCTAGCAAATATATTCAGGTGAGCGATTTAGCCCATGGGCCTCTTGTATTACATTAAGATGAGAATTGACAACACAGTGATAAAAATATGTAACTTTAGAACCTGCCTTGTATTTTGGCGGGTTGGGGTGAAGGATCAAAATGAAAGAGAAAATGCCATTCTAGCTTGATTTGTTTCATATTAGTGTTCCCAAATGTGCTTCAATGGTTTGAAAATTTTAGCTCAACTCAATAATGTCAAAATGAGCTAATTCTGGACACTTGGTGTCAGTGATAGCATTGGCATTCCTCTTAAACTTAAGGTGCAAGTTCATTTCCAAGTAACTATAAGCCCTATTTGAATGAAACATAAATGATGCATCAAGGGAAGGACACAGCCCAATCTGCTTCAGATGCTGGAACTTACTGACAATTTCCAGATGATTTAAAGTAACTAATTGTCCTACCTGGACCAAAATTTCATGGATGATGCACATAAGGATGGACACTACCACTTGCTTTGGATGCTGGATCTGACAATATATATTTTCCAAATTTTGAAACGTGAGAGATAAATGTATTTTAGAGCATGATACTCCACTAATTAAGCTTTTTACCTTGACCAAATTAAACTTGCAGTGATGATGCTAAAATTAGGGATGGGAACTTTCGCCATAGTTTTTGAACCACAGGAGATAGAGACTTTATATTTAGACCTTACATGTTTAGTTTTTACAAATGACTGAACAAGGTCAAGTGACCTTGACTATATGCTATTCTTAAGTGTAACTTTGTTGCTGCCGGGCGCATAGTGTTTCTTGTTTTCTAAAGTAACTAAAGGTGCTACCTAGACCAAACTTTCATTGATGATGCATTTCGCTTTGGATGCTGGATCTGACCCTCATTTTCCAGATGATGGATCAGGTTAATTCATCTATTTTAGAGCAGGACACACTAAGTAACTATAAGCTTTACCTGGACCAAACTTTCATGGTTGATATCTGGACCAAACTTTCATGTTCCAGATGCTGGATCTGACCTTGTATTTTCCAGATGACTGACCAGGTAAAAATTTTGAGCAAGTCCATTCCTTTTTAACTATATTTTCCAGTTGAGTTAAATATGGATGTACACCAAAAACTGCTTAATTAAGATGCTAGATCTTTTCCAGTTGAGTGAATTTTAACCCTATCAGTACCATGGATGATGTATTGAGAAATGGACACTAACAGATTTGCTCAAGGTGCTGGATGTGATCAACATATTTTAAATGAGCAACCACTGGGTAATGTACTAGTATTTGAGGTAGTTAAGATTCAACTGGTGTTGTTGATGCAACTAGGGATGGATAATACTAGCAGACATGCTTTGGATGTTGGAGTTATTTGAATATATAGAACCACAGCAAATTTCAACCAATTTTGATATTTTCCTATGCTTTTGGGAATTAAGCAGATAAGTTAGTGCAAGGATCATGAAAAGCACAGATGCTTCTTCTTAATTATGAAATTCATGGTTCCTGGCCATAAGTCAGAGGTTCTTGTGTAAGAACACGGCTCTGTTGATCTTAAAGTGAAATCACAGCCTTTCCTTGAAAATCCTATTTTTGGATATTAAACAGAACAGTTAAATGAAAGATGTGGCGAGCAAGGATGACCATTAGAGTTTAAATGTATGGTGCTGGAGCAAGGATGGCTATTCAAGTTTTTGTGTGTGGTGCTGGAGCAAGTATTATTATTCTTATTTCTAGTTTTAGTGTTTGGTGCTGAAGAAGCAAGAATGACTATTCTAGTTTTGGTGTTTTGTGCTGGAGCAAGGATGGTTATTCTAGTTTTAGTGTTTGGTGCTGGAGCAAGGATGTCTATTCTTATTTCTAGTTTTAGTGTTTGATGCTGAAGCAAGGATAGCTATTCCAGTATTTCAGTGTTTGGTGCTGGAGCAAGGATGGCTATTCTAGTTTTAGTGTTTGGTGCTGGAGCAAGGATGGCTATTCTAGTTGTGGTGTTATTGTTAGAGCAAGGATGGCTATTCTAGTTGTGGTGTTATTGTTAGAGCAAGGATGGCTATTCTAGTTGTGGTGTTATTTTTTTTAACAAATATGCTATTCTAGTTGTGGTTTTATTTTTGGAGCAAGGATGCTATTCTAGTTGTGGTGTAATTGTTGGAGCAATGATGGCTATTCTAGTTTTAGTGTTTGGTGCTGGAGCAAGGATGGCTATTCTAGTTTTAGTGTTTGGTCCCTGAGCAAGGATTCTTATTCTAGTGTTAGTGTATGGTGCTGGAGCAAGGATGGCTTTCTAGTTTTGATGTTTGGTGCTGGAGCAAGGATGTCTATTTTAGTTTTATTTTAGTGTTTGGTCACTGAAAATGGATGGCTATTCTAGTTTTATTTTTTGGTGCTGGAGCAAGGATGTCTATTCTAGTTTAAGTCTGGTGCTGGACCAATGATGGCTATTCTTGCCAAGTGTCGAACACAAAACTCGTGGCTTGTGATGACATGAATATATAATGTGACGATGCTTAAAAGTCTGAAAAGAAGTTTTCTTCATGCTTTCAGAAAAAGTTATTCCTCTTTATTCATCACCTATGATAATGCCACAAAAAGGATGGCTATTAACAACTGTTAATTTTTTTGGAGGGTAAATTGAATAAAAGACTTAAGAATTGTTAATGTACATGTATAATCCAATAAAGTTTTTATGGTCAGTGTTTGGTCCTTGAAACAAGATGCCTAGTGTTAGTGCCACATGGTGCTCACATGAGCACTGATGTTTGGTGGAAAAATGTCTTTCTAGTTTTGGAACATTGTGGCCCCAGCAAGAATAGGAGTCATGCTTTGGTGTTGAGGTGCTTTGATATAAAAAAGACCACCAATCATAGCTTTGCTGTTCTTGAGAACATCTTTCCTACAAATTCCTAGTTTTATTTTAGTGACCATTTGGCCCCACCCTAACAAGGATAATGATTTGAAGTGTTTGGTCTACACTAGCAAGGATGCTTCAATATAAATACTGGTACATGATAATGACCAATCAGATGGAGAAGACCTTGTTTTGGTGATTCCTTTGTAAACTTACAGTCCATCGTGTTTACCCCCGGGGGTCATGATTTGAATACAATTGAATCTGCCTCACTTGAGAATGCTTCCACATGAGTTTCGTCTTTGCTGGCCCAGTGGATATTGAGAAGATTTTTTTAAAAAGCCATTAATTTTTCACTAATTATTCATAATTATCTCCCCTTGGAAATAAAATCATGCACACAAACCTTCGTCCCAAGGATACTTTGTGGCAAGTTTGTTGAAATTTGCCAAGAGTTTTAAGAAGAAGATGAAAATGTGAAAAGTTTACCTCTTTATTAAAACATCTATTATAGACAACGAATCCTTACAAATTTTGATCATAACAACTTACATGGTGTAATCGGGTGGGCTAAATATTGAATTAAAAGAATTATTATTCAGAAAGAGATGTTCTTCAAAGACCAATAGAGGTCCGGTCACTTATGTAATGATTTTCTTAAAACTGTAAAGTTATTAAGACACGTTTGTGATGTTCGTGACATTGAAAAATGTATTTTAATTCACTTCTAAATGCAGTATAAGAAACGATAATAATACAATGTATGTACAAGACTGTAAATGTGTATATCAGTATAAGTTATCTAACCGTGAAACTTTTTTTTTCTGTTCCAGTTGTTTAATACCATAATGTCACACAATTAATATAAACAGAATCAGAGTCAAACGGAAAATGGAAAAGTTATTTCTACATGTAAAATTTTTAAAATTGTAATGGAAAAAAGATTCAAAACAGAATAATTCATTCATCAGGAAGACATTCACATCCCGGACACCCGTGCTCGTCTTTGTCCGTTAGTCTGTATCCAGCACGACAGGTGAGCACGCAGTGAATAATTCCAGCACATTGATTGGGTGGGGTATGTTTGATGGATGACGTCATTGTGTAACCTACATAAGAAAATGGTAGCTGTAATCTGGCATTATAACAATTATGAGACAGTTTCAACACCCATAGTTTTTTTTTTAAAATTTATTTCATTAAATGATTTTATAACATCTATGATTACTGCATGCAGTTAAAATGGCATTATAAAAACATCTAGTCACTACACCATAATTGGTAGTTATACAGTTGAAAAGATATCTTTAAATTTCATACCAAACTACAGCATTGGATGATTTAAAAAGAGAAATGTGTTCACTACATTGGATAAACTACTTACTCTTATGAAATCCGTTTTTGGCTGAACACGCTGGTCCAACGCAATTTTGATTCGAAAAATGCGCATGCGCACCAGTAAGTGGTGGAGGCTCGTGGACGTTATGTGGTTTGTCAGGGCCATTTAAGATATTTCCACCAGGGCCGTGCAAAATGTTAAAATGAACTCCGGGTCCCGAAGGAACGCCTTGATATCCGGTATTAATAGTCCCGGATGTTTGAGCTCCGTTCTGAATTCCTGTTTCAACCAGCGATTGGGAACCGTGAGCACTTATTCCAACAGGAATAACATTCGGAACAACACTTCCTGTATTTATGTTTGTATGACTTCCGGAGTGTTCCGAGGGGATTACCTGTGGTGAATCTGTGCTTTCTGAAAGAAACAACCGTAAGCATTTCAAGAACAAGCAGCCTTCACGGCCATTTTCGGCCACAACATTTTATACATAGCGACATCAGATGTTTCTATGAAGAGTCTTTCGCTGTTTATTTCAAAGAAACTTTTTTGCCAACCCCCACGAAATTAAAGAAGAGTTTCTATCTTTTTCGAATCACAAGATAATCCCCATGCACTTGTTCACAGTAATTATCACAGAGAAGTGTAATACTAGTAGCATATCTTCAAAATTATTAAAACTTCAAAACAAAAGAAAAAGTTTTTAAAATAGTTCCAATTCTTTCTTGTTCCTCTTTTATATTTAATGGACAGGTGAAGATGAAAAAGTATTTATCTAAAAATGTTGAAAAAAAACATTGATAAAAAATGAAAAAGGCTATGTTGCAACCACTATTGAAATAACGACCATTATTGAAATGTTATATCAATAGTGGATGAAAAAGCATTTCAATAGCAAACATACTGATACCACTATTTACGACCACTATTGAAATAATTATATCAGTTGTTTGAAGTGCATTTAATACATTGTGTACTTCCTAACGGGTGTTAAGAAAGTTCGACCACTATTGAAATAATTATATCAATAGTGGTTCAAACGTATTTTTCACTAACAAACATATGTAATTCCCCAATTACAAATTCACTATGGAAATAATTATTTCAATAGTTTGAATAAATTTCAAGAATTGACAGTTATTTTTTTTTCATTTCAATTGCATAATGCTCAAGTCTTCAAAGAAAATGACAGAAATTTTTATTTTTTTTTTATCCAAAATTTCACAAAAATTGGATTTTGGGTGATAAATATATAGATTAATAATTATTTAATAATAATAAATAAATAAGGATGGTTTTAGTGATGCAAAATTTTGAACAACACATAAGTTTTTCAATTTCTTTATATTCTAAAAATTTATTATTTACATCATTTTCAATTATATCAGACCAAAAAATATGTACCAATCCAGGCATCCATATTTTGTTTGTATCATCTTTGCTTAAATAATCATAGATTTAGATAGTTATTGAAATTATAATTTCAAAAGTGATTTAAATAATTATTTTGATAGTTGCTGATAATACTTCATACCTAAAACCATAATTTAATCCACACTGAAATCTTTATTTCAAGAGTGAACATTATTTCAATAGTGGTTGCAACCTATGTTTGTTATTGAAATGAATGTCACCCATTATTGAAATAATTACACTGTATTTCAATAGTGGTCGTATTTCAATAGTGGTTATTACCTATGTTTGCTACTGAAATGCACTCTCAACCACTATTGATATAATTATTTCAATAGTGGTCGAATTTCAATAGTGGTTACTGACTATGTTTGCTATTGAAATGCACCCTCAACCAATATTGATATAATTATTTCAATAGTGGTCGTTATTTCAATAGTGGTTGCAACAAGGCTATCCTTTATTCCCATTTTTCGTCAAATGGCATCCATTATTATGTTTTCAAGATAAAAAGCAAAATGAATCTACTGATATTCTTTTTTTTCTATGTTAGAAGAAACCCCTTAATCTATCATTTTACAAGCATCGATTTAATACTTCCTAATAAATAATAGGATAAAATCGTCAAAGTTATACTTCAGTCAAAATAGATTTTATTGCTTACTGAAAATACAGTAAAACTCGATTATAAAGGAACTCTGTTATAAGGAATTTCGGTTTTAACGATATTTTCATGAATCCCCTGGACAACTTTTAACTATGTTTTTGCACGGAGATTAAGAATACATTCAAAGATCGAAGTACCAGTGACTTAAAAAAAACCCCACTTTTTACTGTAATTCTATTAGAAAATAAAAGATGAAAAGATGCACCTATACTGCCTGCAATACAGTAACATGTTGGACAAGTGTTCCCCGGTTCATTTTTCAATGTAAATCCGCCGCCACATTTCTCCCCACATCGGAACGTTTCTGGACACATCGTATGGATGTCAGGCCTGTGAGTCTGAGGCACAAGAGCTGTTGGTTTTACATGCACCACTACAATTAGGTAGATTAGGGTTTCAGTATCTTCACTGTTTTACGCAATGATTACACTGTTCATGTTCTGTGTGTCAATAGTTGAATGCTGAATGGCTAAACAAACCGTTTTAAAGTTATTTGAAAATAGTTCATAAATCCAATGTACTAGTAATTAAATCGTGGAGAGTTATACGTGTTAAAGATGCAAGCTAAAAAGCAATATAAATACATTATCTCTTAAGGAAACAAAAATCAAACAGGTATAATTGTAAGTCGGTCGTGAGTACATGTATGTAGCATTCATGTATAACAATGTAGCTGAAATCGGTACAGTCTGTGAACAAAAAATCTCAATACCACATAAACATATAGATTTTACATGACAAAACGCTAAGTTTTATACCCATAAAACTGTATACCCCCCTCCCCCCCAATTTTTGCACATTTGTAAAACAAACAATTACAAATTTTATATGCAATAGATTTAAATAGTAAATTATCAATTTGCCTACCTAAAGGATGTACAACAGGTGCTGCTGTGGACAATTTCGTTTCTGTTAGATGTGTTAGAGTGCCTTTAAAACAGAAAAGTAAATCATCAAAAATGGCTACAATCTATACAGGCATTTGAAATTTTACATGAAGCACAGATTAATAATAAAACGTTTCGTAGAGACGACGCACCGGATGTACATGTACAGGCTGGACATTTTCCTGCCTCGGTGCCAGTCAGGGAGAATCCTTTTGGACAGCTCTTTACACAGTGAGCAACATTTGTGCAGTACCGTACTAACATTGATATGGTGTTTTGCGAACTGATCTCACCTGGATGGAAAAAAAATATACTAAATAACTCTGAAAGTAAATGAACTTAATATTTGATTTCCTGTTATATCAACTAAATATTTATACCATGAGAACCAGCTACATGCGTGATCTGAACTGACGATCCTGATTGGTGGTTCGTTATCACGTGTCCTAAAGGAACAGCATGAGATCCTGATTGGTGATGAGGTACTATCACATGTTCAACTACCCCGGATGGGACATTATGATGTTGACAACCTTCATTTGTGCAGCCGTGAGATGAAATGGATTGTGATGCAACTGGATAGAGAAAACAATAAAACTCAAAGCAGCGCATGGTTATACTGGTAATTATTTGTGTTTATAGACTTTTCTGTAGTAAAAACCGGGTGAAAGGTGTTGAGAACAGGTCGTGTTATTCTAAGAGAACAGAACAAATGCTGTACAAAGTTCATCGACTGAAAATGATTTGTTAAATTATGTTTTGTGTTGAACATTCAGTAAAATATTTTTTTAACTATTATATCATTAAAACACACACATGAACTTTTTCAAGAAATTAAGATATATTGATGTTTACTCTGATTGTCACTACGTTAATTATGTACAGGTAGTAATGTTTTTCCCTTTGCATTGTGTAATAAGGTTTCAATTTTGATCATTAACTACAAGTAAAAGTTTTTTTAAAATATAATCTAGACTTGTTTTGAAACTCCTTCTATGTTTAAAGTGGTGAATTCGAGTGGCAAAATATTCTTTAAATGCATATTCTTTGCTATACCTCAATGTGCAAGGTGTCGAATAAGATCTCTGCCTCTGTGCTCCGTAGGGGTACAAAATGGTATTGTTTAGCTCACCTGAGCCGAAGGCTCAAGTGAGCTTTTCTGATCACATTTTGTCCGGCGTCCGTTTTATGATAACTGAAATCCGTAAACTTTTCACATTTTCGAATTTTTCAAGAACCGCTGAGAGAGCCAATTTCAACCAAACTTGCCACAAAGCATCCTTGGGTAAAGGGGATTCAAGTTTGTTCTGATGAAGGGCCACGCCCTCATTCAAGGGGAAATAATTGAGAATTAGTGAAAATTTGGTGGTATGTTTTAAAAATCTTCTTCTCAAGAACCACTGTGCCAGGAAAGACGAAACTTATGGGGAAACATCCTCAGGTAGTGTATATTCAAGTTTGTTCAAATCATGTCCCCTGGGGGTAGGGCGGGGCCACAATGGCCTACCAAAGTTTTACATAGAAATATATAGGAAAATTCTTTAAAAATCTTCTTCTCAAGAATGACAAAGCCATAATTCATCATATTTATATGGAAGCATGCTCAGGTAGTGTAGATTCAAGTTTGTTCAAATCATGTAAAGGGGGTAGGGCGGGGCCAAAATGGTCGACCAAAGTTTTACATAGAAATATATAGGAAAATTCTTTAAAAATCTTCTTCTCAAGAATGACAAAGCCATAATTCATCATATTTATATGGAAGCATGCTAATATAGTGTAATTCAAGTTTGTTCAAACATGACTAAATTTGCAAAGTTTTACATAGAAATATATAGGAAAATTCTTTAAAAATCTTCTTCTCAAGAATGACAAAGCCATAATTCATCATATTTATATGGAAGCATGCTCATGTAGTGTAGATTCAAGTTTGTTCAAATCATGACCCCACGGGGTAGGGCGGGGCCAAAATGGCAGACCAAAGTTTTACATAGAAATATATAGGAAAATTCTTTAAAAATCTTCTTTTCAAGAATGACAAAGCCATAATTCATCATATTTATATGGAAGCATGCTCAGGTAGTGTAATTTCAAGTTTGTTCAAATCATGACCCCACGGGGTAAGGCGGGGCCAAAATGGCCGACCAAAGTTTTACATAGAAATATATAGGAAAATTCTTAAAAAAAATCTTCTTCTCAAGAATGACAAAGCCATAATTCATCATATTTATATGGAAGCAATGTTCAGGTAGTGTAGATTCAAGTTTGTTCAAATCATGACCCCCGGGGGTAGGGTGGGGCCAAAATGGCCGAAGTTTTACATAGAAATATATAGGAAAATTCAAAAAAAAAATCTTCTTCTCAAGAATGACAAAGCCATAATTCATCATATTTATATGGAAGCATGCTCAGGTAGTGTAGATTCAAGTTTGGATATATCCGGGGGTAGGGCGGGGCCAAAATGGCCGACCAAAGTTTTACATAGAAATATATAGGAAAATTCTTTAAAAATCATTTTCTAAAAAATAGCAAATCCATGATTGGCCATGGGACTACTTTTGGATTTAAACTTTACAATAAAAAGCCATTTTCTACTTTTTCCAACCCTTAGTGCTCAGGTGAGCGATGTGGCCCATGGGCCTCTTGTTTATCCTTATAACAAAATTGTCATAAGAATGCTTGTAGGTAGATTCCGGATTTTATGATAACGAAATAGTGAGGGGAATGTTGCAGGCATGTTCTACTTTTTGAATACTTAAACTGAGAGAGCTTTCATGGACAAGTTAGTATCATATCGCGATTTATACAGGGAAAGCTATACGATATATATTTTCGTAATTCATACCTTTAATAAATTATTCTAATGAATGCAATAAATATACTTCTGATGCGTACGTTGACTAATAGTGAATGTATATTGTGTCTTTAGATGCAAAATAATATTCCCTCTTCAAGTTCTATTATGTCATATTTTCTACAAATATCTTAAAGTCATACCCATTGCAGCCCTACACAAATGCTGCATCGTTTGATGCATTTTCCGTTATTTTTAAAGCTACTAGTATATTACTTTCTGGATCAGTGAATTAGATGACAGAAACCAGAGAACATGTTTTTATTTAAAAAAAAGGTTTTTTTATGATGTTTAAATATGCATGTTTTTTTTTTACATTTAAAGGTCGGTATACACGGTAAGATCTGTATTATAAGATTTGTATTATGATACAAAATCTTATTGTGTATACACTCTTAATACAGTATATCATAAGATTTTTCGAATCTTATAAAACTGTATTAAGAATAGAGCAATGCTCTATTTCCTAATATAAGTCTTAACTTACCTTTCACTTTTAACCAATGAAATGTAATGACACTATGGGTCATCCTATTTTTATCACTACTAATAAAAGCACATGGTAAATAATAATGACTGACTTTACAAGTAAAGGCATTGGAAAACTCGTGGTTTTATGGAAAGGGGAAGAAGTCTTGTGGAATATATCAAGCAGTGCATAGTTCGATGATAGACACTGCTATCAGAGCCTCATCCTCCATTTTTATTATTTTGCCAGAGAGAGAAACATGGCGGGGAAAAACACGTTGGAATACATAGTTTATTTACAATCTTATGAGATTTGTATTAGCGTGTGTACAAGAAAGTATTATAATACAAAAGTATTATAATAGTTGTATTATACTACAAATCTCATCGTGTATACCGGCCTTAACAGAGCATATTTCAAATGCTTTGGCCTACATTTACAAAAGTGGATAGGGTTTACAATGCTCCTTGCATGGATCAGGATACCATCTTTACTCTGTTTGCTGCATTATCTGACTAATAATAGTGAAAACTGGTCCAACAATGACTAAATTTGCAAATTTATATGCAACAATGTTGGAACAATACGCATATTGGATTCTTCACGTGATCTACACTCCGAAGTTAAAGTATTATCATGAAGCTTTCATCATAAAGACAAATCACATTTCAGAGATGGTCTTACCCAAGAAACAGACATTGCAGCTACAATGCATTATAACTACCATTTCTGACAAAAGGTGTTAAATAACTTTCGACTATTGATAAGCGAGATAACAGTTATTTGTTCTCCAACAAAATGTATTGAACAAGAGGACTCTAAAGGAAAATCTTCCTCCTTCTAGAGCAAACATTTTATCGGAGTAGTTCCCCTCTCTGCTGAAAATTGCTGTTTGAACATTAAAACATGTTCTTAGAAAAATGCTTATACAGACAAAACTCCTAAATTGTTATCTCGAAGTTGAAGGGACCAAGAAAACTTTGAGATATCTAAGAAAAAATTGGTTGAGGATCTCTAAATACTTGGATATATCCATGGTATTTGAGATTCAAGATACCACAGGACAACTCTCGTACTCTGTATTATTTGTTTTTATACTTTGCAAGAAATAAACACTTGACATAAAATGTTCGAATAAATTAATTATATACAAGTCTTTTCTCAATCTGATTAAAATTAGATCTTTGTAACGTTGCGAAATTCTGATGGTTGTTGCTTTGTACAGCGACCATCAGAATTTCGGAGCATAACAGAGATTTGATTTTAATCAGATTGGTATGTTCTTTCCATCGAAATTAATCATTAATCATCATCTTTTTACATGTCTATATCACAGGCACACCCCTTTACGAGTCTGAAAATATTACAATATTGACAAGAAGAATTCTGGATCTTTTCAAAGCTAAGAATACTTTTAGCCACTTGGTCAAATTGATGCTTGTGTTAAGTTGAAAAGGAATTTTAATTTTCCAGTTTAACGAACCTTTAACCGGAACCAAACATTGACACGTCGGGCAAGAGTTATCTCCACTTCTGTAACCGAATTCACATCGTTCGGAGCAGGAAAAGTGGGCATTACAGCGGATTGAGGATTCAACATAGATGGCGCTGTGAGTCGCTAAGCCCACCTCTGATAGGTTAAAACAAAAATAATGAATATCTTGAGAAATACTTATGAAATTAATGTTCAAATATCAAATTTTGAATTATTTCACAACAGTCACTGTTAATGTTTTTGATTATTTAAAAATCATGCACACCAAAAGGAGCATCAGATGCGCAAAATTAGGATTTTCTTACACAATACAAACCTGATGGAATTACACATGAGCAAGTGGGACATCCACTACCTCCATTTTTATAGCCTAACACACAGCCCCGGGGACAGGACAGAGCCGTTGTACAAACAAGTGTCTGAACAGCAACTGTAACAAACTGGCACCGTCAATTTAATGGAAGAGTACATTAAATGTACAGACAAACCTTGAATCTCGAACCTAATGGGACTAAAGAAAAACTTCGAGACATTCTGGACAGTATTCGAGATACTGAGGGTAAAGTACTAAAGAATAATTATTCCCACTCAGATCACTTTGACATCTTCATGGTATGTGAGAAATCAATGTTCAAGATACCAAAGTTTAACTCTAGCAAAAAGAAATGGTTATACATGTATTAGCTCAACTCAGAAATAAGCAAACCTGTACTTGGGTATAGTAAATCAAGAAAACCTCTCTTGATACACAATTAATTTTAGAAAAGTAAAACAACAAAGAAAATCATATAATTTGATTTTTTCTTCATGAAAATGTTATATACCCTGTAAGTGGACATTTTAGCGAGACGCAAATTTAGCGATTTGTCCTTAAAAATGCAAATGCGTATTCTATTTTTAGCGAAGAGTAATTTTAGCGATATTAAAATGCTCACTAAAGAAGTCATTACAACTAAAACGCAATAACTTTTTAGTGATATTCAATTTTAATGATCTCAGCACCCTCGCTAATAATGCCAAACTTAAATCCTCGCTAAAAATTCTGCTTATACGGTATTTTGAACCTGTATGACATGTGCAACGAGGGCATTCCTGTCCAGCAATACTTTGGATAGAGTATCCGGTCCCACAATTTACCATACAATGAACGGTTTCCGGACAATTCCTCAGGATGCTGTAGACGTTTGGTTTACTGGTTGTTGTTGCGATCATTGAACTTTCTGTGCTTCGTGGCGCTAATTTAATGAGATACAAAATATGAAAATTGACAAAGATTTCCTTTTAATATTGGCATGTGTCATATTCTCGAATGTAATAAATGTTCAAAAGATTATTAGTGCTTACGTGGAAGACATTGACATAGAGGGCATTGTTTACTTCCGGTGCCCTTGAGTAGGTAACCATAGCGACAGTTGGTCATACACCTCACAACATTATCCTGACAGGAATGCTGTTGTACAACCACTACTTTTTTGGTAACGACAGGTTGTGTTGGTGCTGAAGATGAGAATGTAAATCAAAACGATTCATTTGCTGGCGATAACCTATCATTTTAACATCTTTATCTAAAAACTGAAGGTACAGCTCAAAGTTAGAAACAAGTTTTCGATTACATTTGCATGCTATATCATGAAATTTGGAGGTAAAGGGTTATTGAAACCGATACACTAAATCACTAGATTTTTTTGATAAAAGGCACGGTACATCATAACATATTACAATCAAAGCACTGAAAGTACTGAAAGCCTGACTTTATTAGAATTATGCATTGGGTTCAAAATATAATAAAATATTTTTCGTTTATAATCGTTTTTTTCTGCTGCATGTGTTGTCAATCTCAGCTTGTCAAATCTTTCGAAAAATTTTCATTTTAGCCATTTTGTTATGTATCCTCCATAGACTTGGGGAAAAGGTAAGTGAAAACTTTTATAATTTTTAATTTGACATATTTTCTACATGTACTACTTTCCTTATCTTTCATCAATGATAATTGTACGCCAAATTCTCAACACCCCAGTTCGCGTACAGTTGTGTGTGTGTGCAAGATGTTTAAACGTGAAAAGAAATTAAGTATCTATTTCTCTTGTATTTTTATTCTCCAACAAATCTCATATATCATCTACCGAGGCAGTCCAGTAATTTTATACGTTGGTATTACTGCTTTTGCGCTTTTTTAATGTTGTCATTTACAGCAAGGCATGTGTTAGCTTTACTGTATACTGTACTGTAGGCACTTTCTAAAAAGCCAGGCTAAAACAAATTAGTTAACCTAAGGAATACCTGGCTGGCATAAACAACTGGCACACTCTCCTATCGTGGAGGCTGGAATGAGCTGGTAACCATAGCGACAGTTTCTTTCACAAAGTTCCATAATCCTCTGACAGGAAGACTGTGTGACTGGAGCAGGAGTAGTGATAGGTGGATCTAAAGTTATAAAAGTAAAAATTTCAAGAAAGTAGATGCACCGATACTTTAAATCAATATTTTTGATTGTGATTTACAAATATCTATAATTGATGGTTTATGACCATTTACTGTTAGTGACTAATACTCTAATCTGATGTTTCCTATCACTGCCTGAATGAATTAAAAATAAAAATAGAATTCAAACCTGTTTCTAATTTTTTTTTTCCTAAAACAAGCGTGTAGTATACATGGACACTTTTTCAATTTGCGTTTTAGACAAAAAAAAGTCATATGGGTAAGAATGTTGTTGAGGATTAATTTTGCATAAACAAAAAGACAAAGGATGTTTTATAGTTGTGTTTTATACAACTTTTTCCTCTGCAGGTTATCATATTGAATGGTAAATATGCAGGGCTTACTTGATTTGCAAGAGCAAGGTGGACACCCTGATTCGTCTGCAGCACCCAGCACATACCCCTCTGTACATCCCATCATACAAGTAAGTAATCGATCGCAAACTTCATGTCCAGGTGTAGACGTCGTTCTGATGTCTAAATATGTATGATTAGCAATAATAAGCGGTCCATAGACCACAGCGCTCACCTGAGTTATGTGTAAATATAAGCGCAAATATAGAAGCATGTCGGACACACTTCGAAAAGAAAAGCTCATATTAGTTTCCAATGTAGGTTAACTTAAAAAAGATATTTCAACTTCACAATTTAGATAACTGATAAACTTCAAAAATCTACATGGCTTACGTCACTAAGAAAAAATTACCTGATTTCACGCATGCGCATGAAGGACATCCGTCACTTCCTTTCGGTCCTAATTTGAGATCGTGTTTACAAGTCTTTACACACAGAGTAGTAGATTGACAATCTTCTTCCTTTGGTTTGACTTCACCGAGCAGTTTCATACCTTAGTTAGCATGGAATAGGATTAATATTTTATTGTTTTTTTATTCCACAACATGAAAACATTAGCAAGAAATGTCCTACTATCAATTTAATATTGCGTCATCGTATTTGAACATGTTAAAAAAATCTGCAAGATTTTGTTGCAAAACGCCTCAAATAGTTCAACACACATTTATACTAGAAGTTCCAAAAATCAGTCGTTGACGTAAAACAAACTGTTGCACTTAGTGAAAGAGCTTAGTAAAGTTTCTGAACTGTACAGAAGAATGCAACATTCGAGAATCAAAAAATTCAGCAAAATAAACAGATACCATTTTTGGCTGAACACTCTGGTCCAAAACAGTCTCTCCCTGTAAAATTAATCAAATATTTCATGAAAGGCGTTTTCAATGAACAATTTAAGTGTAAAAGAGGGCTTCTTACTTTATATGTACTATGTAAATGATAAAAGATAATATCCTAGGTATTTAAATGGGAAATTTTGATTTTCTGCTATAAAAGTTAGTATACTTTGTTGATATTTTGGAATTTTGAAAAACCATGAAATATATACTGGTGTCTCATTATATCGCGGTACTTAAAACTTTTGCATAAAATATTAATTCCAAATTTTTACTTTAACTTTCATCAAATGATATTCATAAACCAAACTATGGCCTAACTTTTTAGTGTCAAATTATTTCTCCAGCTTGCATCGTTTAACTTGTAGTCTTTTTATAAAACAGGAAGTCTTATTTCCCTCCTAAATTGGAGAGTCTCATAGTATCACGGTATGGGAAAACATGCTAACTTGTGACTGACACGGACTTCAATTCTTATTTTTCATTTTAAGATGTAATTCTGCATAAAAAATAAACAATTTTACAAACTTAAGACTATCAAAACATGAATTTTATTATGGATTTTACTAAATTATGAATTCAGTGGTCTAAATATAATAAAAATGTTAATGGAAATCTGTAGAATTACGTTTTATTTGAATAAAAACTTTTCCGACGCATGTTCCATTCTTTTTAATCATCACAAAAATTTACATTCAGACGACAGACAGATACTTTAATCCAAAAAAATTATATGAGCTAAAAATCTGATTTTTTGGAATATACCGCGATACAATGGAACCCGCGATATAATGAGAATCAAGTATACTTGTAGCTACGCATTATTTTTCCAGGGATCGAGGAAAACTGACCTGGCTTTCCATCTCCGCCCGCGGCCAGTCCAAACGGACTCATAACCATCCCACCGGAAGTTCCTCCGCCGCCAAATGGACTCGGCATACCAGCCCCTGTTTTAAAAAAAAATAATGGAATGATACTAGTATTTAAAATTCAAAGGTGCTGACTTGGGTTTAATGTGTTCAAACTGAAACAGAAAAACTGTTTATTGTGTTCACAATTATTATCTCTATTTTAAGAAAGTTTGATATAAAAAAAAAAATTAAGGGAAAAACACAACTGTCGTATGAAATACAAAATTAAAACTTTTCTTGCTAACTATGAAATTTCAATTAAAATTGATGAAACATTTGTAAGGCATTGCAAAGATAGGATGATTGATTGTATGATGTTTAACGTCCCTCTCTAGAACCTTTTACTCAAATCAAGACGCCACTACTTGCTTCACATTGTTCGACATTCACTTACGACCATTGAGGGATCTTTTTCGTGCCAGCACCTACTGCGACACGGGACCTCGGTTAATATGGTCTCATCCGAAGGACCGTTCTCCACATCCCTCAGTGGGATTCGAACCCGCGACGTAAGAATAAACTCCTTTTTTCATGACTCTAGAGAAGATGCTGTAACCAATGCGGGCGACTGCAGAGAAATGAGTTTATTAATATCTTTGCAGTCGCCCGCTTGGTACAGTAGTTATAGAGCGTCCACTATGGGACGTGGAGTCCGGTCCTTGGGATGAGACCGTGTAAACCGAGGTCCAAATACATGAGGTTAGTATTTTATTCGTCCTTAAACATGTTCTTTTTCGAGTCTAAATGTAAATGACAGAAGAATTATGTAATTTTACAAAAATATTGGGAACAATTAAGAATGCTTATGTAATTGTTTTTTATAACGTTGAGTAAAAATGTAAAACCAGATATGAAAAAATTGTTTTGTTTTGATGAAAAATTACATCATCTGTGTAACATGAAATTTTTTGCACCATTACATCTTTTTTTGTGAATTATTCAGCTTATTCAATTGTTTCTGGAGGAATAGGACCAAAATATCGAAACCCATCAAATCCAATCAATCGGAACTCCTCATTTCCAACAATCGGAACCCTTTTAATCTGTTTGTAAACAGCTTAAATGACATTTTGATAAAAATAGATTAAACTTCGAGGATATGGCAGTCTCGGCAATTAAGTGTACTTCCTCAGAGAGCCAATCAGTCATTTCTATCTTTCTAGCCAGATAGTTTGGAAAAATTGAATTAAATTTTCATGAAATTTCTGCACCAAGACAGGCTTGTCTATCAAAATGTCTAATCTCCATTGTTTTACAGCTTGAAGAGGGTTTTAGTGAGGAACAAATCAAAGTCAATAGTCCATTTATGTCTCATGCAACTGAGATTTAAAGCTGTTGACAGAATTTTAGGGCATTTTTCCACAAGGAACAAATTGATAAGATGGATTGCGCAATAATTCCTTACTTCACGACTCGAGAGAAGACGCGCTAACCACTGCGGACGACTGCAAAGAATGAGTTTATTAAGGTCTTCCGTAGACCTTACTGTTATTCTTAAGTTTCTTTTCAACATTTTTTTTTACCGATTTTGTGCACGCGATTTCTCGAAAACAACTGGCTCGATTTTAATGAAACTTTCAGCTCTGATAGAACATGAAAAAATCTAGATATATATATGACACTTCCGGTTCCGAGATTTTTGCATTTTAGTGAATTTTGGAGGGTTGGTTTGTCCGCGAAATTTTTCGAAAACGTCTAGATATAGAAACTTGAGATTTTCAGTGACAATAGAGCAATAAATGTAGATGTGCTGAACGTATTTCATATTCACCGAAATTGCTGCGTACAGAAGCTCGTTATGGACCGAAAAAAAGGCATTTTCAAATCCTCTTTTTTTTTTAAATCCTCTTCTACAATATTTCTAAATCTGTAAATAATTTCTTATGGCAAGTAGAACAAAACTGGTTCAAGATCACAAGATCCTTCATCCAATATCACAAAAAGGGGCTGACCACAAAAATAAGGGATTTCTTTACATCTCAAAAACTATTTAGAATTTGTAATATATTAAAGAAGCAAAGTTGTTCAAAATATCAAGAACAGTCTATTAAGATCGTCAAAATGTGTCCGATGACGTCACTCCCGGCCACACCGGAAGAAGTCAAAAAATGCATATTTTTGCAATTCTTGACACATTTTTGGGTAATATCTTTCACTGGAAGGATAAAATTTTTAGTCCGTTGACATCACTTCCGGTCGAACCGGAAGTAGCAAGAAATGGCTTACTTTTGCAATAATCAACATAGATTTGGAAGATTTAAATCATTGGAGACGTCATTTCTCTTTTTTTTTTAAATAAAAGTTAACTTCCGGTGGAACAGGACGGAAGACCTACTCGTTGTTTGGCAACGAGCTTTGTTCTAGTTATTAATATCTTTGCAGTCGCCCACTTGGCGTAGTGGTTAAAGAGCGTCTGCTCTAGAATCGCGAAGTGAGGAGTTGATGCTTACGTCACGGGTTCGAATCCCACTGTGGGACGTGGAGTTGGTCCTTCGGATGATCGTATAAACCGAGGTACAAAGATATGAGGTTGGTATTTTATTCGTCCTTAAACTACATGTTCTTTTTCAAGTCTACATGTAAATAACAGACTGGAGAATTTTAATGTAATTAAACAAAAATATTGGAAACAATTGAAAAAAAAAACTGTAAAAATGTCATTTTTTTTCTAACGTTGAGTAAAATATAAAACATATATTAAAATTATGATAAATTGTTTTGTTTTGATGACAAATCACATCATCTATGTAACATGAATTTTTGCACAATTACACTGTATACTATTTTTTTGGTCAATTACTCAGCTTATTCAATTGTTTC
Organism: Saccostrea cuccullata; assembly: GCF_032062105.1. NCBI lineage: Eukaryota > Metazoa > Mollusca > Bivalvia > Ostreida > Ostreidae > Saccostrea > Saccostrea cuccullata. The sequence goes on from NW_026933183.1 coordinate 345,000, forward strand.
TGGAGAAATAGTACCAAAATATCGGAATCCATCAAATTCCATCAATCGAACTCTTCATTTTTCCAACAATCGGAACCCTTTTAATCTGTTTGTAAACGGTTTTAATGACATTTTGATAGAAATGGATTAAACTACGAGGATATGGCAGTCTCTGCAATTAAGGTGTCTTTTCTCAGAGAGCCAATCAGTCACTTCTATCTTTCTAGCCAGATAGTTTGGAAAAATGAATTAAATTTTCATGAAATTCCTGCACTAAGACGGGCTTGTCTATCAAAATGTCTAATCTCCATTGTTTTACTTCATGAAGAGGGTTTTTAATGGAGAACAAATCAAAGCCAATAGTCCATTTATGTCTCATGTAACTGAGATTCAAAGCTGTTGAAATAACTTTAGGGCTTTTTTCGGATTTTTCCGCAAGGAAGAAATTGATAAGATAGATTGCGCAATAATGTTATTGACTTAAACTTTTTTGAGACCGATGGGTTGTTTTCTTTTCTCTTACTTTTCAACTGTTAATATAAGCAGGCGGGGACTATTACCCTAGAGCCATAAAATGTTTCATAGCAATGACAATGGCAAAAACCTTCTTCCATCAGCAGGTGGTAAAATGCTACCAGGTATTACATTTTCTGTCTATGGTCCTGAGATAATTTATTTACAATTGTGCAAAATTTCCAAATATTTCCATTTCAGGATAGAAAACACCACCACATAAAAATTAAGGATACCCAGTACCACCACTGTTACCCTCTTTCGGTGATCTATTCATACATATTACGTCATACCACTTGCTGATCCCGATCCCGATCCCATTCCTGCTCCAGGAAACATCGGATTAAATCCAGAACCTAAATAAATGCTAGTAAGATCATTATCATTATAGATCTATATTAACATTTTGTCTTTATGCATACGATTGTTTCACTTTTTTATGGGTGTCCATCATGTGTTTAAAATTCTAGATCAAAATATATATATCACTAATTTTATGGTTCCACGATAATATTTTATTTTCTTATCTTCATTCTCTTCCTGGTTTCAATGACAACTATCAAATTTTTAAATACCTGATTCACTCCCAGCTGCTCCCCCAAATGGACCTTGACCTCCAGACCCTAACCCGGATGACCCACTTCCAGCACCATTTCCGGAACCACTTCCCGGATTCTTATTTCCAGTTCCGTTCTTCATCATTTCTGTTCCAATTTGTCCCGTCTGTTTAGGTGTGTTTTTGTTATCATCTATAAAATATCATTTGCATCTTTACAGAAATATCAGCCATTAAAATTAATGTAATGATTTTGAATATGTATTTGTATTAGAAATGAAGTTCAATATCAATGAAAATTATGTCAATCGAATTTATTAATTTGTTTCGTGTGAAATGGTATATAGCTAAATTAGTTGAGAGGTTTTTTTGTCTCTAACATTTTAGCATGGCGTTGCAACATGCCATTTTTGTGTGACGTCATTGTGCCTTTTTTGCAACACCCGCCATTTTTGTTTATAATGATGCCCTTTTGTGCAGCACAATGGCTTTTTAGTGCTGCAGTGCTTGGTTCTTTTTGTACCCCTTTGAGCTGCCCCAATAATTAAAACCTTATTCACCTTTCTTGACACATTTACAGGTCTGACACCCGTCCTGTCCTTTCTTGCCCAGCTCGTACCCCTCCTTACACGACAACATGCAGATCAGGGTGTGGATACACTGCTTATCCTTATCTTCCTCCCCCTGTTGCTTATCCTTCTGTTGCTTTTGTTCCACGTGACCTGATGCTTGCATACCATTGGCTGTGCATATAATAGATGAAAATCTTTTAATGATTTAAATACTATTATGTTTTTCGATTAATCAATTTGAAATTTATTTTTAATTGAACTACGAAATACATAGTGTAGATTTGAAATGATAGAGACATAAAGTATAATTTTACTAGGAATTTTTCTCTTTCTAGAAAAATCTCGCAAAACGATATAGTCACAATACCTGGCCCACATGGGCACGTCTCGCAGCCATTTTGGTCGATCTCGTGACAATACTGTGGACATACGATATTTTTTAGACACTGTTGTTGACCCATGTGAAGTTTTCCGTTCTTCATAAACATGGACGGCAGCCCATTTCTTCCGCCCCCACCAGTCATTCCCATCATGCTCTGCATGAACCCCCCGCCCCCGCCGCCCCCTTCCATAGCACTGATTGACCCTGAGTATGGCGTCTCGAAGAGTGAGTTCCCCTGATTAAATGGGTTTACAAATGGCGGCGGATCTTGCCCCGTGGGACTTGAATCTGGGGAAAACAATACAAAACAATAACGGTAATTCGATTAGCCTCTCCTCATAATTAAATTTGAGTATTTCTTCCGTAAAAGTACTTATTAACCTATTGGGAAGTTTCAGTGATGTACAGAAAATACCTTCTGCATGCAAGCGCTATGATACCTATATTGCATGCCTTCATCAAGTCATAGAGTTCGTAAATTTACGTACACTGGAAATTGACAGGAAAACAAATACTTGGAATAGGGTTTGATTTTTTTCATTTTAATAAAAACTACTGTGAATTTTAGAATAAAGGTTTTTTAAACAGTGATGAAAAAAACCAGGATCTCGCTTGTACGCAAAAACTTTCATTTAAAAAGAAAAAATTAATCTAACTTTTGATTGTGTGGAGCCTATATGTTTTTGGTTTTCATTCGTATGTATGTATTACTTATGACAAAACTCTTGTTTGAGCACCATTTAACATTTTTGAATTCTTGACCGTGGAATTTGACCCACATTTGCAAAATTTTACCCCGATTTAACTTTGACTATATAACATTTGACTATATAACATTTGAACGAATTGTTTCTAGGGCATTCGCACTTAACAGGTATATTCACTGTAAAAAGGTCTTATCTTGGCTTTAATTATTTCTTACCATTTGACCTTAGCGTTGGAGGTTAACCCACATTTTAAAAAAAATAAATTTAAATAACCAATTTTTCAGCACTTTCATTAAAAATATTATAAATACTGTAATTTTTTAGAAGTAAATTTAAAGTTCCTTTCACCAGGTTCTTGCATTATTTTTTTAGTATTCTCAAAAAGGTAAAAAAAAAAGTTAAACATTAAAAACAAACAAAAGTCGATATACTCACTTTTTGCAATAGAAAATGACACACAAATCCAGGCAAATAACGATACAAACACAACGACGAAATTCTGAGACATGATAAAGTATTTTTTTGTTCAAGAAAGCTCGAAAAAATATCCTTTCAGTAGAAAAAAGAATTTATGACATCATAATTAACAAAGAAAATTGTATGTAACCTTTACACACAACCTTGTCACGGTTTGTGATAAGGCGGAAGGCACCCAAGATAGCTGAATGCCTCGCACCTGTTTAAGGGATAAGAGAAACAGGTGGAAGAGTATGAGATGAATTAGAACCAAAATGGAGCGTACCTATCTACCTGAAAAAGTTATCGATAGGAACTGATGAAGTCATTATCAATCCTTTTGTAGAACTTTAGCCAGCTAAATGAAGAAGAATCTCCGTGATGTTACTTTAAACAACGAACCAAAAATACGTTATCAAACAAATGGTTATAATTTGATCATTCTAACAGGTCATTGGACAATGGAAAAATATTTGGATGTTTTTCGGCTATAGACGAGAATGATCACCTAATAATAATTAGACGCCGTATGTAAACGGGATGAATTCAGCTTTCTCCGGCCAACCTAGCTCCCTTATTTCAATATCATTAGGCAATTTCATGCCTCACAAATGATTTGATACGCAATAACATGCTCTGAATTTGATAAGTTTTTAAACCGAGGAAGAAAGACAAATAAGTTGATGTTTCAAGGATTTCAACAATTCCGTTTTAAGTTAGTTTTTTTTTTGCAATTAACTGGCAGTGCTTTTATCTGCCATGTTCATATCACTTTTAAGGTCTTGCTTTTTGCCACAGAGAACTCCTATCTGCTACAGGCAGGTTTGAATGGTCCACAGAGGATGCGTGCTTCTCTCATGCACTTGATCCACCTGTTGTCTCTGGAGACAGCAGACTTCGTAGGTTTGAAGGCAGATGTAAAAGAAAAATACACGTATTGGGAATTAAATGGCATCGATTTTGAAAGTGTGTGTGTCAGTTAATAATAAGCAAGGAAGTGATGGCAAACTTTTTAAACTACCAATTCCTTTCAATATCCATTTTTAAAGCGTACAATACACATTTCCTTCATAAGAAAAGGACATTTTATATAAAAAGAAACGCTACAAGGAAGTGATGGAAATAAAAGGAATCATATACTAGTATCAAGAAGAAACGCTGAAGATATCAGGTCTATATATATGTGCTTAGAATTATAGAAAAGCATAACAAGCACAGTGAGGAGATAGACTTCACATGGAAAGAGGAAACCTGGAAGTTCAAAGATCATGCGGAGAAGGCCAATAGAAAAGGAAATGAAGTTCAAAGTGTATATGGAGAAGGGCCCTCGAAAAGGAAATAGGGGTGAAAAGGGTAAAACTGCTATTACTAATCAGAAACATGAACAGATTTGCACGTAATAGAAACCGATGAAGTGACCCTGATGCCGCCATATCTGCAGAAATTGATGATTGATTATAAAAGTTAATGCAAGAAGTAAATGAATACGAAATGATAAATGCAAGTTCTTCTTGAGAAGAAAGCTTTACTAGAATTACATAGATTAATAAAACTTCTTCAGACATTTTGTAAAAAAAAAAAAAAAAAAAAAATTTAAAGTCATTACAGATGCCTTAATATCAAAGACATATGGACAGATATAAATCTACCATTAATATAATTTATAGTATCTAACATCAATAACCTGGGAATTGTTTTTTCTTTGCATCTCTGTCTAAAATAAAGAATAACAAAATACATTATTCAGATCATTTTTCATACTGATAGGAAAAAAAGACTTTGTAACATTATACAGTTCCTATCATTTTCTTATTTTACGAAACCATCGTTCGATACGACAAACACACACCACCTCATTACCAGAAAAATACCACCAGGTCTTTAATTGTCTTAATTAGAAGACACGGTACTTCCGATCCGTCTCTAAGGTTCTTCCCGGTCCGCTCAGATATGCTGTCCCTAATTGCCGACACACAGTGATTGAAGGACTTCTCTTACTTTTGTTGTTAGAATTCTAGTTTGTCTTAAGAGTTAAAAGGAATCTGACGTCTTTACGTCTGAAAATGGACAGCGTTCATGCAATGCTGCAGCTCTGATTCGTCCTTTCTACGGAGGCAAACAACAATTACTATACCGCTTATTACATGGAACGATGTAAAATGATTATTATATATATTTTGTTCATCGGTTTTAAGAGATGCTCCATCTCTGATTCTTGAATAATGTGCCCGAAATCATCAATTATTCTCCCATCATATACACGGAAGAGGTGTAATAAAATTACTATAACTTATACTTTGTTCACAAGAGAATGAACTACCGTATCATTACTTACTATACATCAAACTGCTATCATAGCGGATCCTCATCCTATGTCCATTTTACGACAACTAGTCACGTGATTTAGCTACCATAAACCGTTGGATACTGCGTTTGTATACTTGAATGGGCTTTTCTACAAGTTCTATTATTTGAGTTTTTGGATCATTCACAAAGGTAATACTATTTTTTTAATGCATGGAAAGATGCCTTTTCAAATCACATTATTGGGTCTTTGTATTTTTTTTTAAAAAATGCTGCAAAAATTCAATTTAAGATCTAATTAACTTGATCCATGTTCATTATCTCTTCAAAATGTTCGAAATGTTGCTATCCTAAGGATGATTTTGTCATATGGATTATACCTATTTTAATTTATACATAGATTATCTATAGACTTTAAAGAATTGTTCTTACTTTTGTGTGAATAAGTATTATGTGTTCGTTGATAATGATCAATGGTAACAGATCTAGAGGTATTTCATTTATTTTCAGCTTTGACTTTAATACATTTGGTCTGACTTTGTAAAGTATAAGTTAATTAAAATAATTCATTTCTGGTATAAGTGCATTAAAGTAAATATATATTTTTCTGTGTTTGAAAATGTTTGAATTTATAGACAACTTCAAAAAGTGTCATAGCATCAGCTTACTTAGATTTAGTGTTACTCGAAAAGCTAATTGTTGGACCAGAATATTTTAGTGCAAGACATCATAGTGTACGTCTTCAAAGAATAAAAGTAGCTTTATGGTATATGGCATTCAAATTACTGACCTACAATCCGGCCGTTCATGATACACTTTTTACGATCATATTAAGAAATAATGCAAAATTAGTGATCATATAATCTGTTTGAGATCAAAGTTAACAAAAACGCATTTTTGTAAAATACGTAAATTTTGTATTATTTATCAATCGCCTTGTTAAATAATATGAACTAAAATGATACATAACATCCACCAAAAATACTTTTTTTCATTCATAAATAAATAGGTTTGCCCACTTATATATGGTAATTTTACCATTTATTACCATTTATTGGTTCAAGGTGGTCTAGTATAATGCTGCTTTATACCATGAGTTTATTAAATATTATTGTGGTCGCCTGCATGGCACAGAAGTTAAATTGTTTGTTCTAGAAAATGAGTTGATCCTTAAACAGTAAAAACCGAGGTCCCGTGTCGCAGTAGGTGCTGGCACGAAAAAGATCACTCCCTGCTCAATGGCCCTAAGTGCCGAGTATAAGTCTAAATTTGCAGCCATCCACCAGCACATGGTGTCTCAAAATGTGGAAAACAATTCTAAGAGACATTCAAACAAACAGATTAGAGCATTGTGATTACCTGTGAGATTTGTCCTTTACAATATATGGAATGCTACTGCTCTCTTTAAATTGTCAGTTAGTTGAAATTTTACTGTAATATTATATGGTGTTAGAAAAAAGCATTTTCAAATGTGAATGATTTATTAATTGAATTTTTTTTAAATCAATGTATTTATCATAATCAGCTGATTTGATATCATCTTTAATATCTGCCAAAAAACTTTAAATCCTATAGATGCTATCTTTAACATTTCTTCTTTTGCCACAAGATTTTGCATACTTGAATGTCGTTTTTGAAATTTGCATACTGCTATATAATGAAATGAATTACTTACAATGTATATATAGTAAAGATACATGGTGTCTGAAATAATCTTTTACTTACTTGTTGTAACGATGTTCAATTATCTTGAACTAAAATGGCAAAGATAAGTTTTTACAGCAATTTTGGTTTTAAACCAGTATCATCATAAACAGTATTAAATGAAATATTTTATCTCTCTCTCTCTCTCTCTCTTCCTCCCTCCTCTTTCTCTCTCTTGATGCATGGACTCTCGGATCAGGGTTGTATTAAATCTTCATTACAAAGAAAGAAGTAATTAGAATCTAATTGAACGGATCAATTTGGGGTTGACGCCTTGTCACTCAAGCAGGCGACATTGGCCGCAGACGAGCACGTGCAAATTTGTCAAAGCACCCAGGCTTGCAAACAATTTAGCGGGAAACTCCTGAATGGCAGTCGCTCGGAAAATTTATTTTCTCATCGGATGAGTTTCTAACAAGGTCTTCGTTTGCTAAACCTCTTTATATTGACAAAATTTTGTAAATCATTCAATTTTGCCAAGGATTTTTTACTTGTGTAGGGACCATCTTGAACCATGTTGACAGATTACGTCAAGAGGCAGGATTTAAAGCTGTCCATTAGGAGAAAGATTTCACTGAAAATATTTTTTTGTTTTCAATATTTCAGTACCAAATTTGTTATCAATAATTATCTAATATAAGAGTTCGAAAAGATATTAAAGAGAATAATACTTCAATTTCACAGGATAATTAGAAAAAAATCGTTTCAAAAAGGTACTGTCCTTTTTGAGATTAAGCAAATATTATGTAAAGCGAGGTTGTAAAGTAAAGGAAAGTATCAATTTTTTAAGTTGTAGTATTCATAAACTTTTAATGTTAAATTATGCTGTTTTTTTTTCACACACTTGAAGTGTAGTTTAAAGTCCTCCCATTACTATCAGTCCTTTAATGTGTTGAATTCTTATCTTTAAATTTAGGTGACCCCCCCCCCCCCCCTCCATTCCTAGATATTTGCTACTTGATAATTTTATATATATCGTTTGTCATTTCAAACACGTCCTTTAAACTAGAAATCATATAATTTTGTGTGTGTGTGTCTCAACTCGCACAGAATCGTTACCATTCTTCTACACCGCTCTGTCACATGATTTGATTTTGTAGGCTCTGGACTTTGTACAAGCAATTTGTATGTAGCTTTATTGACTTTATTGACAAAGAGAGAGGCACGTATTACTAGCGAGCAGAAAAGATACGGCATGTTTTAACATCAGGATTTTCGAACTAAATAATTTTTTATTTGAAGATCATTGAAAAAGTTCAAAATAACTGCGTAATATCGGAACATTTTTCCTTTTTTCGTGCTAAGATACCACTAAAATTTAATAATTGGAGCGAGTCATCGCCAAACTGTCGAGATTGGTTGATGATCAAGGGCAAATGTGTACAGAAATTTTCAAATTACCTCTCCAGTTTTACATCATATTTGCTTATCTCATATTATGCGAGGTTTGTTCTTTAATTCTCGCGAGATTTCGGCGACTAATGCTCATACTGAAAAGTCCCAATGCAACCAATGATCTTTGATGCTCTGTGCAATTTTTTTGATATATTAATTGTGATACAGAAAATTGGATGCAACTACGATTAACTTTTCCCTATTTATTATGAAATATTTGAAGCATGTTCATTGGAGAATACAAAATAGGGTCCAGTAAAACAAACATAGCTGTATGTCGTTTTCGGAATCTCGAGAAATTCTCCGTATTTAACTCAACGTGTTTACTGTTACTAAAGAACATGAAACTAATTTTTAAGTGAAGACTCTTTTCTTTAAACCACAGATTGTGCACTCTATACATGAAACTTATACCAGTTTAATATTGAGACATGTCCAATTATTACAAATCCATAAGAGATAAACATATCTAATGTACCTCTCTACATGCTCTATAAGAAGTTACTGATGATTTTCTTCGACCAATTGTCCACGTGGAAATTGGTCATTTTCTCTACAGGCTACTTAGAAGTCAACGACTTGTATAGCTGTATATTTCCTAATTGCTACAGCTGTTTTCAGTGGCTTTAATAATTAGCCTTTATATATGTGTATATGTGTTATTGAGAGATAGAGAGAGAGAGAGATAAAATTCAACAAATATAAACATGGAATTTATTATTCTTTTGGATATATGAGCCAAATTTACATGAAGAAAACTTTATCGATTGCAATTTATGTCCAACTTTCTACAAAAAGCACTTATTTGTAGAAGTATAAAAAAGCAATCATTACAATTTGCGTCGAATTTAGCACAAAGTGTGATAATGCATCATGTAACAATTCAAAGTTTTTAGTATCACATACAGGAAAAATATTCTCTGTAGCAAACTATTACTGACGCAAAAAGTTCAAGATGATTTTCTCAACTAGCTGAAAATATTTTTTAAAAAAATCTATTATTTTCTTCATTTACAGTTTCCTATACATGATATGGACATTACACTGAACAATGCGATACAAAAACAGGAACACTTTTGAATGCGGACGGTAACCTACGGATGTTGTTTTTCCAGCAAGGAAATCCATCCACAGGGTAAGAGTCCTTATAAATCAAATTGTGCTTGATTTGAAAAGGGAAAAGCACCATTTCCTCTTGAAAAAATGTCTTCTTATCATGAATAGTCCATTCATTCACCATTTTCCCCTTCGTTTCTTTTTGAAGCATCATTCAGAGGCATTCTATTACTCGAGCGGATATAAGTCTCGTTTACTGCCGGAAACCGTCCCCACCACGGGGTCTCGGAAATGTTTATTTGAATGGATCTGAGAAGCTTTATACTCAAGAATGTCGTTAATGTCTATATAAGTTTGGCATACGCAGTGTAAATTGAGGACATTTGTGTGTTGATTTTTCATTATTTATTGGGACTCTTGATTCGTTTTGGAGAAATACAAAACTCTGAACTACGCAGCATTAGAAGTCTTGTCTGTGGCTTCAATAAGATTCTTCAGTTTTGTCATCCTCATAAATAGTAGCACCTCAGTCAACCAAAGATCCGATTCGTATCTTTGAGCGAAGATAAAACAGTTGCAAGAATTAAAATTTTATTATCAAAATAACACATTTATCCCCTGGATTGATCTACTTATTCTCGTATACTAGTATCAGATAAGTTTATAAGGTACTATTTGGATCTCTTGGTTGAAGAACGGTTCTTCCATCACATATTGACTGTCACTAGGCATTTATATGAATTTACAAAATTGGATCTCCTTAGGAGTATATTTGATTGATAAATAGCTGCAGCATACTATCATCTGACTTTGGAGGAGCCAATCAGAAATGTTTTTAAAAATAAGTTAGAGTTGGAGGTTAATTGATAAACTTATTTTTCAGTTGAACTGAAAAGAATTTGATCTACCAGGTTGCTAAAACGAACCGACCGACTCACAAAACTTGTGTTTTGCAGTGCATGTTTGAAGCTGTATATATATATATATATATATATATATATATATATATATATATATATATATATATATATATATATATATATAACATTTTATTGGCCACTGATAATTATTTGGTTTACTGACAAACAATTGATTATCTATAGGCAAAGAATGACTGATTGATTGTATACATATTGTTTAACGTCCCTCTCGAGAATTTTTCTCTCACATGGAGAGGCCACCACTAGTGGAGAGCTACAAATTTTGTCCTATACTCGGCACTCAGGGCCATTTAGCAGGGAGGGATCGTTTTCGTGCTAGCACCTACTGAGACATGGGACTCCGTTTATACAGTCTCATCCGAAGGACCGGTTTCCACGTCCCACAATTGGATTCGAACCCGACACATAAGGATCAGCTCCTTATTTAGTGATTCTAAAGCAATAAGGAAAATTTTATATGGTACCCGTGTTATATAGGTTTTCCATAGCAACCTTGACAAAAATGTATCATTGATCAGAAAGCACAGGAAAATGTGGCCTGTACAGGGAGATGCTTACTGTTATAATGGTTTTCCAAATGAAGAGCAACCGTGACAAAAATGTTTCCATTGAATTCATGACATGATTTCAGTTCATTATATCTCCACAATTCATTGTAACTGTCCATGGCAAGTGTCCCACCTCTGATTGAAGAGCGAAGAGGTCGACATGTTTGCGATTGCACGCATGTTTTTGTTATACGGGCTGTTTCTCGAAGATGGCTGGGACAATCTTCTTGAAACTTTCCTCAAAGGAGGATCACTGGTTCTAGTTCTTTTTGTGATTTTTTTAAAAAAACTTTTTCCTAATCGTGTTTCGCTGCACGTATTTTTAACCCGAAAACTTCACAGAATTAAGTTATAATTTCTAGTTATCTCTCCACTGACCCCTGCTAGCGGAGGGATTTATTTGCCTTATATATTTGTTTTTACTGACCCCCTTGAGAACCGAAAGGATAAACTCTCGGTCCGTCAACTTCAGTTCATCTCAAAACCTCATCTGTCGTCTGTAAACGACGTCAAACTTCCGCACGGTTCTTAACGATGTTGAAATTGGCTGGATGTTTTTTCATCTCACCCGCAGTGATATTAAGGAAAAAATGACTTAATAACAAGCCAATAAAACACGGGAAATAACAAGCAAAATCAATTTGATCCGATAAGTGGATTTTCGTCCGGACTGGTTCTTAGAACATTTTATACGAAACAGACGTGAAATAATTTAGGTGGGCGCTATAGTTAAAGAGGATCGCATAGAATTATAAATTAGCCCTTCAGGAATTCAACAAAAGTAATTTCATTTACATATATGTATAGATAAAATTCATTTTTAGAATCCATGTTTTTCATTATCGCTTTGTCAATGGAAATATAAAACAATGGCATTTAGAAAAAAATCATTCTGAAATAATTCTAAATACTACAACAAAGCTATTGTTTCTCTATAGATACACATATTTTCAATTTCAATTCTTTTGAGACTATTGATTTCTAAAAACGCACACACCAAGCACCCACGTTTTGGAAAATATATACAAGTACAATGTCTTTTTTTCGATTTATAAGAAAAATAATGAATTCTTCGAGGGAACATCGACTTAATATTGTAAGAAGAAGAAAGACTCAGGTCACTCGTTTGTCTGTTCCTAACAACTTGTGATCTGTGTTATCCGAAGGGACATTCGGATCCCATCGGGTTTTATTGTATTCCAGAACTCGGTAAACCAATGAACTCCGGATCATTTGATTTGAACGTTTGATGCTATGCAATTCAATTGTAAACAAGAGTAGAAATATACACGCCATAGAAATTGATTCCGAATGGCTGCTAGCTGATTTTCTAGTCGTGTTATAGGGGGGAGTTTAATGAAGTGATTTCACGGCAAGGCAGTCAACGAAGAATTTACTTTTTGTGTTGTGCAACAAATAATTCATAAGAAATGAATTATTACATTGTATTCTTAAATTAAGGACAGTTAATGCGATGTAGTGGAATACTATGCAATTACTACTGAGGAAATTTTTTAATCAAGTGAATACTTTTTGGAATTTTTTAGTTATTTTTGGACTAATATGTATACATATTATTCATTCACTATTACGACTGGATGTTGCACAAAAGCGGTAAGATTTATTTAATAATAATTAGTCTCATGTGTGTTTGAACAAATCAATTACCAGGACGTTTATTATAAAGTTGCAGGTGACACAGATGAGGGGCTGTTGAGCCTGGAGGCCCGGTCACAGAGTCATGGCGGGAGTCAATAGTTAACCACCTTCCTGCATGACCGGCGGTTTCAACATGGAAATTAAAATATAAATAATGAATCTGTATTGTATACCTTACCATTGTTTTTTTTACCCGCCCTTTGGGTATACTATAATGGAAATTTGAGGTTTTGTGTACACGAGGAATTAACAATGAATAAAGATATCAATCAACATAGGCTCGTGAATGCGATGGAGTCGGAATTTACGGACGAGAGTGCTTGTGAAATTTATTCACAGTCTGATGTGGAGGACACATTGACCGATCAAGGTCAATTTGAAGCTGGGTCAAGGTCGTCTCTTATGGATATTCACAATGATTTACATCCCATCGGCAGATCGGGTACAGACTCGTCGAACACGACAATACAGGATAGAGCTTCACCTACTGACCTTGAACCCGGGGACCTCGAGAGAACGAACACGCCAACCGAATCCGTGGCAACGGAATCGGCTCTTTATGAAACACCCTTTACCTCCATCAGTGGTTTTGACGTTTATTTAACTGCATTTGAGGAAAGTTTACATTCTATCGACAAAGTTTTAAAACTAGACAGCCTCCCGGAAATTCCGGCAGCCACATCCAATTCTAAAATCCGAAAAGATTCAACGGCAAAGCAAGACTCGGAATGCCAAGAATCTCAAAAACCTCAGTCCAAAGGAGGTAAGGGAGGGGAGAGACTTGGCTCCACAGGAAAATGTACCCCGAAGAAAACAATACCATCCCCTCCTAAAACTTTACCGATGACCTCTGCTGAGGACACGAAATCACTTTCTGGAAAAAGCAAAACTTCAAATGGATCTCTGAAATCTGAGCAATCCGGGAATTTAAAATCCCTTTCAAAGGAGATCAAAGGAGGGACCAAGGCTTTACTGATACAAAAGGTAAGTCCTTATTAGTTTTTTTTGTGTGTGTTGTATTTTATGTCGCACTCATGGTGTTTCCCTTGTATATCAACTTATATTTGTAACCAAGATGTCTGCAAAAAGACTGAAAAACCAAATATACAGCAGCTCATGTTTCTTATTACAAGCAAAGTTTTTACAAGGCCTTGTGTGTTTACAAGTTTCATTAAACTTAATATGTCGAAACATAATTAATTAAATACCTGATTTTTAAAATATTTCTGAAACAAATATTTATAATTTACCTCTATTTTCTCGAGTAATACTTTTAAAATTTTTAAAATTTTAAATTCAATATTGTTTTAAGAAATGAAAGATAAAAAGGTTATTGATGTATTCTTCTGTTAATATACATTCAAAAGCAAATTTATATGCCTACAGTAATGATGATGGCGATTTATCAGTCCACTAATGATATTCATGTATAAATGTACCACGTATCCGTCAATGATCATTAATGCATAGAGTACCGCATAAACCACTCGTAATACATTGTTCACTATTTCTTCTTATTCATTAATGATTCATAAATTAATAACGATGTCAAATACATGTACAATAGTTTTTTTTTTTTATTAATACATCAAGTAAGGACAAAAACAATGCAAAATATCAAAAATATATATAGGACCCAGTAAAACTTAAAAACTGCCTGCACGTACGCTGATGAAGCAAATTTACATATAAAAATACACGTATAACAAAAGTTTGTATTTGATTCCCATTAATATTCCGAACTATATATTCTTTTTTAGTTTTTATTTTTAATTGTTATCACGAGTTCCAGTCTTAATAAATAACGGATATAGCGAATTGATTCTTTATTCCACAGAGGTGAATACTAACGAAATTTATATATTGTCATGTTGTAAATTTTGTAACTGCCACGAAATTTATATATCTTCTAAAAAATAATTTAATTTAGGTAAAAATTCTTAATATTTTATGTATTTAATCAGCAGAAAATGCTAGTTCTCCAAGGAAAGTTTTGTATGTAATACTTCACTGTACATGCATGTAAGGGACATTCCATACAAGGATAAAAGCGCAGGGCGCCTTTATTGTTATGCTTTACAACACAATATATTAAGCCCTCGAGAATTCAAGATCAGCTCAAATTCTTCACTGGTCAATTCGCCTTACGTCCTTCATCCCTCAACAATTTGCATGCAAGAAGGAAGTATGCAAGTCTGAACTACGTGTCTGAGGTCTTCTTTCAATAATGAAATTATTTCTGCTATCAAAATATCAAAAAAAAAAAAATGTCTATAAAAAAATAATGGACGCAATTTTGAAGCAATTCTACGGCAATTTTCTAGAATAATCCATTTTGAGACCTGTATGATTAATAACTTATTCATTATAATTATATACAGCTTATTCTTTAAACATCAAGACATAAGGACAGAATGTCGAATTTGCATAAAAAAAATCCTTTTAGATAAAATTGATTCGTTCCTCGGTACCGAAAAAGTTCATATATATTGTACATTTCAACCCACATGGAAAAAAATTGATTAACATTGTTTATTTTGATGTCAATATTCTACTGTGCAAAATCAACATTTAATTAAAATCACCAGATTATATATTTGATGAAATAAAAACTTTAAATTTACACTGTCGATATGAAGGGGTCGGATTACAATATAGTTTGTTTGGTCTGTCATCAAACATTATCGAGATTTAGTAATTGCCCGCCACTACAATAATTTTGGATGGAATTTAAACTTTTTTTCAGTGTTGTTAATTAAGCTATTCTGTATTTTAATAAATTTAGAAAAAAAAGTGTAATTGCAGTCTCGATTAAAAAAAAGACCTTAAGTTTTATTCATCTCTTACATAATAGTTTTGACTGTGATTGGGCGGCAGAAAATTTTAAAAGTATACATTTTAATCATTCAAATAATAAAAGAAAATGTTTAAATTAACTGAGGAAATTTATGACAGGATTCTTGAAATTTATAAAAAGGACAATGATCCCCAACCTTTTTTTCCCATTATTTATTTATTTGTTTTTATTTATTTATTTTTGCTTTCTTTAAAGAATAGAGAAATTCCAATCCATTCGGCTTAGCATTGGCTGAATCATCAAACATAAATATAAAGAAACGTGAAAATATTTTGTTGAAGCTTTCTGCTCTAATGCTTTAATTAATCAGCCTAAGCTTTATTCGATATTATATTTTTCCGTTAATTAGTCGACACGTCTAATTAATCCCTTAATCCTAATTAATGAAGAACATGCTTAGAAGCTCGGTGATCAATCTTAACGCGCTAATATTTCCATGGAGGTTTGGGTCTTTTACTCATTGTGTCGGCCAAGTATAAAACTTTACATGGACACATAGGACGTATATAATTAACAATATTCACAATGACTTTGATGGGATATAGCGTACATAGATATATATAAGTTACTGAAGGCGCTTGATAAATTTTGTTTAGTCCTTTGAAATACCTTTTGAATTCGTTGTTCTAATTGTTACATTTTAAAGGATATCTGCTTTTCAGCCATGAATAAAATAACTTTCAAAAAAATATTTTGAACGTCTAAAAATGTTATAACTGAAAGAAAGTTCGGCAATTTTCATTTTTTTTCTTCATTTTTTAAATTTGATTCGAGGTTCTTTGAAGACAGTCCTTGAAATGGACATATAAAAAAGTAGACATTTGTCTCTCGTAAAAAAGTAAATGAAACAATAATTGACATTTTTAGGGAATTCGAATTTTCTTTAGGTTTACTTTAGATACCAATGTTTTATTGAATAGATGAATTTGGAAGTATTTGGAGCTATGACCATTTTACTTGTTTTTGATGATACAAAGTCATCATCAGAGTAAAATTTCTTCACAACAACTCCAGATTTTCAGTTATGCTTTCCATGCATTTTGTCATTACATAGTATTAAAAATAAAATTTTCTCAGGTGTTTTCCACTGAACACATATGTGCATGTTGTTCATCACTCTTTATATTTGGGAAGGTTTTTGCATTTTTATTGATAATAAGGACCTAATCGAAAAAAAATAAAATTTTCATCACAAAAAGTCTTCGTTGGACCAAATTGGACATTGCTTGATATAAATAATTCTCAAGTGACCACCAAGAACAGGGATCTCTTTTATTCGGAATCTTTTTCCGTGTTGAAGTGAGTGTTTTTGTCAGAGCAAAATGTGTTGTTGTGAGATAATAATTGTTGTTGAGAAATGGAACCTTTCAGTAACTTATAAAACAAGATTTGTTTGTTATATATTATATACTGATGCCCCCATATGACAGCTTTTAACGAAGGTTGAAGTTTCTCAAATGCAAGTCAATCTCCAAGGTCAAGTGATGCAAAATGCTGTTATCCAATGATAGGACTTGTTCTCAATGAATACCGGTATACCTATGAATTATGAAAACTCAAGCACTAACTATAAAAATTTAGTCAAGATTAAGGTTTTCGTAAATGTGGGTCAAACTTCAAGGTCAAAGGAACAAATTAAATGTACCCAAGGGAAGAAATACATATATGTGAAATATTAAATTTCAAGCACTAAAATATTCAAAAGTTATTGCTTAAAGTTGCCAAAAGGAAAGCCTTGTCTCATGGACTTTATCTTTAAACACTTAGATTAAGGGCCATCATTTTTCACAGATGTAATCTTTGTGACAAGATTTTTTTTGAATACCAACAATTTTGATGTTTTGACCTTGACCTAAGAGTTTGACTCTTTTTGAAAGACATTTGCCATAAATCTTGAAAAGTTGGTGCTAGGGCTACTAGATCTCATAATATTATAAATATTTCTAATATTGAAATACCGGGTATCTTCCCCCGGGTACCATTAATTTGACCTTGGAGTTTGACCCGCATTACAAACAAGTTTAATCTTGGCCATAACTTTTAAATTGGTTAATAGTGCATAGAGTTTCACATTTCGCAGGAACAATTATTGAAACAAGTCCTTTCTTTTGGTACTTTTTTTTTATCTTTTGACCTTGGAGTTTATCTTGCATTTGAGTCACTTAAATCTTCGCAAAAAGGTTCCATACGGGTGCATCGCAACACAACACGGGTGTTTCACAAACACATCCTTTTTTTTTTACCTCAGTAACACAGTTGCGGTCAGATAGCCTTGTTTGTAGCAGCAAAATAGCTCAACTCATGGAAAATCTGTCTTGAACTTGGGACCTAAATTCGAATCTTTTACTTCTCCATTTCCTCATTTCCTGTTGCTTTGCCATCACTGTGCCCCCACAATTACTTATCTTCCATGCATTATTTCCTGTTGTGCACTGGGCTGTAGTATTCAGCAGAAGTCATTATGATGTAATCAAGATTATCAATCTTTTTTTTTTGCTGATTACCCCTAGAAAACTCATTTGATAAAGAGGATTAAGAAAAAAATGGGAATTTCGTAATATGCAATCTCTCTTTATATATATAGTGAACGATGCAAATACAGGTAAGATGGAATGGTGAGAATCAGATATAATTTAATTACACAACTGAACACTATAAATAATAAAACAGAAGATAAATCTGTAAAAGTGGTGATTTATAAAGAGATAAATCACTGGTTAACTTTATTAAATGCCCTCTATTCGTTGTTTCTAATCACACGGACCAGTTTGAGTCAACTGACATGGATGTTTGTCCTGCCTCACTACCGATCCTATATAACGGAATTGCTGTAAAGCTTTAACACTGATGAATTACCTTTTGTTTATCGTTTTATTTCATCGTTTGCAACCTAAAAGATTGTATGATTATCATGACTAAAGCTTTTATTAACAAACCTATAAGGCCCGAATGTATAAGAGGCAATGGCTGATTTTAATAATGTGTAAGATCAGATTGTAAAGTTTTTCATTAAATATTGATGCTGATGATGTTACAGAAAAAAGCAATGTGATCCGAGAGCAATAATTTTCAATTTTCGCAATAAAGAAGGGTTCAATCGGATAAAAACGGATTAACAACATTGAGTCGAGACGGAAGTTCGGCAATAAAACTCCTCGATCTCAAACTGCAATTAAAAATGTAAACAAAAGCAATGGCAGAATCCACTCCCAGGGGTTATTCATGACACGGTGCAAAATCTATACTTAATTAAGGATAGATGATACTTTGGGCCTATATACGATCCATCATTAATGTTACAAATATGTAATTGAATGTGTAAAATGCATGTTATTTTAGGTTTTGTTTGATTTTTCGATTTTCGTTTTTTAGGATGTTTAATTTACCGAATTAAATTAATGAAATGGAAGACCAAAAAATCCTGATTCAGAGCTGTGATTGGAAAGTTTTATCGAGAGATGTTGCTCGATATTGCAATGTTATGGAAAAGTACTTTCTGGTTGTTTTGAAATATCCGCCCGAAAAAGTTAAAATGTCATATATATATAACATAATATATATAAATTCATTATGCGTCACAGAAGCGCTTATTCATGAATACGCCAAAACTCTATACCAATGATGAAGCTTAATTTTGAATACGCAAATAAGTGAACACGTACAGATAGTCTGAGAGACTGTAAGAAATCTTGATACATTTTATTTGTCATTTGAATAAATAACCCTCCCAATATTTAGCAGTTTCTGCTTTATTAGTACTTTGTTAATTGAAAATGACACATTTAAAAAACTGAATTTTACAAGTGTTTATCAAAAATATAACATCACGATACGCGAAATCAGGATTTTTTTTTAGATAAAAGCATCATAAAAAAAGAAATATTCTCTTATTTCATATGCTGCATCATCGTCGCAAACCATGGACATAATGTACGATCCTCTTCCGCTATATGCGGACTCCCGACCGAGGCTTGAGACGATGATACTGTGTAAGCAGAAAATTAAAGCTTTAGGAAGGTTGTTGAGATCATTTGAGTAAAATATCGCTAACAATTCATCCCCACATATGAGGTTACTTTTTCTTAACTTATTGTCGAGGAACCGCAAAATCGCTAAAATTGCTTCTCGCTGAAATTAACTACGGTTTTCCTCTGGGAGACATTGCTATTTAAAAATTATGTTCGCTAAAACTTCCACGTCTGAAATACGATTGTACAACACCAGTACATTGTCCTTCAGTTTTAACGTGAGTAAAATTAGGTTAGTACTCATACATTGTATCGTGCTAATTGTAAATCTCTCAAACGATCTCCTCTCTCTGCTAAGTGACATTGTTTCGACTGATGCTCCGGGGCAACATCAGCAATATATCTATTAGTGTTTCATTTAGTCCAGCATGTTAATTGACCTCTGTACAAGCGGCATGCAATTTTGAGGCCATCACTAATACATGTGTCTGTCTCATACATAATTCAATAGGATATCGTCTCTGAATTGGCCCGAAATCACGCAAAAAACAGTGGGAAAATTACAGTAGATCAAGCCGTATTGATTAGATTTCCAAGTACCCACAAGGCAACCCATTCAATCTCAATGTCGTTGAATGTCGGGACAATTATGGCGGCAAGCTATGATTTATGGGAAATTTGTGTAGTATATAGAAGTCAAAATGAGGATGGGGGTCTAACGACTTAAAAATGTCCTTCATTGATTTGATCTTTATTTAGTACAGTTTCAGACCAACCGTCATTCAAGTGCATTCAACTACAAGACTTTTTATTACGGAAGCATATAAATATTTGTACATTAAAGGTTACAATACTGCTCATAAACATATGTAAATCATTGAAATCTTTAAAATACATCAATGTCTTTGCTTTTTAAGATTCAAGAGAATATTTGATTTGTCTGCTATTTTGCCTGTCTGTGTTTTTCCGCAAAAACCTTAACCTTGCCGAAAACTTTTGATTATTTGAAAGTATGGCATTTATATTTCACATGTGCATATCTTGTGAGAAGATCTTTCTTTGGATACCAATAAATATTACCTCTTGTCCTTGGAGGTTGACCAAATTTTACGGAAAAATTTCAACTTTTTTAAAGTTGGTCAAACTCTTAAGCCAAGGTCATAAGTACTTACACACCAGAGAAAGGCCTTGTGAAGATGTATATACATGTGAAATATAAAAATTCAACCACAAATTGTTCAAAGGTAATGGCCAAGTTTAAAGTTGCATACATTTTTGTAAATGTGTGTCAATCTCCAAGGTCAAATAAATTGGTATTCAAAGGAAGGTTCTTCACTAGGGATATACATATGAAATATGAAAGCCATAGATCAAAACAGTCAAAGTCCAAAGTTATGTGCAAGGTAAAGGTTTTTGCTGACAAACAGACAGACAGACGGTCAGGGCAAAACCTATATACCCCAAAATCTTCGATTACGGAAGAATAAGAAAGGAATCAATTTTTTAAAATTGCAAATGCTCTTTAACATTAAAATTATGTATTTTTGGCAATTATCTGTTCAAATTAAAAAATAATGTTGAGGAAAATTAAATGCATGTATTTTTGATATAGGTATAATTTGAAATACGAAATTCGTATGTGACCGGATGAAATTTAAAGCATTATGAGCTGCAACTTTGATGTCAGAATTTTTTGTTGCAAAATTGTAAATATCTTTTTCAATGACAGAAAAAAATATCGTTAATAAACTTCTGTTGTTCATATTTGCAATGGAAGAACTATTTATAAGCTTCGATTGAATCAAAATTACATTATTGTCGTCCTGTACATTAATGATTTCTTATATAAAACTGTATTTGTTGGATTGTATATAGAAGTCTGTCTTCTGCTTTATTTTAGTCTAATTGATCATAAAGTTTTAAGTTTCATACAAATTTATCATAATAAAACATTTTAACAATAAAATAGAATTTTCAAATATGCAGCTCATATTGCTTTAAGAATTTTCATTGATTACACTATAAGATACTTGGTATGTCGTGTCCAGGCAGAATACTGAGTCGGAAGGAGAGGCTGATAGCAGTGTGATTTGTATATGACAGCGTCATTAATTATTGATCCCTAACCACAAACGTCTTCCTCCCTTGTAGTAGCAAGTGTACATGTCATAAAATTACATTAACACGTCCAATTTGTTGATGGAAACTGATATAATGAATGTTATGAGCAACACGTGCATGTTAAATGGTGATGATGGCATTTCCCAATGATCTGAAAGTCGTGCCAGTTTTGTAATGGTGATAATCAAAAGACCTGAATGCAATTAGGAAAAAAGAGATATACTTTTGTTAATATATTTTGGTTGTGTCGGTATCAACATAATTGTCCACAATTTTCTAGTACCCTTAGTCTTCTAAAGTGGACATTTCTTTTGAAAAGAACTTGATCGCCAAAAAAAAATCAATTTGCTCTCGTAAAGAGAAATCTAATATCTCTACAGAAAGGCTATAAAACGAAGTAATTAATATTTTACCTGAAAAGGATTACAAAAGCCTAACAGTGTCGGTTTTTATTGCTCACTTGAGGCGATATCGAGAACCAGTTTTACGACAATCGAGTGATTTTTACGACAATCCAGTAATTCTTATAATCGAAAAGTTATTCCCGTGATAACCAGTCAGGGATTTATGGGTAATCGAATTGGCTTATGGGAAAAGTGCCTGATGTTTGATCTCCATGTTATTTCGATTCTGATTAGTGTGTGTAGAAAATGGACAGCTATCGAGAAAAAGGATTTGAAGAGCAAGACTCTTACCGTCCCTTTTATAAAAGAAGACAATAAATGCCAGCTGTAAATTTCTCTAGTTAGCTTGGTTTGTAGAACTCTTGCTCTTGGAAATGAATCTAGCCATTTGCTGACATAAGAAGCTTCCGTTTTTATTTTGTATTCACTAAAAACTTCATGAATCTTTTACAGAAGTATACTCATACAAGCTTCACAGACTTTACCACTGGATCCTTTACTTTACTTTTAAATGTATAGCTTCCCTTAATGTCATTTTTGTTTAATTTAATTTGAAATTGAGATTTTTTTAAGTCTATGAAAATAGGTAGCAAATGTTCCTTCGCCAAGCGCGCGACACACTTTCAAGCGAAAATTGCAGCTCTTTCGAAGGAGAACTTAAAAGCTGAGGTCCCTTGTCACGACAAGCGTTTGCACATTAAAGGTCCCTCTATGGCCTTGAAAATGAGATTTTTCTGGCATTGAAAATTTAATAAGCAAGAAAATTATTTTAAAGCTTAAATCGAATTTAAACGTCTAAATTTGAAGCCTTGAATATTCGCAGGTATATGGTGAGGTCTCTGTTATAGTTCAAAAGGGAAAGACTGATGAGTCAAAAACCTTCCGCCACAAAATATAGTCCCTAGTTTAATTCAAAAAAATTGAATATATTCATTTTGCATTGTATAATTCAGATTTATGGAATTTAAAAAACAAGATACAAACATGACCAAAATCCACTCAATAATTGTAAATTTGAAGCCCTTCGCAGGTATATGGTGAGGTCTCTATATAAGTAAAAAAAATCTCGAATAGGACTTAAAACAACATACAAACAATCAATCAATAATTGTATCCTGACCTGTTGATTTAGAGAAAAATCTCATTTAGGTAAAAGGGATTGATTAATTGATTGTTTGTTATGACTTTACAGCGAGTCAGTAATATACCAGCTATTTTTTCAGTGGAAACCAAATTCTGAAACACAAATTTCTACACAGAGACGCCATGCAAAACAAATTAAATAAACAGTTGTCTATAATAGAGGAGAAATAGTCAATAGAATTCTTTTGTCCTTAATTAAATGGTAGTGTATTGCTTGTGAACTTTTAGATCTTAGCGATATTGCTGTTTACTCTCAAAACAATACAATCAAACCACAGTCTTGTAAAGCATATCCTATCTAAATAGAGATCACGCGAAAGTGAGTCACGTGACTTCAAATTAGTAAGGTTCATGTCGGGCCTCTGACGGCTTGCATGACATAGAAACAAATAATTTGGCCATCTTTAATTGTTGTTAACTTTATAAAGCAACACAGTATCAAATGCATCAGAGATACTTATCATTATTGGTTGTAAAAAAAAAAAAACTAAAAGTTCAAGTTCAAGAGACTTTCTGGTGAAAAGTTTATGATGTTTGCCTGTTGCTGTAAACTTTTCCATGAAACTATTGGGTCAATCAATTCCATCCAAATTTGCAACAAAGCAACTGTATCTTAGCAGAACTGAAGTTTTAAACGAAATAATTAAATTGTTTCCATGTACCAATGATGGGGAAAGTAATATGAATGACTAAAGAAATTGGTGAAAACGAGAGTAAGAGAGGCTCAGGGACCATATCGCTCACTTGAGCACTGTGACTAGGAAAAACCAAAAATTGGAAAGCTTAAATGCCTAAGTGGTCCCAACCTATCCCCAAAAAGGGGGAGAGGGGTATAATTTGAACTCAATTTAATCTGCAGTAACTCAAGATGCTTACATATTTTTTGACTAACTGTGACTTTTTAGCTCACCTGAGCCGAAGGCTCAAGTGAGCTTTTCTGATCACATTTTGTCCGGCGTCCGTCTGTCTGTCTGTCCGTCTGTCCGTCTGTCTGTAAACTTTTCACATTTTCGACTTCTTCTCAAGAACCGCTGGGCCAATTTTCACCAAACTTGCCACAAAGTATCCTTGGGTGAAGGGAATTCAAGTTTGTTCAAATGAAGGGCCACGTCCTTTTCCAAGGGGAGATAATCATGAATTTGTTAAAAATTAATGGCATTTTTTAAAAATCTTCTTCTCCAGAACCGCAGGGCCAGGAAAGATGAAACTCATGTGGAAGCATCCTCAGATAGTGTAGATTCAAGTTTGTTCAAATCATGACCCCCGGGGCAAGGGTGGAGCCAAAATGGCCGACCCAATTTTTACATAGGAATATATAGGAAAAAACTTTAAAAATCTTCTTCTCAAGAACCACTGGGCCAGGAAAGATGAAACTCATGTGGAATCATCCTCAGGTAGTGTAGATTCAAGTTTGTTCAAATCATGACCCCCGGGGCAAGGGTGGGGCCAAAATGGCCGACCCAAGTTTTACATAGGAATATATAGAAAAAATCTTTAAAAGTCTCCTTCTCAAGAACCACTGGGCCAGGAAAGATGACACTCGTGTGGAATCATCCTCAGATAGTGTAGATTCAAGTTTGTTCAAATCATGACCCCCGGGGCAAGGGTGGGGCCAAAATGGCCGACCCAAGTTTTACATAGAAATATATAAGAAAAATCTTTAAAAATCTTTTTCCCCAGAACCACTGGGCCAGGAAAGATGAAACTCATGTGGAATCATCCTCAGGTAGTGTAGATTCAAGTTTATTCAAATCATGACCCCCGGGGCTAGGGTGGGGCCAAAATGGCCCCACCCAAGTTTTACATAGGGATATATAGGGAAACCTTTTAAAATCTTCTTTTCAAGTACTTCAAAGCTATGATTAGTGATATTTATATGGAATCATCCACAGGTAGTGTAGATTCTAATTTGTTCAAATGATGAACGCCTGGAGGGGGGAGGGATAAATTCAAGCCCGATGTGCTCAGGTGAGCGCTGTGGCCCCTGGGCCTCTTGTTTCTATTTGAACTTTCAATGTGGCCCCAACCTACATCCGGGTGTCATAATTTGAAGAAATTTGAATCTACACCACCTAAAGATGCTTCCATATAAATATGACCAATCTTGACTTTGCTGTTCTTGAAGAGAAAATTGTGAAAAAGATTTTTCCTATATTCTTCTAACTTTGATTGTTCACTGTGTGCATGCCCACCCTACCGCTTGGGGTCATAATTTGAACAAACCTGAATCCTCGCCACCTGAGAATGTATGACCAGATTTTTTTCAGTTGTGTAAAACTTTGATCGTCCATTGTTGCCCCATCCTATTCCTGGGGGTTATGATTTGAACAAGAAGCCCATGGGCCACATAGCTCACCTGAGAAGCTTTGACCAGTCTGTTCTTACCAGATTTTCCCCTTGTAATACATATTGTGACCCCACCCTACCCCACTGATCATAATTTAGACAATTTGAAATCTACACTACCCCAGGATGCTTCCACATAAGTTTCAGCCATTGTGGCCACGCCCTACCCCCGGGGTTCATGATTTGAATAATTTAGAATTTACACATTCCCCCAGGATGCTTCCACATAAGTTTCAGCTTTTCTGGCTCAGTGGCTCTTGAGAAGAAGATTTTTTAAAGATTTTTCCTATATATTTCTATGGAAAACTTTGATTCCCCATTGTGGCCCCGCCCTAACCCGAGGGTCATGATTTTAAGAATTTAGAATCTACACTACTCCAGGATGCTTTCACATAAGTTTCAGCTTTTCTGGCCCAGTGGTTCTTAAGAAGATTTTTTAATGACCCCATCCTATTTTTGTCTTTTCTTGATTATCTCCCCTTGTGAGGGGACTTGGCCCTTCATTTCAACAATTTAAATTCCCCTTTACCCAAGGATGCTTTGTACCAAGTTTGGTCAAAATTGGCCCAGGGTTCTTGAGAAGAAGTCGAAAATGTGAAAAGTTTACAGACGGACGGACGGACAGACAGCTAGACAGACGGACGAACGGACGGACGACGGACAAAATGCCTTGGCTCAGGTGAGATAAAAACGTTAAACCTAGATACGCTAACTGATAATGATTTCACATGAGTTTCATCATTCCCGGTCCATTTTTTTTAGAAGATTTTTCAATTAATATTTCGCTATTTCTTAACTATCTCCCCTTGGAAGAGGGTTTGGTTCTTCATATGAACAAATTTGAATTCCCATAACACAAGGATACTTTGTACCAAGTTTGGTTGAAATTGGCCCAGTAGTTCTGGAGAAGATAAAAATATGAAAGGATAACAACGACGACAGACATCGGAAAATTTTCGAACAAAAAAGTTGATATGAGCCTTTGCTAAAGTGGGACAGAAATAGACAGGCAATGTAGAAATGATATCTTTTGGTGACCTTATCATACTTCGAGGTCTTGATTTAAAGATATCTGATTTTGTACTATCTTAATCTAAAGGTCTTGTCTATATCACTAATCATGAAGCATTTGTTTCTTTGTAATATATTATATTGAACTTAAACTCTTATTGTTTTTTTAACCAACCCTGGATCCATAATTTCAACATAATTCGGATAAAGTCTAAGACAAACTTGAATCCGACCTATCTCCATTTAAGATACATGTAATTGTGTGACTAATAATAATATGCATAACATGAAACATGCTATTCTTAAAAATATTTTTCTATACAATTATTCCCTTGAAAAAAGAAAACTTTGAACCCTTTTTAGCTCACCTGAGCTGAAAGCTCAAGTGAGCTTTTCTGATCACATTTTGTCTGTAGTCCGTCTGTCCATCCGTCTGTCTGTCTGTAAACTTTTCACATTTTCGACTTCTTCTCAAGAACCACTGGGCCAATTTTAACCAAACTTGCCACAAAGCATCCTTGCGTGAAGGGGATTCAAGTTTCTTCAAATGAAGAGCCAGGTCCTCTTCCAAGGGGAGATAATCATGAATTAATGAAAAAATTATGGTGTCTTAAAACAATCTTCTTCTCAAGAACCATTGGGCCGGGAAAGATGTAACTCATGTGGAAGCATCCTCAGGTAGTGTAGATTCAAGTTTGTTCAAATCATGACCTCCGGGGGTAGGGCGGGGCCACAATGGCCGATAAAAGTTTTACATAGGAATATATAGGGAAAATCTTTAAAAAATCTTCTTCTCCAGAGCCATTGGGCCAGGAAAGATGAAACTCATGTGGAAGCATTCTCAGTTAGTGTAGATTCAAATTTTTTCAAATCATGACCCCCGGGGGTAGGGCAGGGCCACAGTGGCCGATCAAATTTTCACATAGGAATATTAAGGGAAAATCTTTTAAAAATCTTCTTTTCCAGAACCATTGGCCCAGGAAAGATGAAACTCATGTGGAAGCATCCTCAGGTAGTGGATTCAAGTTTGTTCAAATCATGACCCACGGGGGTAGGGCGGGGCCACAATAACCGATTAAAGTTTTACATAGGAATATATAGGGAAAATCTTTTAAAAATCTTCTTCTCCAGAACCATTGGCCCAGGAAAGATACAACTCATGTGGAAGCATACTCAGGGAATGTAGATTCAAGTTTGCTCAAATCATGACCCGCGGGGTTAGGGCGGGGCCACAATGGCTGATCAAAGTTTTACATAGGAATATATAGGGAAAATCTTTTAAAAATCTTCTTCTCCAGAACCATTGGGCACGGAAAGATGAAACTTATGTGGAAGCATCCTCAGGTAGTGTAGATACAAATTTGTTCAAATCATGACCCTGCGGAGGTAGGGTGGGGCCACAATGGCCGATCAAAGTTTTACATAGGAGTATATAGGAAAATTCTTTAAAAATCTTCTTCTCCAGAACCATTGAGCCAGGAAAGATGAAACTCATGTGGAAGCATGCTTAGGTAGTGTAGATTCAAGTTTGTTCAAATCATGACCCTGGGGTTAGGGCGGGGCCACAATGGTTGATCAAAGTTTTACATAGGAATATACAGGGAAAATCTTTTAAAAATCTTCTTCTCCAGAACCATTGGGCACGGAAAGATGAAACTTATGTGGAAGCATCTTCAGGTAGTGTAGATACAAGTTTGTTCAAATCATGACCCTGCGGAGGTAGGGTGGGGCCACAATGGCCGATCAAAGATTTACATAGGAGTATATAGGAAAATTCTTTAAAAATCTTCTTCTCCAGAACCATTGAGCCAGGAAAGATGAAACTCATGTGGAAGCATGCTTAGGTAGTGTAGATTCAAGTTTGTTCAAATCATACCCTGGGGTTAGGGCGGGGCCATAATGGCTGATCAAAGTTTTACATAGGAATATATAGGGAAAATCTTTTAAAAATCTTCTTCTCCAGAACCATTGGGCACGGAAAGATGAAACTTATGTGGAAGCATGCTTAGGTAGTATAGATACATGTTTGTTCAAATCATGACCCTGCGGAGGTAGGGTGGGGCCACAATGACCGATCAAAGTTTTACAACCATTGAGCCAGGAAAGATGAAACTCATGTAAGCATGCTTAGGTAGTGTAGATTCAAGTTTGTTCAAATCATGACCCTGGGGGAAGGGCGGGGCCACAATGGCTGATCAAATTTTTACATAGGAATATATAGGAAAAATCTTCTCCAGAATTCCAGAACAGAAAGGTTTTGTCAAATTGACATGTAAGCATCTGCAAGTAGTGAAGATTTAAATTTATTTAAAAAATGTCCGGGAAGGGGGGGGGTCACAATAGGAGATCGAGTAATATGTTGGAAAAAATCTTTAAAAATCTTCTTTTCAAGTATTGCAAAACTATACATGACTTTTGTATGCTTTATTGATATATTGACATTCTCAGGTCAGTAATAGAAAACAAATACCCCTCCCCGAACAAGTAAGCTTTTCAGTAATAAGCTGATTTGTGTTTCTTAATTAGCCCATGTGCTCAGGTGAGCGATGTGGCCCATGGGCCTCTTGTTAATTTTGTTGCCCAAACCTAACCCCAGAAGACAAGATTTGAACAAATGAGAATTTGGTAAATGTATTATTGCATACAGTAATGTTCTTGGGAGATTCTAATTTTTTCATCTATATTCATTTTAATACTTTGATCCCTCTAGTGTGACCCAACCCCTACCCGAGGAGTTTGATTAAAACAAAATTGCACAAACCTGTTTTATATGGTTTCATAATGCTATATTTTTGAGATGATTTTGCTTTTTGATTTTTTAAGGAATTTTCCTCCATTATTCCAACAAATAGATTTCATCTTGAAGCCCCTTAGTACCCCCTGGGGACAATTCTTTAAATAAATTTGAATCTCCAATACCAGCAGATGCTTGAATATTATTATGATGAATCTAATAGCCTCACCTTCTCCTCGAGAGTTTTGATTCAAGCTTGAAAAAAGAATTGAGGAAACGTGCATATTTATAAGTGCTTTTGGAGATTTTATTATTTTTATTACACGTGTCCGTCTCGAGGATGTTAAAAAAAGAAATCCTTAACACACACACACACACACACACACACACACACACACACACACACATTTTGCTACTTCCTTTACCGGTGGCCATAAATTGACGAATCTTTAATCAGCTTTTTCTTAGAATGTTTGCAGATAAATTTGACTTCCATACATCATGGAAAATTTTTTCTATATATAAATGTATTTTCATGGAATGTTTGGATTATCTCTCCATTGGAAAGGGACTAGAATCTTTTGAACTTTTACAGAGTAGGATCACACTATGTTAAACTCTTTGGACTCTAGTACAACATTTAGTTCGTCAAGCCTTAAGTTTATGAAGTATTTTATAAATGCCTCGCATTAAAATACTAATTCAAGTTATCCCTTATTATATTCAACACACTTAACAAATGTTTGCAACAAGTTTTGAAAAGTAAGGGTAAATATTGCCCGAGAACACATTTGATATAGTTGAAGTCCACATTTCGATCTTGGCTTGCTAGTGAACTTTCCTAAAAGCCACAAGAGAGTAACTCTGGAAAGTGCACAAATAAGTAAAGTATTGTTTGTCGTTGTCGATACCAGGGATCAGAATGAGATACGGTGCCTTTACTTGACTATTTTCGGGCTTAAACAGATGTTATGGCCTTCTAGCTTACACATCTGATGGAATTATTATGAAAAAAAAGAGGGACAATCCTTGTCTGAAAAAGACCAGGGGATCGATTTCTATTGCTTCTTGTTGGTTGTCTAGCCTTCGAAATACGAGGCCATTGAGAACAGTTGAAATGAAATAATGGCATCGTATTTGAAATTCTTTATATGCAATAATTAATTGTATCATTGATACTACAGCAAAGTTAAAATAAAATATACAATTTACAATAACTTATTATTTTAATTTTTAATATTAATAAATATATCTTAAAAACTTTTAAATTTAAATTAAGTTCTTTGACTCCTGGGGGCTCTGAGGTAATGGCATAGCTCATGCAATACAAAGAGTGATATAGACTGCAGAATAAAATGAAGGTAATTTTCATGTAGAATTGTTTCCATTTTGTTTGAGTTCAAGTTTGTCGATGATTTTAATTGTGATTTTTTTTTAAATTTAAGATAGAGAAGGAATTCAAACTCTCTTATCCTATTAAGTTAAATTCTAAACATTGCCGAAGGCTCAGGTGAGTTTCTTGTGATCAAAGAGTATCCCATGTCTGTCATCTGTAAATTTCTCACATATCGACTTTTTCTCAAGAATTATTGAGCCAACTTCAACTAAAACTAAAGCATTCTGGGGTTAAGGTGACTTTGTTCACAGGAAACACCACACTCTCTTTCCAAGGGAGACCACTGGGCAAGAAAAAAAATAAACATACATATATGAAAGATTAATTACATACTTTATATTTATCCATATCATAACCCCAGGGGTAGGGCGGGCCATAAGAGGAGGTCAAAGTCTTACATATATAGAAATAATTAGAAAATATCTTTAAAAAATTCTTTTCAAGAACAGTCCAGTCTTTAATAGTCATAGCATTAAAGATGTGTCCTCAGGTAGTGTAAATTGAAGTTTGTTCAAATCATGACCCTGACACCCTGATAAAAGTTATATCACCAACGATAAGTATCCAAGGGAATTGAGATCTGGGTGTTGTAAATATAGAAGATTGAAGCACGTGGTTCTCTATCAGTCGGTGCCTAGGAGAAAACACAGTGCGATGCTTACCCAACCCAGTCCCCGTCTCCAGATAAGAGATAAACTATTGTGTGATTTACTCTCAGAAAGAGCGGCCTTAACAATCATTCCAATCATTAACTCTGACAGAATTAAAGGAAATTCCTATATATTCCTTGTAAAACCTTTTCAAACATGTTACATAGGTAATATCTTACAAAACGTCAATTCTTTTCGATAAAAGTAAAAAAATAAACAATCAAATAAGAAAAAAAACTCAAATCATTAATTGATATTTAAAATGTGTCAACAAATTTTACTGAAATCCACGAATATACAAAGAACAAAACTATACAATGTGGTAGGGGTCAGCCGACATTGGCGATTTTCTATAGTAAATCGAGAACGGTCATTCATTTCAAAGCCTTTGTTAACTATGAGCCTAACGTTGTGCAAACTTGTGCGAATGACAAAAGACGCATATTACATTAATAAAACTTGTCATTCCAATATTAAAAATTAAAAAACTCTGACAGAATTAAAGGAAATTCCTATATATTATTTGTTTGTAAAACCTTTTCAAACATGTTACATAGGTAATATCTATTTAACAAAACTATTATTGGTACCAATTTCTTTTCAAGAACAGGCAACTAAATTATTTTTATCACATGTATTGGTCATATTCCCTTGATTTACAATGGAGAAGCAGTCTTAACATGTTTTTTGGAAATATCGTAGAAATCATATACTATTAAATTATGACTCCAGGGATTGTGGGACACAACGGAGAGTCAAAGTTTTACATAAAAATATTAAGGAATGATTTTTAAGAAATCTACTAACAAAGTCATGATTAGTCATATTATTACATATTAGTAAAGACGCATCTTCAGGTAGTGTAGATTCAAAATTGTTCAGTTTTACGTCGAACAAATACGATTCCAGTCTATACATTTGTCGAAGGAATTTGGAAGATCAATTAACTCGCGTATACTTTAGTTAGAAAACTGATCATGCTTTAAAGTAATTTTTATATAAAATACTTCGTTCTCCGTTGGATGCAATCTTATACGTCCAAATTGAGAAAAGGAGAGAAAACTCTTCTTCGGGAAAGTGTCTTCCCAGTAGTTATCTCTCTTTTTCCTGAACTTGGGTAAATTTTTGGAAGTAAAAGTAAGTGTTCAAATGATACTACGGTCTAAAACATTCTCTCGTATGATGATTAAATTATAATTATCATTTTAAATTCAACCAATCTTCCATCACGAAAAAAATAAAATAGATAGATTTCAACATTAAAAAGTTCTAATAGATATTTTAGTAATTGCCTTTTCATTGATTGATAAACCGATTCTAAAGAACAACTATGGAACAAATCAAGAGCACGTTACACAATGACCAGTTTTATTTGTTGTATGATGATATACATGTATTTATAGATTATGTTGACATGCAAGAAATTATATCAAATTGCAATAAAAATATGCCAACATGCAAAAATATATTTTATAAATCCTATATATCGCACACATAACCTCCATCATGCTTAGTGAAACTTAATTACATGCACACTAGCATGCAACTTATTATTTATGTTGGCATGTTAATAGCATTTGGTGAAATAAATGTTTTGTTATGTAACTTAACTATGTAAAATGCAAATTACATGTGTATTTATTTTGACATGCAAGAGAACTGTTTTGACTTTAGAATGTGTGTGTTGATTTGAGAGATCAGTTGAATGAACAAACATACGTAGCATGTTAATAAAAAGAAGTCGCATTAGTTTCAACTTAAATACTGGCATGGTAGTATATATAATTTGCATATAACTAGGTTTATGTTCATATATGAAAATCTGTCTCGATATCAACTTAAAAAGTTGCATAACTTGCATGTCAACATGAAAAACTTACACGTTGCATGTTGGAAGTCACACGTGGGCGATGTTTAATATTTAAAGAATTCTATATTTCTTTCTGATAACGTCTTTATGTTGAAATGAGACATTTGTTATGAAATGCTATATATATGAATTATGTGACTATATGTATCCGACTCTTTCTTGTCGACTACAAATTAATATTGTTTACGTGCAACACTTCTTTGTGAATAAATAACTTCGTTTGTTTACACATTGAATGTTGACATAAATATTTTGCATGTTGTCAGAATTATCCTTAAAATCATTATAAAATAAAATTATCCATAAATAAGTCACATTTTAACATAAATAATGGATGAGGGTGTTAAAAAAAGAAAATGCTTGAATGATACAACCGGAAAGCAAGTGGGTAAATTTCAGGGACTGAACACCAGCTTTCTTTAAAGGAACATGGACACAGTTTCAGCTAAAAATTTCCATTTTTTTATGTTTACAAATACAGTTAATTCTCGATAAACCGCCGCCTTTTGTAATTTAGAAATCATGGCGGTATAACGAATTTGGCGATGAATTGAATTGAACTTAACAGTTACAAAGCATCGTACAATGTATATTTCAAATATATTTGTGTTATTTGTATTATCCTCAAGTTCTTAGAGAAACAGATATAAAATCTGCTCAACTTTGCTTTTCTGTGTGTTCGTATTCAGTAAAGTCTTGGGTAATCTATTAAAGTATCTGTATCATAAATATCTTCCTCAACTTTTAAACAAACTTAAAGGGACATGGACGCAGTTTCATTAGAAAATTTTTAGACCAATTTTAATATTTACAATTTCTAACTAAAGCAATTCCAATGATCAGCAAAAATGTGAACTCATTTGTCGATTTACAAAGGAGATACTGAACATAAACTTTTTCATAACGTAAACAACGCTTGTTCTTTGTTTTTGTTTACCTTTAGAAAATGTCACACTTATAACAAAACGGGATTCAGCAAATCGCTGAAAATTGTTTATAGTATTTAGAACTAACTTTTTTTTTATTGAAAACATCTTCTTTGATCGAACATACATCAGTATATTTAACCTATGTAAACAAAAACCTGGCACAGGCCCTGTTTACATAACAAAGGTTTGGAGCTCTAAATCTTTCTTGTATATCAACAACTGAAATTCAAATTTTTGATGATCATCAGAAACATACATGTACGATGCTTTGTAACTGTTAAGTTTCTTTGAACACAAAAGTTTTTGAAATATACCAATGTTTTGTTATGGTTAATTTACTTGGAACACAGTTATTTGAAATATACAATGCTCCAGCTGTTACTGTTATTATTTTTTTTGGAACACAAAGTTATTTGAAATGTACAATGTTTTGTTACCGTAAAGTTTTTTGGAACACGAAATTATTTGAAACATGTTTTTTACTGTTAATTTTCTTGGAACACAATAGTATTTGAAATATACAATGCTTTTGAAGTAAAGTTTTTTGGAACACAACAATATTTAAAATATGCTGTAAAAATGATTTTTATTTACAGATCAGTTTCTAGTTACATTTAAAATAATTGAAATATACAATGTTTTGTTATGGTTAATTTTCTTGGAACACAAAATCATTTGAAATATACATTGGTTTGTTACTGTTAAGTTTTTGGAACATTTTCTATATTTTTACACAATATTTTTTAAAAATATTATGATCATATATTCTAAAAGGGTTCTAAAGGTAACACTAGAAATTCAAATTTACAAAGTTTGAAGATATCAGAATTTTGTTTCGAAAACTGGTTATTGGAAGGCAATAGGACACAGGAGAAGTGCGGTAGCCATACAGTGTACTTTACTCTAAGCTCTGCTTTATCATTTTAGTATAAAAGAAACGTATTAAGACATTAAGTTCCAGAACTGTCTTCTTAAGCTCCATGAGCCTATAAGCTTATAAAATAAAGATCAATTCTGGAAAAAAAAAGAGACTACATGAATGGTAACAAGGAAAAAGGAAAACTGCATTAGGACACCCGATCAATGCTAATGATAACGAGGAAGTGAAAGGTCTATCGAGGGTCATTGAAGTTCGGATTCCCTCGGCAATTCTTATACATAGTGAGTGTGACATTTACGCCCCCACTTAACTCAATTTGTTAAAGGACGACCATAGGGGGGTAAATTAGTGTACTTGTCTACTAAATTTGCGATGAATTCGTTTCATATTGGGCATATTTTAACGGATAATTTAACAGGTAGTTCAAAAGCAAACACATGGCTGTTCAATTGACACTCTTCAAATAAAGCAGTTGAACTTAAAAACAAATAAAAAGGTAATAGTATGCGGATTAAATTCAATTTAAATGTGAAGTGTTACCTTAAGAACCTTTTAAAACTGAAGTGGTTCATCATTGAAAGTCATTTACAGAGTAAAAGTTATTCATTCTTGATAATTACACTGGTTTACATTTGCTTCAAGGAAAGAAAATTGGAGGGTTAAAAAGTAATATTTGGTTCTACATTAAACATGTTATAGAACGTATGCTGAATAAGGCATATTTGCACTAAAATATAGTTTTATTTCAATTGCGAATCTGAGATTTTTTTAATGCATATTAGAATATCTGGAAAGCTGGTTAATTGATTGGTATTAGGACACAAGAGAAAAACATGGTCTATACAGTCTAATTAATTAAATCTACCCTTTTCTTTTATATTATATCAGAAAACGAAATCAACCCGGTAAACGAAAACACGTGATGTACCTCCTCAAGCTTCCGAAAGTTCACGAGATCGATCTTAAAAGATCTTTACTCTGAATATTCATGAGGGTTCTTTTTATTAAATCTAATTTTATCTTAAGTAAAAGACATGTGTTGGGTGGAAAGAAAATAATTGAAACCTTGCAAACCATACAGCTTTAAATGAATTTGTTACAAAGTAGGGGTATAAATACTAGAACATGGACATCTTCAAAAATATATATGCTACGTTTTAATGAAGAAAAAACAATGCTGTAGAGCAAGGGATGTTATAACATAAGAAATGCTAATTGTTGGATCTTTTCATCCAAACCATTTTATAATGACTTTAAAAGTTATTGTTTGGAAACGTTTAAATCGATTGTTGGTTCTAGGTCCATATTAGAGATCGTTTTTCTTTAGAAATACAAGGCAATTTCCAACGTTTTAATCTAAAAATCAAGTGATAATTTCATATTGTCACCAATAAATACAATTATTTTGTAACAATATCAAGATAATAAAATAATGGCTGTTTTGCCAAAAAAACGGAGGCCATTTTGGTGCAAATGCATCACAGTTTAATGAGATTGTGTGAAATGATTTTTATTTATAAAAGCTTTTATTGTATCCCTGTTTCACATGTAGAGCTGTTTAATTAATAGGAACTGCCACTAGTACTACAATATGGTAATATATACGCTTTTTGAAAACGTTTTAAAGATGCATACCACGCATTACCTTATCGACTTTCAAAAGAGTTATATTACTATTTCTTTTAAGGAAAAATCAATACCGTATACAGGGAAAAATTCGCTCCCGTTTTATTTTCGCCCATTTCACCCTGCTTAGAGTTGAGCAATTTTAAAACAGGGCAAATTAAATGAACACAGTATGAAACTCTGACTGGGTGGATATGAAACGATGCTAAAATTGTTTGCAAGTGTGAAAGGACGAAAACAACATGGGGCGAAAATAACCCTATATACAGTAAGGACATTTTGATTATATAAAAAATATTAATGAAGATTCTGTAATATGTTCAAAGAAACTTTACAGCAACAGAATTTTGTATATTTCAAGAATTTTTATGTTACATATCATTAAGTTCCTAGAAAAGTACATGAGTAGTTTAAATGTGTGATCAGAATCTAAATTTCGTATAAAGTTTTTATTAGTCACCCAAGCTGAAGGCTCACTGGAGATTGTTCCGTTTCCTTTTGTCGTCGTTGTTGTAAACTTTTCACATTTTTATCTTCTTAGCAAGAATCACTGGGCCAATTTCAACCAAACTTGCCAAAACTTGCCTTGGGTTAAGGGAAATCAAGTTTTTGGTTTTTTTTTTAAACGAAGGTTCACACTTTCTTCCAAGTGGAGATAATTATGATTTCGTGAAAAATCAATTGCATCATTTAAAAATCTTCTTCTTCTCAATCTTAAACTTATGTGGAATCATTGTGAGGTGGTGTAGATTCAGATTTGTTCAAATCAATTCCACCGTG
This sequence comes from Saccostrea cuccullata, assembly GCF_032062105.1. Taxonomy (NCBI): domain Eukaryota; kingdom Metazoa; phylum Mollusca; class Bivalvia; order Ostreida; family Ostreidae; genus Saccostrea; species Saccostrea cuccullata. The sequence goes on from NW_026933183.1 coordinate 382,487, forward strand.
GATAAGGATTGGGTTTCAATGGCCGATCAAAGTTTAAAATAGGAATACATAAATAAAATCTAATTTTTTTTAATAATACAAAAGGAGCCACCCACCACATTTATCAAAGAACCTTTGAGCTTGTATATGCCTTCAACCCTAAAAGATAATCCATATTAAGAAAAAATAGCCAAGATTACTATATGTAGTATTGTTTATTTATGAAAAGTAGGGATGTCAACGAATATTCGAATATTCATTCCATGAGTTGATATTCGAATATAAATTTATGATTCGAATATTCGTTTTAAAGTGTAAAAGCATTAAAAAGAGAGAAAAAACCTGGGAAGTTCAATTAGAAATTGAATCAAGTTTGTACAAAATTAAAAGACACTGACCTCTTGGATTATCTTAAAGGTGTGAAGAGTGTATCTATTAGAGTAATTATTCATTTTTTCACTTAATTAGTTTAATAAAGGTGGCCAGTACTTACAATCAGCTTGGATTGTTGTAAGGACACAGTTTTAAAGTAATCACATGGATCCCTTGTTTATATAAATATCATTAAAAATCATTATCATGAATTAATTAGCCAAAATTAATTGTTTTTAATATTTCTCTGTTAGATAATTGTTCTGCTTGGTATATTTGTAGGAGTTATCAGTGTATACTTTAGTAAGACGATCAATTAAGCTGAAACATACTAAAGGATCTTGTGAATTTTCAAAAAAACCTTTCATTTTGGATTTATATTCTTTCTAAATTTGATAATTAAAAAGAAAAATAATTGAGGTGCATTTATCAAGCTCTATATGAGTTCTTATTCTAAAATAATGGCATAAAACCTATACTGCTTGACAGGAGAGTGAAGATATATATTTTATAATGCAAAATGTATTTATTGCATCGAATATTCGAATATATTCGAATACTTCTATCGAATATTCGAATATCAATTACTGACAATTTTGACATCCCTAATGAAAAGGTATCACGATAGAGTGCTATATTTTATTTTTATTGCTTGGTTTAAATAATCATTACTCTTCTTAGAAAGCATCTTTTGGATAGAAATTTGAAATAAAGGTTACAACTTCTTGTTTCTGTAAAGTATTCTTATTACGGAATAGGCTCAGCTATTCTGAATAGTCTGGACAGCACACAAAGGAATCAAAAGCAACATTTTATTAATAAGACATGACATATACCCCCATAACTAAATAGATTTTTTTTAATATCGTGTGGCAGACACAAGGGCAGATGTCAACACATCTTACATATATATAAGATTTATAGAAAAACACCATCGGATATCAACTGGTGTTGTATAATTAGTTTTTATAAGTCTTTCCGTACCGGGTTTCAGTTTATGAGAATTCATACGACCACAGCGGAACTTAATCAAGACGGACAAGGATTTTAGATAATTTGTAACAGTGTCCAATTTCTTCACCAAAAAGGGGAAAATGTATTAGACATCTTTCTATCTCAGGGTCTCAGAAGCGTTTTCATGCATACGAAATCACAGTGTTGTGCACAAGACAATTACTAATACGACTATACGACATTGATGGATTGTGTCAATCCAAAATGAAGACTTTTCTCCCTCATTGTGGCAAAGCATTGTAAGGATTTGCAAGCATATAACACCGAAACACGTTCTCTTCGGGTTGCTTAATCAGATTTTAGGAGAAATTGCTTTTTTCTTACATTTGGATCCAATAATAGAATAATTCTATGCATCTACTGATACCGGAGAATCCCAATTAATGAATTGAAGGTGCCTCTCTTAGAGTACAGTTTCTTTAATTTGACGCTCAATGTCACAACTTATAAAATTTGGCATTTGATAAAATCTGCGATCACGGTTTAATTGTTAAAAATCGAAAACATTTGACAATTTCAAGAAATATCTTTTCCGGAGATTTGTTTCCGAAATAAACAGACAATTTTAACATCCTTGAATAGAAACCATCGGAAATGGCTAAAGAATGACCTACTTCTTTAATTCATGTCCTTGAATTGGTCGACAAGTAGACAAGTAGACAAAACGGTGCATTATTTTCTACAAAAAGATGAAAAATGAAGTTTACCCACGCACCATAATATTTTCCTAAAAAAACCATCATAAAATTCAACTTTATTAACAGGAATAGTTTGGAATATTGAAAATGAAATTGATAATTATACGTATACCATTGTTGACACCAAGATGATGGAATAAAAAATGGATGCTATAATGCTGGATTATTGCGGATTTAAATCACGAATATACATTTTTCCAACATAAAGTAGTTTCGATTGTTGTTTGGTCAGACCAGGAAATGGGAGCATACAATGAATATTACATGAGAGGAAATGCGGTTCTTTGGTACTGCATTACCAAATACCAATTACTGTGTAATCGGGACTTCAGAGAATAGAAAGAGGTGATATTTGTCATGAGGAACGGGGTAAAATTTGTGTCACCGTATTAGTCAGGAAGAGGCTCTCAATTTGCATCATTATATTCGCTTTTAGGAGAGGATGTCGTCTGGTTTTTTGACGGCAATTGACAATGTTTACCGGAAATCAACGTCTGATGGCAAATGAAATCACGTGATCAAGTTTTCTGTAATTTCATTGGAGGTTTTCTTTTTATAAAGAAATGAGTGCAAATCTGTGTTTTCAGTATATGGTTATTTTTGGTCGCATTTAAGTAAAAAAGTTTCTTCGGTAAGCGCTTTCATGTACTCGGATCTGATGTGCATATTTAAAATTTATTCATTGTGAATAAAATGACTTCTTTGATGATGTGTTTTGCAAGGAAACCTGATTGATTTATTCATCAATCTGTAAAGATAAGAATGTTGAAAACGATAAATAGTGAAAAAGTAACGTGCTTTTGAACGATCACTAAACATGAAACGAACATTACTACAACTCAAGGAGGTTTACTTTGTTCAGTAATTCAAGTATCAAACTTCAAGACACATTTCTGAACAGTCTTCAAAAGTTGTTTGACTTTCTGTCTGCTTAAATAATCGTCTCTCGCGTCTGTTGACATTGACTTTACTACACGTTCCTAACAAAAGACTCGATGAACATCAAGCAAGCTCTGAAGTTATAGGAAGCCAATTCTGATAGATCCGAATCTTGCCGTGGAATAAATTAGCCCACCAATCGTTTGATCGGCTTTTATTTGGGCACCCCGCGTCAGTGACCCTTTGTGATCCCCCCTCATTCCATTAGTCGTCATTATTATGTAATTATTGGTGATAAAACCGATAGATTCATGTTTACCAATATACTGTAGTTGACTCGTTGGGATACTCGTCACTCGTACGCGAAATCAAAAAGCCATTCATTACTGCAGATAGGAAGATATACCATATTCTGGCTAATGTTGGACAAGATTTGTTCTGAAAACAGGAACTTGTTATATGTTGTGCTCTTCGCATTGATGACAAAACGTGAAACATTGACACTTTTGTTTTTAAAAAAAAATGAATTTGACTGCCTAATGTTGACGAGCTTTTACATGAAGTTTTTATTTTTGGCTGCACTCTGTCGAAGATAGGGTATAAATCAGATCCAGGAAATTCAATGACAGAGCATTGCTAAATTTTCTTTACAATTGATTTTTGTTGTTTTAAGCTGGGAGGTAACTTTGATTGAAAATGGGTCCAAACCGGAAAAAGGTTACACATTTCAGTGAATCAGAACCGGTTCAAATACGAATGGATGAACAGTTAGAATCCGAAAAGGTAGAACCGGAACCGGAAACTCCTGCCAAGCAAAAGGTATGTTTAAAGAAATCGCGAATACAAAATGATTCTTTATAAAAAACTTTCGTAATTTGATTTTTAATCGCCGAAATCTGACATTTTAGTACATGTAAACAAATCTGAGAACAGATTGTAGCAATGTGATGAAGAATAGAGAATTCTTGCAAGTAAAATTTACTAGTAATTTTAAAAATGATAGTAAAAAGATTTGATATCATAAGGAAGACAAAACTGCAAGCAAAAAGTCCTGCGTTGATCCAGTATACACGTTTCGATATGTCTAATATATTTTTAACTGTATTATAAATCTGCAGTTGACAAATTTATCGGGTAAATAATCATGAATAAATGATAGAGTTCTAAAGAGAATTTTATATAAATCAATGCATTGTTTTAATTAAATCGAATATTCCATTCATTACTGGTATAGCTATGGTGTGTCATAAACATAAAGTAGATAACAAGCGGTTGTAATATGATAGGGACAGAGAAGAAGGGAAATCAGATCGGGTATCATATCTGGCTCTTTGATTCTTACTCTCAAATTTTAAGAAATCAATAGGGTTGCAATATTTTTCTTCTCTCAAAGTTATAAAGGCAATGTTTTAATGAAAGTTGTGGTCATGATAAAGGTATTCTTTAATGTTTTTTTTTTATATTCCCATCTGTTTTCAAATCTTCTTTTGACCTTGTCAGCTAATACAATTTATCATTAATGGAGTCAAATGCTGACTAACTATTTTCATACTATTTGTTAGTCCATTATTAAAACACTGAATTGACGACTGATTTTCTCGTTATATTCCAATCATGACAAGGAGCACACGGCAGACGTGACCGGTCGGCAGGGGATGCCCACTCCGCCATGGCACCTAATCTCAAGCACCTCTGACGTTTTGGAGGTCCGTGTTTACTCTGCCCCTTTTTCAATTGTATTGTTTTACGGACTTTTGAGCTTGAATATTGTTCGTTATCTCCGTATAAGTCATTTGCCATACCTCATTTTTGAGACTAGGTCTAGTTTTTTCTAAGCATTTAAGTGATGCAATCCTGCATTGTAGTAAGCCCAACCCCAACCCCTTTCTCCTTAAATATAAAATTGTCATAACTGACTTCAGATGCGAAGATAAAGACTCATCAATGACTTAAAGTCTAAGGGGTCATTGCATTCTAGCCTTCGTTTTTACCGATCGTTTAAATCAAATTTTATTTGTACATGGTATGAAGGGAAATTATCTGTCCATTAAGAGGCTTAAGCTTTTCAAATGTAATAAAAGGTGTGAATGAAGCCCTAATCATCTTCAAAGAATTTTGTTTCACTTGGTCTTTCATTTTCGAGGATAGTGGGAAGGCATGAATGAACTCTGGTTTTCTCAGCAGGTTTCTCGTGTATAGGGACCATTGTTATAGTTGTCAAAGCCGCAGGGTAAATTCAATGTTTTTGTTCTACCATGTGCAGAAAAGTCATAGATCAATGCAATTTTAAAACCATATCATGTCCTTATTTAGACAGTAGATAACCGGAAGTCAGTAAGTAGTAGTTCTTGTGCTTGTTCGATGAGTATGTTACAGAAGTGAATAAGTTGCAGTCTTTTTCTTTATTCGGAAAGTTTGAATTCAATGAACAGCAAAAGCCAGTAAAAAGCGGTCCTAATCTTATTCAGTCAGTACAAAACGGAAGTCGATATAAAGTAGTCTTGGTCCTGTTCACTAAGAATACACCGGAAGTCAAGAAGTTAATGATAAACCCGCCCTTGGAAAAAAGTTTTAATTTCCATTTTAATTTCCACTAAGCTAGAGGTCAAAATTGCAGAATATATCTGCAAAATCCACAGCAGCAACATGTACATTATATTATAACATTTATATTATTAATTTTATGTATACACCAAACATTTGGCAAGATTTTGATTTTAGGTACGTGTTTCAAATCACAATGAAATATTCATTCTCATATCAATGCAAAAACAATGGAAGGTCAAAAATGAAATCTCAGAAACAATATTAGTTTTAGTGAATTTGTCTGTCGCTTTAACTTTAGCTGATGAAACAATGGTTAATAACAAAATGTATACTAAAGAATTTTGTTTTAAATCATATACAGAACTCGACAATTGACCATTATATAGAATATATTAACGTCAATAAATAAACAAAATGGTAAACATACACGAAGGAATACTTATGTCTGCAACTCTTCATCATGTATGTATATTATGTAATGTTTTATGATTTTTATACATTATGTTTAATGTGCAAAAATCACGAGCACATTAACCTTGGTTATCTTTAATTAACATTGTGGTTTGTTCAGACATCTAAACGGAAACATATGTGCATGATTTTTAGAAATATTTCATTAATTTGCATATGTTGTGTTTGAATCTAATGAAATAGATTGGAATCGTTTAAAATTAGTCCCATTTGCATTCAAGTTATATGGAAAAATGAAAACAGATGCAACAAATTGATTATTTAGTCAATAAATTGGGCTGTTGGATAAATATATATATATTTTTTTGAAAAAAAACCTCTTCCTATTTGTAAATTTGTACAAGGTCAGTCACGAATATCTAGCGCATGAAAGTGTGCCTCTAATGTCGTTAGGCATGCGCACATTAGACCTATTACCTCATAATCAAGTTCATTTTTGTTGATTTTTAAAATTAACACTGAACTAGTAATCACAATATTCTTTCGACTTATGACATTCCTGTGTGAATGTTTAAACTCAATGCAGGCCTAAGTCCTCGTTTACATTGAAAAATATATTTGGATATTTAGATTACACGCGAGGAAAAACTAAAAGAATTTATAACAAAAAACATCGCTCGACCCTTGAAGGGTTTTCAGTATCTTGCACAACACAAGTCTCCGAAACATCTCATACCAAAACAAACACACATTAACACAATACTGAAAGCGACAATAGTCGTAAATGTCATTTTTACTCATTTTTTACTGAAAGGAAACTTCATTATAAATCAGAAGTCTTACATCCAGGCGCAGTATCTCTCCTGCAGGCATATGAGAGATCAAACATTTTTCTTTATGGATGCCAATAGCCGGGATTAAACGTTAATTAAGGATAAAATCTATTGGCTACAATACAACCAAAACATAGTACTCACATCTGCGACTATATCATATCAACTAATCATAAGGGAAACATAACTCTGTGTTTCAGTTGAAAGTTTCATGTGCATAAAAAGGCGAAGTACATGACAGAATTCCACAATCTTTTTCCTCTCATAATTGACTTATAGGGAGGGATTATAATTATGGGGCTAGAAAGCCAGACTTATACTACAATAGCTCAATAGAGCGATCAATGGTCCAATTGTTGCTTTATATGGGAAGTCGGTGATTGGAAAATCAGCCGGCCTGTCTTGAATTCTGCATGAAGAAATAAGATCTGTCAGTATAATCTTGTTTTCCTGCATGAAATCTGCATTCAGACTGTCAACGATAAACAAATTTGTAGAAATAAGTTAATCAGCGTTACGGGCTACCATTGGAATTTTCTTTCTGTATAAAGCTTTCTTAGAATAGTACGTGGGGTTGTGTCTGGATTACCATTATCTGGATATTTGATTGATTAAAGTGACACTTAATTTTCCAACCTGAACTATGCGTCCTTTTTTTGTATACAAGTACAGATGTATGTATATTTTCCCTGCTGACCTTGGAACCTTATTTATTTTTCCCCTCCTGACCTTGGTGCTTTAATTGTTAATATTTTCTCGCATGACCTTGGATCCTGATTGGTATTTTCCTACCTGATCTCGGAGCCTTTCTTATATTCCCATCTGAACTCGGACCTTATTTATATTTGCCTGTGCACCAGACTTAGGAGACTTGTTTATATTTTCCCTACTGACCTTGGAGCTTTGTTAATATTTTCCCACCTGACCTATGATTCTTATCTGTATTTTCACATCTGGCTTTGGGGGCTTCATTATATTTTTAACATTTATTTCCAACCGACCTTGGAGCCTTATTTATATTTTCCTTCCTGACCTTGGTGCGTTGTTCATATTTTCCTACCTGACCTTGGATCCTCATTTGTATTTTCCCACCTGACCCCGGAGCCTTATTTATATTTTCCCATTTGACCTCGGGGCCTTATTTTTATTTTTCTACCTCACCTCGGAGCCTTTTTAAAGGGGCTGTTTCGTATTTTCCCACCTGACCTTGGGGCTTTATTTATATTTTCTAACCTGACCTTGGGGAGAATTTGATTATTCATGTACGTATTTTTATTGTTTACAAGACCAAATGAGATAAAACATGGTATAAGTAAGGGTGGCCAGAGTCGACAGCTCAGATGAAGGGGATAATGAAACTCATAATAGTTTGTGTTGTTGTTGGAAATTTTTTTCCAGGGCCGTTTGGTTTGTTTATTTGCTTAACGTCCCTTTTGAGAATTTTCACGCATTCTGTGAAGCTACCACTTGCCGTTGGAGGGCTGCATTTAAACCCATAATCGGTACTCGGGGCCATTGAGCAGTGAGGGATCGTTTTTTTGACAGAACCTACTGCAACATGGGACCTCCGTTGCATCTGTAATACCAATCTCCACGTCCTGCAGTGGGATGCAAAACCTGCGACGTTAAGAATCAACTCGCTTTATAGCACTGCACTACTCTGGCTACCAACGACTGTTTGAAGTTTCGCTGATAATCGTTATTGTAGAACAATATTGCATACTGTTTCAACGTGATATTGTGATAAAGTTCCATGATATGTTAAATTTTGTTGTTTTAATATTTCATTTTAATTATTCGCTTGACCATTTAAACTTTATAGATGCTAACAAGTCTTTTTGATCTTTCCTGTATTGACTCGCATGCTCTCTAAGATACCACAGACTTTGTTGACAGATGAACAATGTATCCTCGTCAACTCAACAATTATTGGAACTCTCTAGAGACGGGAAGTAATTGTTGCCGTAAACCATTCTTTCCTGTGTCGTAAACTGTCATGAGGACCCTCTCTGCACAGATTAATGTTTTTCATTTTCATTTTGGGGAAATAAAACAGAATTAAACAAGAAAATGGCTTCTTTGGTCTGTAGATTGGATAAAAAAGGGAAGGTTAAGTGAGCTACTCATGAAAACTATTCATTTTAAGACATCGACACCAAGCTTTCGACTGCTTGTGAAAAGTACTCACTATATAATATGGACAAATAAAATCATAAATGATCATGAAATCTCCCTCGGTCTTGCTTGTAAAAGTGTAAAAGTATTAAATCAAAGTGTACTAAAAAGACTGTTTTGAAATGACCATTGTTCCTGAGGGATCAAATAACTTTCCAACAAACAGTGAAATTTTGAATACCCTCGAACATTGACTTGGTATAATCAATCACAAGCAGGAATGTGACAGTGTTACATGTACAGTTATGAAAGACTGACAAAGATATCGTTATGAACAAAATGCTTAGGAATAACCTTCATTATTCTTGCGAAGAAAATTTTATTAATATTCTTGCCCGACATATATTTGTATTTGACATTTATTTTGGCATGGAATTGAAAGGTCGTTTTTAGATGACGATATCGCCTTGGTTTGGCACTAACAGGCGGCTTGCTTTGTATTTAGTAACTCAGAAATGTACAAAATTGATAAACACTTAAGTACCCGGCAATTAAGGGAGAGTTGGATTTTTCTATACACGTTTTATTTTTAGGTAAAGACTAAAAGTTCGATTTTAGAATTCAAAGAGCCGCTTTGTAAAAAGTTTTGAAAATGCACGGTTGGCGTTTTAATTGAATCGATAATGTTTTGGGAAGAATATTGCACTTTTACGATTTTTACTCTCAGTCAAAATACAATTTCTAAAATACCTAACTTAATTAAATCGGGCTTCTCATAGATGGATGGTACATACGTCCTTATTTGCGATGTTTATATAAATTTTTTTTCATAAAGATTACCTTATCTTGTAACGTTTTGTTATAACTTTTATGAATTTGTTTTATTTTTTTCAAATGAACTCATTACATTAATTAATATTTCAAGAACATGCATAAAATCTTCTTTTTTTTTAATCATTCAGAGAAAAAGTTCGGGAGCGATGTCCTAAAAATAGTTACACACCGGAATCGATGAGCCCGAAAATTCCATGTGGTGACCTTCCAAACTATCTCGATTGATTTGTGCTTTCATTTCATTAAAGAGAGAGATCAATGGTTCTTCTTTGAAAATTTTCTTTAGAGACCTCATGTATAATCGATTTGACAAACTTACAACTGTCGTGTTGTTTCACTTAATATTGTTAAGTATACAAGTGGGGGTTATAAGAGACTGGTATGAGCAGGTAGAATTAGTAATGCAGCATTGACCCGGACAAACAAGGGGTAAGGGAATAATTAATATAATTTAATTCTTTTTAAATCTCAATTTAAAAAAAAAATCAAAAGTAGTGTTGACGATCTTTTCTGTGAACTTTTGAATATTTTATTATTTTATCAGGAATATCCGAAACTAAAAAAATATTTTGTTGCAGGATACAGTAAAACTCTCAAATTCTTATCAACTTAATTTATACAATTAGTACAGTTATAGATAATAAACTTTTCAGCTGAAAGGGGAGGAGCAGCAATATTTTAAAAAGAAATTCTTATTAATTAAACTAGATGCAAATTTCCAACTCTTAGGAATGCTAAAGTAAATGAAGCAAACATATACTGGACACACGGCATTCGTCATATAATTATACCATAAACACGTGTGTGTAAACTGTAAAGGTTAATGTTTACGTTTTACAGGGTGTGTTCGATTTGCTTACATTGCTCACATTACTATCCACAAAATGAACTAGAACGTTGAAATTCAAATACATGTATTTCCTTTTTAACATTTTAAAAAAGATTTAGTATCAAATCTATATTAATAACAAAACTCAATTTTATTTAATAAAGATTTATTATACAATGTATATTGATAATAGAACTCAGTGTGTCGGGTAACTTTTAGTTGTTAAAATTGTAAAGATTTTCGACTGTCAAACTCGCTCGTTCGTATGTATTTTATATTTCTTTTATTATAATTTTTTTTAAATAAAGGATGTTCTTATTTTCTTTATACATGTACATGTATTTGGGCCTGAAACAGTTTTGTTAAATGAAATAATTGATCTAAAAATTTGAATTATATAAACCTGAAGTCTGTTTTGTTTCCATGTCCATTTTATTTCAAGGATAAAATGAAGTGAATGAAGTAAAAACTTAACTAAATTCTCTGTTTTTTTATTTAAGGTACTAGAAATGTGAAAATATGAATAAAACCAATCTAATATGGTAAAAAAAATTCGTTAATGAGGTTTAATGTTAATTTTTTAAAATTTCATTTTTTTTTTAATCTGAAAATTGTTTACGGTTTATTTAAGTGTGTGTGTGATCTCTTTATAATTCTAGATGAAAAAATACATAAAAACTGGAAGAATGCCGCATTACTATAATAATGCAATTCTTTACGTGTTTCGTAACATAAATCAACAATAATCAACAATTCTCGGCAAAATATGTCCGAAAACGTTAGAACTGTAACGTTAAACTTTAAATTTTACGATAAATATTCAATATACAAATCCTTTCTGTAAAAATTCACCAGGCATACCAACGTTTTTGTAAAATTTTATTCGACTTTAGATTTATAAAAAAAATTGTACTGCGTGTATTTTTTTCTTCAGCATATTATAATAACAGCTTGCATATTTATAATTTTGAATTTACTAAGAATTTACAACATGATAACAAGAAAGTCACCATAAACTTTTTTTAGATAGCATCTGCTTTAAAATACCCAAACTATTTCCTTACATAAAAATGTATTAAAGAAAAACAAAGCTCAATTTCTGTTGTAAGCAAATTTATTTTGTAATTCTTTGCTTATTTTCTCCCTGAAAGTAAACAGAAAGCTAATTTCAACGCCATTGTCTATAGAAAAGGGGTATTGATATTTTCTCAAGTTGGTATTGGATTAAGCTTGTTAACATATTTGTTAAGTACCCCTTAATTACAAAACTAATTGACCCCAAAATGTTATTAAAGAATCCACTGTTTATTGTTTGGATTTGATCCAATTTTTCAAGAATTAAATCGTACAATTGGTCTCGTATTCAATTTGACAATTGGTTATAATTTACCTAGCTAAATAACAGCCTGAAATTCTAGACTTCTGCTAGAAGTGTTTTTGAACAAAAGTACTTTACAAATTGCGTTGTTGAAAGCAATGTTGTTATCCAATATCTACAGGTAAATTAAATATAATTTTTTGAGGTAAAAAATATTGAAATCAGCAGTTCGAGTAGAAGAATTTATCTGCACGTTAGAGTTTTTCTAATAAGTCTCGGTTTATGATGGCCTGAAAATAACTAGCGTGGCTCCCTTCTTATTGGGTTTCTTATTTTGAAATGAAACAACTAAACCGAGTCACTGATATAAACAAGAATACCCTTCACATTAAAGAGACTTTGAAATTCTAGAATAGCCAAGTTGAAAACCTCTTAATCCGATTTAATGAAGTCAAAAAACTTGTGTAATTTAATGTTTTTTTTTTAAAGAGATATCAATTTTATTCTCCTTTTAATGGCAACATGCTTTTAATATGAGAATAAAGCTGACATCGTGAAACAATAAAATTTCGAATCCAGCTCATTTCTTGGCGGAAACTGGAGGAAATTTGGGCTGATGATGCTGTTAGTGAATCGATCGCACCGAAAACGAATTCCGGCAGACCCAAGTTAATGTCGTAAAAGTCTGTTCATTAAGGAATATTACATTTACAGCGATTTGCACTTTAGATATATCAAGAGAAGTTATGTTTTTCGATGTTTGGTTCGTTTCTGTCCCGATGAATTATAAGATAATGTGCTCAAAACAAGTCGTATACGAATTTGTAACATTATGTATAACTATAGGATGAATTATATGCAAGAGCCTAATAACCTGAACATAGTTGTGACAAAAAGTGTGTAGAAGTTTGAATGAGATTCATTTTTAGCTCACCTCGACGAAGTCGAGATGAGCTTATGCTATACCCCCGGCGTTGGCGTCGGCGTCCCAGGTTAAAGTTTTAGGAGCAAGTCCATTCCCAAGTAACTATTAACCCTACGTGGACCAAACTTGCGTGGATGATGCATATAGGGATGGACACTATCTGACTTGCTTCGGATGCTGGATCTGACCTACATTTTCCAGATGAGTGACCAGGTTAAAGTTTTTGGAGCAGGTCCATTTCCAAGTAACTATAAGCCCTACCTGGACCAAACTTGCATAGATGATGCATCTAGGGATGAACACTACCAGACTTTCTTTGGATGCTGGATCTGACCTACTTTTTTCCAGATGAGTGACCAGGTTAAAGTTTTTGGAGCAGGACCAGTCCCAAGTAACTATAAGCCCTACCTGGACCAAACTTGCATAGATGATGCATGTAAGGATGAACACTACCAGGTTTGCTTCAGATGCTGGATCTGACCTACATTTTCCAAATGAGTGACCATGTTAAAAGTTTTTAGAGCAGGTCTTTTCTCAAGTAACTATAAGCCCTACCCAAACCAAACTTGCATGGTTGATGCATCTAAGGATGGACACTATCAGACTTGTTTCAGATGCTGGATCTGACCTACAATTTCCAGATGAGTGACCATGTTATTCTCAAGTAACTATTAAACCCTACCTGGGCCAAACTTGCGTAGATGATGCATCTAAGGATGGACACTACCAGACTTGCTTCGGATGCTGGATCTGACCTACATGTTCCAGATGAGTGACTCCCAAGAAACAATAAGCCCTACCTGGACCAAACTTGCATGGATGATGCAACTGAAGATGGAAAATCAAGACTTGCTTTTGATGCTGGATGTGATCTACATTTTCCAAATGAGTGACCAGGTTTAAGTTTTGGGAACAGGTCAATCCCCAATGAACTTGAAGATCTATTGAAATAGAACTTGCACGAATATTATTGTCAGGATAAATACTAACTATTAAAAAATATTTGTGAGAGTTGCATTACTAAAACTGATAACATTCGTCGAGGTGAGCTTCGTAATCTTTCATTACCGGTGTTTAAGGTTATAAAAGTCTTGAAAAATAAAGTTACTTTACAATTTGTTGTTATCTCGATGCAAATGAGAAATACAAAAGCCAACAGATATTAAAAAGGCCAGTCAACCTTAGTTTATAGATTTAAAGAAAGGAACATACTTTAGGGTGAACCTCACGACTATACATGTATTATCCAGGGTAATAAATTATTCATATATAATTAAGAAATCAAGAACAAACTTAATGAAATGAAAAGCCATGAAATGGATTTATATGTTTTTTGTGCCTAATTGATTGATGTGTGTTTGTGCGTAACTGATTTATATGTGTTTTGTGCATGAAAGGGAATGATGCACCTTGTTAACAATATGAACATCATTGACCAAGTTCACAATGTTTTGGTGACAATGGAGAATTGGCAATATCTTTTTTTTCCTCTTTTTTTTTTTTTACAAAGTGATAATGATGACATATAGAGATATCCTTCCTACATAGTGAGTATATAATAGAGTTTTCACGATTGCCGATTTTATTGCAAGTTTAATGGGGGTAATATACATAGTTCTGTGCAGTATTAGTTTCATTTTCATTTCTTCATTTCCTTTGGGCGTCAGTGCCTTTATGTTGCAAGTTGAAAAATTAAGGTGACTTGCTGAACTTCTGGAGATACTTATACTTTAAATGTGAGTAGATTTGTTAGAATACAAATTTTTAATTTGCTTATCCTTCCATGCGCACCCGATCCCACCTCTGGTGTTTTTAAGAGGTCTGTGTTTTCTATGCTCCGGGTTTGTATGGTTTTGATTATTTTTTTTTTACCTTATTTCGATTTGATTTCTTTAAATTTCATTAATTGACAACACATTAAACTCGGTCCATTAATTGTAATGCCATTCTTTGCGACGCTGTGACATAAATAATGAAAAATTGACAGAAATTGATTTTTTTTTTACATTTGCAAATTTTAATAATTTTTCTAGCATAAGGTTTATGAGAAATACAGGTTTCAGAATCTAAATTATCTCATTTTATGGAGCTAGGTAAAAACTTTTATCACTTCAGTTCTTCTTCCGTTTGTGCGCAGAAAAGTTAATGAAGTTATCATGGCCTGAAGTTCCAAGAACTGATCGTCGATAAACCGACAGAATATAGCTTTAAAAATTAACAAAAGTTAATGAAAAATTGTAAAGTCATTTAATATATGTGTTTTTAAAGTACATGTAGTTGCAACATTGCAAGTTTTGTATTTCTCTTTCTAAAAAACATAAGGTGTAATTCGATGAAAGGTATATGTACATGTATATTAATTAACATTTTAAAAATAGGTATAGTTCTTCCAATGCAAATCTTTTAAGTGAATGAAATAAAAAAAATAGTATTTAGTATTGGCTCTTCAATCTCTCAATCCTTCCACCTCAGCGTAAAACGTCTCTCTCTTAGAGTTATTGACTTCAAGCTGCTTAAAAAAATATTTGAAGATTTCGTCAATGACTGACAAAAGCTCTCTCAAGGCCATTATTACATCATCAATGCCATTCAACAAAAGCGCCCTTAAGGCCATGATCAAAGAAAGTCTCATTCCCCGGATGACAATAAAACTAATCACGTGAAGTACAAAAAACTATTGACCTAATAAAGGCAAACACGTTTTTCTAGATTATGATCAAGGGAGGCTTTTTTGCAATATGAAAGATTTTTTATAATATAAACAATGTACAATAAATAATGGACAGGAAATAGTTTCGACATTAACTAGCTTTCAAAGAACTCAACAAACAGTGAGGCAAATATTGATAGGCTGCTGAAAATTTAATTCAAATCTTTATAGTATTGGGCTTTGAAAAATTGCAGGTGTCAGAACCAAAGAAATGAACAGTACAGCAGAAAAAAGTGTTAGAATTTATTTCAAAAGCTGTGTTAAACAAGTAACTCAGACTTATAGATTGTACATGTAGGGAGAGGGTGTAACAAGTGTTAATTTGAACCTGTGTCCAATCCCATTACACGAGAATATATATTATAATGAAATATGTTCAATTCAATAGAATTCAGAGAAGTACACTATATGGATGAGTATGAAAAACATCCCTTCTCGATCATTGTATACGTGCAAGCAGTACAACCCATCTTTTTCTTAAATCCCATGAAATGAAATTTTGGAAGACTTAGAATTTTGAGAGATTCTGCAAAAACAGATAATGAGAACATATATCTTACCTTTGCATGCTAAGTTACGTGAAATTGACAGACAAACCAAGAATGCGGTTGATGCAATGTGCTCTGCAAAAAAGTCGTTTTTATAAAATTAATGGCGACAAACAAAGATGGTCAAAATGTGACACTTAAATACTATATGAATACTATGTACATGTTTATATGTTTTCTATGTTTCCTATAAAAAAGTCAATGTATTTTGTAAAATAAAACCAATTAGAGTATTGTCTTAATTTGATTACTAGTAAATTATAAAATTATACTGTAATATCAAAATCAACAAAAAGTGATACTTTGCTGTCAAAACATAAGACTATCACATCAAAATTAGAAAAAAAATATTTGCAGTCCTGTCCTTTTAAATATAAATCTAATTAAAAGAAAAACAGTTTTACTTTTGCAGAGTTTGACAAGAATTGACGAATTTTTAATTCATCACCTGGAATATTATATATCTGACCATCTGCCTGTAAAATGCCTTACGTTATCTCTTTTTCTCATTGATTTTTTGAAGTAGAAACTTATAATTAATCATGAAACAGCCAGAAGCACATTTTGTTTTTAATTAAGACCCTTTAAAGTCATCGATGACGACTCGTATGGCGAAATCTCGCATCTCGTGAGATTTTTTAAAATACGTACCTCGAACTAATGATCTAGTGGACCACGTCCATAAAAACGTCACTGTCACTTGTAGGCCTTATATGTGTTTGTGCAACAAAAATGCATAAAACAAGATCATAGAGATATAAAATGGGCTTGATCATTTTGCTTAGTTATTTTTATTCCCTGTAGTTTTAAAATATGTCATGAACTTAATTAATTATATAGAATCAAAGTTTTTGTCCACAACGTCAACATTTCGCTATAAGTGTGTTTTACTTTCCATTTCCACGTGTAATCTAGTCTTGATCTTTATTTTGAAATTAATTCATTCTTTAATGACAAGCATGGTGGCAACTACGAAAAAGTTTCTTGACTTAAAAATAAAATTTCTATAACCCATTAGATCTACAACTATTGAAAAATAATCTTTCGTCAAAAACTATTTTTAAGGCAAAAATAATTTGTGACTTTAACTTTCAGATATGAAGGTTAAAAGTGGACCTGAATAGATAATAAAAAAAGGAAATGCTTTTCCTTTGCACTCAATTCAAAAGGAAATATTTGTCGTGGAAGAAATTGATATCTGTAAATTAACTGAGCCTTAATTGTCAATATTAAGTTTACTTTTCACATCATCCATACAGTCGACCTTCTGTTATACGGACACAAATAATCCGGACGCCTTACATTCCTAACAATACATGAGAAGAACCAATTTTACTTGAAAAGGTACATTTGAGAAATCATAAATCTTCATTAAACTGACAACGTGTTTGAAAAAAAGTCTTCAAATGCAGAAAGTTTAACTGTAAATGTACAATGCCGTCTTGTTTGTTGAAAGATCGATTTTTAGATAGCACAATTAATATCCTAAGCTGATTAATTGA